>NC_140965.1:50435664-50615664 GCF_056783735.1 Eptatretus burgeri
TTGAGGGAGAAGGGTGAGGGGGGAGTTTGTGAGAAAGGTGAGAGGGAAGCTTGGAGGGGGAAGAGTGTGAAGGTTGCTTTGAGAGGGAGGGGAGACGATGAGAGCAGGCACGGTCAAGGTGCAGGAGAGTGATGGTGGAGGTGGGGAGAGGGGAAGAATGAGACTTGGTAGAGGTGTTGTGAAGAAGGCAGCAGCCAGGGGGAGGTACAACATTTGAGGGGTTGGGAAGAGGGGGAGGTGTGCTGAGAGGAAGGACGGAGCATGTTTGTGGTAATGAGTGTACTGATTGAGAGAGAGTGAGATATCTGTTTGGTTAGAATGGAGCCCACAGATGTTAGAACACCACGCACTTTGGGACAACAGGGGAGGAGCTGATACTGAAGCAAAAGACGGTGAAGAGGTGCCAAGAGCGGAGGTAGGATGAGCGGTAAGATGGGAGGGGGAAGAAGAGGGGATAACAGGTGAGGGGTTAGAAAGAGGTCGATTTAAGGAGGTGGGGTGAATAGGCACTGAAGTTGGAAAAAAAGAACGACTGATGGAACACAAACATGCATTGTAAACTGGGAGTTTACTTTGTTTTTAATTCAGAGATGCGGTTAAAGGGATTACGTGAGGGATGCAATAAAGGAGAGTTGAAAGAATGGAGAAAAGAAACATTGTAACAGTTGGACTTTTTCGACACGGGATGAAGGAAAGGTCAAATTGAAAACAGCCTTTTGAAGAAGAAGAAGAAGAAGAAGAAGAGTAGTGAATTATGATACAATAACGAGAACCACACGTGTGAAAGAAGAAGTTGTAGCATTTTAAGAAACCGTTTTTTTTTAAATATTTTTTTGATGAAGATGACGCAAGATTAGGAAAAGGAAAGGTTGAAGAAAAGTCATGTCGGTGTTGGTGAATTTGGATCAACAAACACAGAAAGAAGCTGGTAGTTCGACAAAAGTTAAAGGAAGAAGAAGAGGAGGTAGAGAAACGTGGTTACAACAGGTGTAACATGAGAGGTTAAAAGAATAGAGTTAAAAAAAATAAAAAGATTACGTAAAATGAGGTAAAAGAAAGGTTGAAGGAGAAAATGGTGAAAGGTGTATGATGAATGTGGATTGACAAAAGTAGATGGTAGATTGGAAGAAGAAGGCGGAAGAAGAGTCTGTACTGGAAGTCACGTGGTTATGTGGGGTAAAAGGTATTTTTTGGGGATTTTTATACATATATTTTGTGACATGAAACAGAGGGTATAGTTCAGAGGGATAGAAGGAGGGTGGAAGGAAAAGTGGAGAAAATCCAAACTGATGGTAATAAGGAGAAAATACAAATAAATATGACCGTGCACATGGACAAGAAAAAAGGGTCAGCCTCAAGGAAACCCGATATGAAAAGACGACGAAAACTCCACAATTAGCACAAGTTTTAACACAAGACCGAACTAGAAACACACAGCAAACACAGAGATAACAAAATGACAGTAAAAATGCGATAAAAACGACCTGAAAACTTCTCTTTGAGAAAGTCGACAGAGACCCTGAAGAGAAACTGCCATCGCTCAAGAACCAGAACCGGAAGAGCATACTGCACCGTACGCTCCCGTTGAAGCTGTGCAGTGACCTTTCCCACCACGTCGCCAACCACGCTGTTTTCCACATCTGCTGAAGGAAAACGCAGTACATCTCCCTCTGGAAAAAAGAAGTCGAAAACTGCATAAAATTTGGATGACATAACTTCGAATTTTGGTGACGTAAATCAAATATTGCTGGTATAAAGTAAATGATGCAAGTCCAGAATAAGTTAAACATAACTGACGTAGATATAAATGGCTGTATGTTTGTTTCACTGCCTATTGCTTATTATGAAAGTTATCAATTAATATTTTCTTGTTAAATTAGAGAGCTCTAGGAGAGCTTCTTCTTCTTCTTCTTCTTCTTCTCCTCCTTCTTCTTCTCCTCCTTCTCCTTCTCCTTCTCCTCCTTCTCCTTCTCCTTCTCCTTCTCCTCCTTCTCCTTCTCCTTCTTCTTCTTCTCCTTCTCCTCCTCCTCCTTCTTCTTCTTCTTCTTCTTCTTCTTCTTCTTCTTCTTCCTCTTCTTCAACCTTTACGACTCGGCTCTTTTATATACAGGATCCGGATCTCCTTAACTACTAAACACCTGCACACATCCTCGCATTGAGGGTGCTTTTTGAGAGCGTCTATCATGAACTTTTTAATATATTCGGACATTTACTTTAAAGTTTCGAAAAGTTCACGTTACTATTTAAAGATTATTCCATTTAATGTGTTATAATTTCGTAAATACACGATTTTCTCGTCATGAACGACGATCGTCCATGACGGGTCTCGCTATTGGCTCAATCAAGGCACGTGACGAAATATCGGAAGTTGTTTTTTTTTTGGTTTGTTTTTTTTCTTCTTCCTCTTCTTGTTCTTGTTCTTCTTCTGGTGAAGACAAAACCTTTAGGACGCGGCTCTTGGACACATTTGTCCTTGTTTATTAAATAATTATACCTTGCTCTTGGTTGGAGCTCATTAACCACACTTTTGTTTAAAGGCCAGAGGTGTGCACAGTCGCATTCGAGCAGTTTACCCTGGTTTTGAATCTCGATCCAGCTACAAACTGTCATACTGGTGTTTCACAATCACAGTTAGACATAAATGTAGGCACCATCCTTGTGACAAGGACACTGAGCTTGGAGGAACCTTCTCCCAGAAATGGTCATTGGTGGATGTTAAAGATCCTGCAGTGTCATTTATGAAAAGTAGGCGAGTTGTCGCCAGCGTCATTAATATATTTCAATTTCTTGCCCTGATTGACTGCTGGAAAGGCAATGGCAAACCACTCTGCAAAAACAATGTCCAGGAACTGCTTCAACAGCACAAATTCTCCATCTAGAACATTTTATTGAATACTGAAATATATTGTAATGGGACCCGGTCGTGTCTCAAATGACTTACCTGGTGCAAATGTGGCATGGGAGCAGACCCCTGTGTGCGAGTGTGGGGTGGGTGCAGAGGCCGGGGCGGGTACAGAGCCCGGAGCGAGTGCGGCATGAGCGCGGAGCTACAGCAAAGTCATCATGCACAAATCTCGAACACCAAAAATTGTCTCCCAAACACGAATGATACAAGGATTATTGATGCAACTAACCTATACTATGGACAGAGAAAAGTACTTTCATTCAATCATATATGATTTAGTGCACCTTTTTACGTTCTATCACACACGTTGCTTTATGCCATATGTAAGTGCACAGATGCAAGAAAAAAAATTGGAGTGTTCACTTTATCAGGATTTCCAGGGCCTAAATGTTCCAAGCATATGTATTTTGAACACTGGTATCTTTCCCTAACATGAAATTATTGTCTCCATTCTGCAGCTGGATTTCAATTTCCCGTTAACGTTTTAACCCCAGGTGTTGGTTTGGGGTGTTGTGGAACTACCACACCCTCAGCTGAAAGCCCTCTCACAACATCCGGAAAGTTTCCCAGAACACCGACTTTCACAATTGGGTAAGAAAGTATAACATCCCCTCTTTGTGCATTTCTATTGGTCCATTACCTTTCCATTTTCATCACCTTTAAGTTTTTTTTCAGATTTCTTTCTTCTCCCACCTTTGCTTGGATGTTTCTGCTTTCCTCCTTTACGTGCTGTGTAAAGGCTCCCGGACATTCCAATTTTGCCGGTTCTATCCATGCATATAGAGTTGCCACCGTCACGGCAATGCAGCACTGCTTATCAAGTGTTCCTGTATTTGTTGTGCACAGTTATGGAGGGAGCAGCAAGAACCGCTCTTCCAACTTGCGCCGTTTTCGTGTTGGCCACCGGCGGAGATGATGATGTTTCAATTGTGTGGGTTTTCCCACTCGTCCATCCTAGCTTCTCTCCAAAACTGTTGAGACAATATGCCAGCAGATGAAGACAATGGCTCGCTGTTTTAATCGTCAGATGAGCCGAGTCTTGTGGTTCTTCCCTTTTTTTTTTAGTTGTGATTGAGTTTAGCTTAAGCGTTCATTGCTGCGATGTATTTAATGCTTTGAAGTCCAATTTTTGTCAGATTCCGTGTATTATTTTGACAATGTTTGAAAGGATGCTTGTTTTATTTTAGCAATGGTAAAAACTGAAAAAGATGCATTTTAAATGGCAGTTTTTCAATGATATCAAATCCTGTATACAGCCGCTGTGTAAAATTGATTTGTTATGGATCTTCCAAAGTATTCACTTTTTGTTGTCATTTGGTAATTTAACTAGTAAATAAATCCTACCATAATGTTGTACTTGATTATCATATTTTACATCAGCTCAAAATGTTTCCACAAATTTTCTTTTTTGCAGTGGTCTGTCTTCTACCATAACCGCCCCCACCCCCCGGGTTTCTGCAGGGCGCACACATTCTACCATTAGCCCCCTTCTGGTGAAACTCAAAATCCAGAATCACTGCTCACCTCCACTCATTTGTTTCTACTTTTTTCTGCCCATGGAACCAACTTGCACATTCTGTCCAATCTCATTCTTCCCTCCAAGTCTTCAAGACAGCTGCTCACCACCATCTCAGATCGTCCCCAATACAAAACCACGATCTTTCTACCCCCAATAACCCCTCCCACCCCCAAGCCTACCTCCCTCCTTCCAAATTTGCAGTTTTTCCTTCTGAGAATTTCCTTGTGTGTCAATCTTGTTCACCCTATGCATCCTCCCCTACCCCTCATTCTTTCCCACACTCATTGTTTGTCCAAGTCCCCCTGCATTTTGTCCTTCAACCCTGCTTTGGTGTTTCTCCCCAGCCCCCCATTCCCATTTTTTTCTGCTGTTCTTTTAGTTCCGTTGTGTCCTGATCCATTCAGTATACTAGCTCTTCCATGAGCCTTGACCTTGTATACAAAAAAAAGAAATGGGGAAAGGGGTGAGTATGAGAGGAGAGTGAGAGGGAGATGGTGGGGTTAATCGGTTTTGAAGTTGTACATTTTGAAATTTTCAAAATACCCATGTATTCTCAAAGTGTAACAATGGATCTTGATTGTGATTATTTTCCCCAGTCAAAAAAGGAAAGTTATTTTGAACAGTCGATCTGAGTTTCAGTATGCGTCTGCATCTGCATTTTTTCTACAGTTTGTCATCTTCATACAGTTTCTCTCAAACATCTGAGATTGGCTCTTGGTAGAGTGTTTATGCAAGACATAACACTGATCTGCGTCATTTCAGAGGTCTAGGTTTTCTCAACGGTTGTTAGATGCTTTTTGCATGCTGGATTTAGAAATGTATCTCATTTCGCTCAATCAGGTCAAGTTTTTATGAATGCTATCTCAATTTTAAGGGAAAAAAAAAAAATCAAATTTTTGTTTTTTTAATTAGCATTTTTTAAATTAAAAATCAGACTTACATTGACAGAAAATGTACAAACTATATATAAAATGACGCACAAGTACCGTTCATGTGAAATTCAACATTAAAAAGACGAAGGAAAACAGCGACTGCTGGAGCGACTGAAGTTAAGTTGGGTGTTGCCAGAAACGATTTATCTATATTTTTCTGAAATAGAAATGACAGTAATTGAGAAGGCACTTTCTTCCACATTAAGTGTACTTGTGTGTCATTATATGTATAGTTTGTACATTTTCTGTCAATGTAAGTCTGATTTTTACAGCGCGTGCGCTGTATACAATTGCACCGAGTTTGAAATGTCCCCGGCGTCGTCTACCACGTCTCCGGTGGGTCCGGTGTCCCCCCCCCCCCCCCACGTGCCTCAAGACAGCCAATGACGGCCATCCGGTAGATGCAGTGCGTAACCTCGACGGAAATGGCGACAATTGACGGAAATACCCGAGTACTTCAATGGAAATTTGTGAAACTAATGTTTTATATATAAGCCTGGTGTTGGCTTAGTGGTTAGAGTGGTGGCTTGGGATCCCAGGGTCCTGAGTTCAAGCCCCGTTGGCTGTTGAATTAACACCAGGGGGTTGACTCAGCCTGTCATCCTTCCGAGGTCGGTGAAATGAGTACCAGTGTACTGGTCCCAGTGTATGCCCCGGTAAGAATAGGTGTACCATATCCCTGTGTGTCGTAAGAGGCGACCAGGGTTGGCGTCAGGAAGGGCATCCGGCCATAAAACATTGCCTCAAGAAAAAGCCCAACCCCTCCACAGCAGGGAAAAATGGCTGTAAAACGGTCACTAATGTTTTATATATGTGAAAACCATTTAATTTATTGCTTGACGGAAAAAAACGAAGAAACGCTCCCCTCATGTACGAACGAACGAACGAAAGACGTCATTTCCGTCCACCATGGCATTTCGCACTGAACGCAGAAAGCTAAGTTCTTCTTATGTCATCATTCTCTTTAATAATAGCCATAAACAAGTGTTTCTCCATGTATTAGTCATTGAAATTTACTTACAACAAGAATGAAAAAATAATCTCCTCAGATTCAACAAGAACGAAAAAAACCCCCGAAAACATCACGTGCTCGACAAGACCAATCGAGCTGAAGGAAACGATACTGTAACTGCACTGCTCCTGATTGGTCAAAGGACACCACGTGTGTTGTTTGGGCGTTGTTATGCACGAGGATTCCAGGCTAAGTTCTTCTTATGCCATCATTCTCTTTAATAATATTAGCCATAAACAAGTGTTTCGTCATGCATTAGTAGTTGAAATTTACTTACAATCATTCTTTTGCGACCTCCTGCCACGCTGTATTGAACGATTTCATTCCTTCTGTTATATATAAAGGTGCTTATCACAATAATAACAAGATTTTTACATTTCAAATATTAAGTACGCTTTTTAATTGTTTTTCAACTGAAAAAGCATAAATTGCATATTTTAACATTCGTGTACTCATTTGCTTCACCACACGCGCTGTATTGAAGGATTTCACTTGTGAATTAAAAAAATGCTAATGAAAAAAAAATTGATTATTTTTTTCCTTAAAATTGAGATAGTGCTCATTTTTTTTCCTTAAAAAAATGCTAATTAAAAAAACAAAAATTTTGATTATTTTTTTCCTTTGAATTTTCCTTAAAATTAAAATTGAGATAGAATTAAAATTTTTCCAAAAACTTGACCTGATTGAGCGAAATTAGATACATTTCTGAATTCAGTATGCAAAAAACATATAAGAACCGTTTTGAAAACCTAGACCTCTGAAAAAAATTATTTCAAATGCAGCCCAGTGATAATTATTGGTGTGCACCAGATATGACAAAATTTGCCATCACACAATCATTTAATCCCACCTTTCAATCCAAGGCCCATCAATATTGGATGTTAACTTTTGACTTCCACAGGTTTTATTGGATAAGATTATTCTGTCATCCATGGGGTTGAACTCCTGGGATGAGAGGAAATGCCTTAATTTGAGTAAAGTGCTGTACTTTGGTATTAACCTGCATCCTTTGGTGGTGTTGCTTTATTAGCTTTTAATCCATGAGCTTTAATATCACATTGCAGTACAAACGTTTTTACTTTACTCTAATGTCTTGTTTTCCATGTTTTTCTGTTTATATTTTCAAAAGGAACTTTTGACATACGACATTCGCTACTACAAACTTTCTATATACTGACCTTGAGCCAATTTCAAGTAAAATAAGTATACTAAAATAATATTTGGATGTTAATTCGAAGTTTGAATGCTTTTCAGAAGACTTTTTCATAAGGGTGGTGCTGAAAGAAGAAACTTTGTTGTACTTCTGTTGTTGTCTGTTGGGTTAACAGTCTAAGAAATAAAATTTCAACAAATTTATCCTTTTACAGCAAGGACTATTTCATCATTCTGCATCTTGTTCTGAAAATGTAAGAACACGCAAGTGTTTTGGTTTTATTTCCAATTCTTTCACTTTGGACATCTCTTTGTTACTGTTTTGTAATATCACACCATAGTGTTAAATTATGAAGTTGAACTTGAACATGGTATAAATTTTTATTATCATGCCAAACATTTCATAATCCTTTTTCTCGTTTGAGTTTGATATGATGAGGATGTTCCAGCTGAATGTTTCATGCTTATACTCGTACTTTGTGTTAAATGTGGAAGTGGACTTCTCAGTAATGCCAGTGGATGGTAAATTGGCAATAAAATACACCTGAGTTTCTTCTACTTGTTCAAATGATCTTCACAAGCTTTTAAATAGACAGTGTACATTTTTTTGTATACAAAGTTGAAGGGCATGGAAGGATTGGAAAACACAAAAAAAAAAAAAAAAAACAGAAAAATATGGCAGGGTAGAGGAACACTTTGAGGAAGAATGGGTGAGGGAAATGACTGCAAGGGGAGTGTAGAAGGACATGGTGTGAACAAGCTGGATACAAGCTCAAACACAGCAAAAGGGGCTGAAACAAGAAGGGGAAACTGAGAATGAAATGGCAATGGAAGAAAAAATGGAAGAGAGGGTTTGAGGGAGAGGGGTGAAAACACAAATATCTGGAAAGAAAGGTGTGGGCTTTGGAATAGTTCTAAAGAATAGAAAACAGGAATATTGATGGGGTTGGGGTGTGGGGACCTGAGGAGGAGGTGAACAGCCATATTGAATCCCTGGAGGGAATAATGAGAATGGAGTTAGAAAGTTAGATCCTCTGGTGAGAGAAAAGAGGAACAAACTCGTGGAGGTGAGCAATAAGCCTGGATTTTGGTAGTTTTGCCAGAAGTGTGCTTCTGGTGGACCACGTGCATCTCGGAGAAACCTGGGGGATGAGGCCAACATAGAAAGAGTGCAAGACCAGAAAGGAGTCTTCAACGAAGACCGCATTATAATCTGTCTGTGATACAGGAGTAACATGCCCATCTTTGCTTCATTGGGAGATTTCAAATAATTTTGACATCTGAGTTGGTGGTTTGGCCACATCTCGGTGGGATCCACAGCAACTCCTTCCACCTGAACCAGTTAAGTTTTCCGAACTGGATCCGTTGTGTTTTTTGCGTAATATTTTCGTCCTTATCTGCTGTTTGTATTGTTATGCATTTCAGAATCAGATCCGACTGATGCACACAAGGTTCTCAGACAGTTATTTCCATAAATGCATGTTCAGAATAGACCCATCCCTTGTCTGGTGAGATTCTAACTATTTGATGCATTGGAGAAGTGTAGAGAACAGGTTCCCTTTCTTATGGGATAACCTATTCCTCTTTACGACGCATTCATGCACGCGAGAGATAGCCGTTAACCCAACGGAGGCTCATTATACCCTTTTCCATCATGACACATTGGCTTGGAAATAAACTATTTATTTAGACTTTGGACTTACAGGACATTTTATGAAACACACCACAGGCTTTTTTTGGTGCCTTTTTTCTTTCGATTGGCGCCTTTTAAAAAATAGACGATTGAACACACATCCGCCTTATTCTGGCGGCCCATTTGGTAGTTTCATGGACGCTGGTTGCCTCCTGCTCGTGTCAGGCGAATGGGGAGATGATGGCCTTTGTTGACGTTTTGTGAGCGCTTCACATCCCCACTCCGTTGTTCCGGCAAATGGCCACTTTCTGGCACTCGTCCAGCACACCGAACATGGTGTCTTAGGCCAGGCCTGTGTTAATTGGGGGTTGCTTCTCGCTCGATGGTGAGGAAAGGATGAGTGTGACATTGATGGTTGGAGGTCACGTGCAGCGATGCGCTAATGGGCAAGCTGGATTTGGTTGAAGTCTGAGGCTCCGCCCACACTGGTCGCCTATAAAAAGGACGGGAGGACCCCCTTCCTGAAGGTTGGTGATAGCTCCTGATGGTGACAGCTCCTGACCGTTGGTTAATGGTTCCTTACAGCTCCTGGCGGTAGGTGATGGTTCCTTACAGTTCCTGATGGTTCCTTACAGCTCCTGATGGTTCCTTACAGGTCCTGATGGTGATGGTTCCTTACAGCTCCTGACCGTTGGTGACAGTTCCTTACAGCTCCTGACCATTGGTGACAGTTCTTTACACTTTCTGACCATTTATTACAGCTCCTTACAGCTGTCCTTTGGTTATGTCTCCTTTGAGCACCTGGCAATTGGTTTTAGCTCCTTACAGCTCTTGACCGTTGGTGATGGTTCCTTACAACTCCTGCCCATTAGTTACAGTTCCTTATGGCTCTTGATAGCTCCTGACAGTGGGTGACGGTTGGACCGTTCCTGCTGGTTCTGCTTGGTACTTGCTCTTGGCGTACCTGATTCTTGGTGTCCCTGGTTCCTGGGGGTGACGAGGTGACGTCGATTGGTGTTCGAGCCTGTTTGTTGGTGGGTGCACGGCGAGGCAGGGCGCTGGCAGCGGACCAAGGCATCCTCACACATTTTGGCTTATTTTATTAGATGCACGATGACTTCTGCCTTGGTAAGCCGAGACCGGAGTTCTTTTCCCCCTGAATAATCTGGGTACCCATGTCTAGTGTTTAATTGATAAGTAAGGCATAGTGATAAGCATCTGCTCTTTGTCTATTTTTCTATCAATGCCTGATTAATTCTTGATTTGTGTGAGATTATTTTGATCGATTTGAATTCATCCATTTACACCACAAGGAAATAAAAAGTTCTTCAGTTTATCTATTGTTTTTTAATAATAAATTATTGGTTGATGTTTCAACCTATCCGTGCTTGTCCTTTCCTTCCATTGATCCAGCATTGCCCGAACCTAGAGAGACTGAGAGGTAATTCCCAAACTCATTAACCTGTCATAGTCGGCACATACCAGCGGAAAATGCTCGGCCGCCCCAATTAAGATCTCATCAAGATAAGATTGGTGCATTGCCGAGGACATGCTCTCCATTCAGGAAGCCACGTGACCTCTAGTTAAATGGCAAAATTAGACGGTGGACACTAGAATTTGTTTTTAACTGATTGGCGTTCGTGGTTCGAAAGCAACCCACCGTACCACAATGTCAATTGTGAGCGGTAGCTCCAGGTCCGGTACTTCCGAGGAGAAACGAGGATTTACCCCCTCATAATACACTCGGTACCCATGGCCGTAACAAACGAGTCAGGGAGTGGGATTTTTTTTAGCCCCCTGATTGAACAAACTGGTGTTAAGAGTGTGAGATTCAAACTCTGATCAACAAATTGATCAGGAGTGGGATATTTGGACCTGTGGTGCGCTTCACGGACTTCAAAATTCAGAGCTGTTTGGACTAAATTTTAGTTAAATTTATTGGGACGGACAATGGCAGATCAACACGGGCAGGTCCCGGTGGGCCATGCAGATGATGTGAATATGGATACGGAATTGATCCAGGACCCGGATGAAGTCACAATGGAGGGTGAAGAGGAAGCAATGGGAGAGGTGGAAAAGAACCCCCACCCTCGGCCTAAGGAAAATGCGACGGCGATAGTGCAGAACGCCGGGTTATCGCCACCAGTGCAGCCTGAGAATAACACGATGTTGTTCATGAGGAAATTAGTACAGCGGATAAGCTCTCATATTTTAACAAATTGTGCATTTTATGAGAAAAGCATGAAATTTCTAGCATAGTTAGGTCATACCATAATGTTTATTTTCGGATGTGGAGGGGTCAAATTTGACCTCTGTGGCGATAGTGAGAGGTCAAATCCAAGATGGCCACTGGTCACCCGGGTCTAATGTTCAAACATCCTTAATTTTGGAACCCGACTGCGCAGAAAAACATTTACGGTGTCATTTCCAACTAAATTGGGGATGCCCATTCATTTGGTGATACCTTTGAGAATGTCAGAATTCAAGGAAATGAATTTAGGTCAAGGTCAAGGTAAAAATTATCAAAAAATAAGCAATCAGTTGAAATTTGCAAATGAATACCGAGTGGTGTCATTGTGGCGAATTTAGTTATTTAGCTCCTCAGAGGGTGTGCTTGAGGCAGATGTGGCGCAGTTATGTATTGTGTATATCCATGCTTAGACTCGCTGGGTATAGATGCATTATCTGTCGAGTTCTATGTTTTGTTGACCCTTACCAATAAAGAAATCTTGGATATTGACATGTATCTAAGAAGATAGCCTAGATGTAAAATGTGGTATGGTAGTTGGTGCTTTCATTGTGTTTTTGAGAAAAGCAGCCGCATTGACCTTGTCTCGGATGTATATCTACCCGCCAGCCTCAAGGCCTCAACAAGACAGAAGAGGGGAAAGGGCACCAGGAAAATAATGGCTCCTTCTACTGTGATGCCAAAGAATTGGAAGGACTTCCTTCGATGCGATGATAACAAAACCGAATTGTTTGCTTTCCTGTCACGCGTAGTTGTTCATCTTCCTCCAGCAGAGGGCAAGGAACTGTCTGCAACAGATGGAAGTGGAGTCCTTTGCTCTCTGGCTGAGTCAAACTTGGCCTGCCTTGCCCCATGTTCGCAGGAGGACACCAACACTCGTCTACTCCTGCATGTGGCAGATGCTGTGCAAAAGGGGTGTAAGAAGGTGACCATACGTACCGTTGATACTGATGTGGTAGTACTGGCTGTAGCTTCATTCAGCAAGACAGCTCCTAATGAGCTGTGGGTTGCCTTTGGTGTCAGGTCAAGCTTTCGTTACATAGCTGTTCACGAAATGGTTGCCACAATGAATCCAACACAGTGTCTGACTCTCCCAGTCCTTCACACTTTCACCGGGTGTGACACTGTATCTGCATTTGCTGGCAGAGGAAAGAAGACTGCCTGGGAAACTTGGAAGTCTTTCCCAGAGGTGAATGATGCTTTCAATGAACTCCTATGCATGCCAAGTGAGGTCAGTGAAGGATCAATGTTACTGCTGGAGCGATTTGTGGTGCTAATGTATGACCGAACCAGTGAGAGCACGGAAGTGAATCATGCCAGGAAACAGCTCTTCACACAGAAGTCCAGAACTCTAGAGAACATTCCTCCAACCTAGGCAGCACTCAAACAGCACATCAAGCGCACTTGCTACCAGGCCAACTGTTGGAACCAGGCAATGATCCTGGATCCAGAGATGCCAGAGCCATATAACTGGGGCTGGACAAAGGAAACAACTGGGTGGCAGCTGCTTTGGACCACTCTCCCCGAAGCATCAAAATCGTGCCATGAATTGATCCGCTGTCGCTGTGAGAAAGGATGCACTGGACGGCGCAAATGTGCCAAAGCTGCCCTCAAGTGCACTGCACTGTGCTTCTGTTCTAGAGGCTGTTAGATTTTGATCACTACCATTACCATAATAATCATTGCTATTAATAAAGTATTAAATAGACTAGCAGCATGGGACTATTGTTAATTTTTTTGTATTATTATCCCTGTAGTGTCAAAATGGAAGCGAAGTTTTGCTATATTGCATAGGTCCAATCCATTGTCTTTACCAAAAGAATGTCCAAAAGCTTTTAACGTAATTTGACCTTGACCTTGTCCGAAATGAATTTCCTTGGCTCCTGGCGATCTCAAAAGTATCACCAAACGAATGGCCATTCCAAACTTAGCTGGAAATGCCACCTTAAATGTTTTTAGGCACGTCCCGCGTACCGAACGCTGACTCTCGGAGCCTCCTTAAATACTAAACACCTGTACACATCCTCACATAGACGGTGTCTTTTGAGAGCGTCTATCATGAACTTTTTAATATATTCGGACATTTGCTTTAAAGTTTCGAAAAGTTCACGTTACTATTTAAAGATTATTCCATTCAATGTGTTGTAATTTCGTAAATACACGATTTTCTCGTCACGAACAGGAGCCTCCATGATGGGTCTCGCTATTGGCTCCATCAAGGCACGTGACGAAATATGGGAAGTTGTTGTTGTTGTTATTGTTATTGTTATTGTTATTGCCTTTAGGACGCGGCTCTTGGACACATTTGTCCTTGTTTTACACTGTTTCGTTCCAAAATTAAACGCGTTTGAACATTAGACCCCGTGGACTGGCGGCCATCTTGGATTTAACCTCTCACGGTCCTCAGAGGTCAAATCTGACTTCCCTCCACATAACATGTGAAAATAAACCTTATGGTATTCACTAACTATGTCAGAAAATTCATGATTTTCTCATAAAACGCACAATTATTGTGCTTATCCGCTGTACTAAATCGATGGCATAAATAACTATGATGGATCAAAACAACAACAACAACAACAACAACAACAACAACAACAACAGAATGGAAGCCGAGCGAGGTGTAGAGAAATGGCGGCGGTACCAGAGGAGGTGAGGGAGCGTCGGATCGGTGTCCGGGAAAAGATGAGGAAGAGCGAGGCCAGACTAATGGGAGAGATTGGGAACGTCACGAAGGAGGTAAAAGGAATGACGATCGGACAGAATGAGTTGAAGGAATAAATGGAGAAGAGCGCAGGGGGCGATAAAGGAGTTAATGGCCGCCGAGGAGACAACAAGAGAGATGACGGCAATTAAAAACGAATGTAAAATGGCACACGAGAAACTAACGAGGAGAGTAGAGGAGGTGACACAGACGATGGGAACAACAAAGGAACGGGAAATGGAAACGACGAAGGTGACGTGAGAGGAGGAACCACAAGGCCGCATCGGGAATTAACGAAGGTTAAACAGGAGGTGGATGAGGTAAAAAAAAATCGGGATTATTGAAATTAAAGCAAAACAGGTAAAAACAGGTGGTCGAGTAAAGGAGGAGATTATAGAATGCATGGACGTGTTATATTTGCAGCAGTGTCGGTCCCATATGGACCGGCGGACGGGATTCGAACCCTGGGAGGCCACGTGGTGCAGCTCGCACCGTATGACGGCAAGAGCGACCTGAGGGCGTATACCTGGCGCGGTTCGATCACGTGTGTTGGGGTCCGGACCAAGGTGGGATGCACCTTGGAGCAGCACGCAGCATGAGACGTGTGAGCCCTACGCACAAGGAGGGCGGACCTGAAGGAAATGGTTCGGGACATGGTCAACCGCCAGTTGGTGAGGTCTGGATCATGGCAGGCGGCCCCGATGATGGCACCCGGTGGGCCACCGATAAATGCTCAAACTCGGAATTTCAGGGGGGGCAATTCGGAGTATTGGAGGCATACGCCTTAACAGGTAAGGTGTTGTAATTGTGGTCTGACAGGTCACCTGTCGCGGGACTGCAGAGCTCCACGCAGGGATAGACTTCGCTATCCAGGACCACCAATTCCACCCCGTACGGACCGGACTATCCAGCCCTCAACACCCCACCCCCGCCATGTCCCGGGAAACTAGTATGTGCCGGCCATATCGGGCCATGTTCGGCTGGAGTAGATGGAAATGTGCCCTCATCGATGCGATAGGACATTTATTGTGGCCAAATTGTCATTGGTAGTTTAACAATTAGGTGTAAAATTGCCGGTGTTGGGGTAGACGCCGTGGTGGACACAGGAGCAAGCACCACGGTCATTAGCCCTGTGAACCTTGATTTGAGTATAGACGGCTGGTATGATATCCGCCGTCTGGAAAATCATAGCCTGCAGCTGGCTACCGGGGCAACGGCTCCTATCATAAGGCATGGTTTTGTGATCCTTAAGTTGGGTTTGTTAAAAAAGAGAGTAGAGGTTTGGGTGGCGGAGGTGTGTGACCCATGTTGAATAGGGTTGGATTTGTTAACCGCCAGCGAATGTAAAATCGATCTTGCCCGGGGTATCATGTGGGTGGGTTTCAAAGAGCTGCCACTCGGGGGTGTGAGCACGGACGAGAAGGTGGAGCTGGAGGCTCCCGATCCAGTGACCATTCCCCCGGGTGCCAAGGCAATCGTCCCGGCACGATGGCGGGCTCACCCAACCTGGCGGGAACCCTGTGGTCTGGTCGAGCAGCTGGCGGGGCAATCAATCCCGGGCTTAGTCGTAGGCCGTACCCTTGTAAATACTGACGGGCCTGGGGTGGCCCAGGGTAATTAATGTAGCACAGAAACACGCACTATAGGACAGGGCCGAAGGTGGCAGACTGTACCCCAGTTATTAATGTCGCAGAGGTGAGGGAAGAGTACATCTGGCTGGATCGACCCCGGAGGAAGTCTCTGGAATGTGATAGGAATTGGCCCGATCCCATTTGCGAGATGGTAAACCGGAGTAGTGCAGATTTGGATTGAGCCCAACGAGAGGCCTTACACAAACTAATTAACCAGCATTTGGGAATCTTCTCTTTGTCTCCTGAGGACATTGGACGTACGGTCCTGGTGAAACATGAGATCCACCACCGGTGAGGCCCGGCCTATTCGTCGGCCTGCCCGACGGCTCCCTTGGAGCAAGAGGGAGGAAGCTGACGAGCAGGTAGAAATGATGCTGAGTGCAGGTGTTATTGAGCCCTCGGAAAGTCCTTGGATGTCATCTGTTGTGTTGGTTAAAAAGAAATATGGGACCACGCGTTTCTGCGTGGACTATCACCAGCTTAACAATGTGACACTCAAAGACTCCTATCTTCTGCCTGGAATTGACAATACCCTCGATGCCATGTCAGGCTCAAACTGGTTCTCAACGTTGGACCTCAAGAGTGGGTATTGGCAGGTGAAGATGGACAAAACAGGGAAGGAGAAAACAGCATTTTCCACCAGGAAGGGACTGTATCAGTTCACTGTGATGCTGTTTGGTTTGTGTAATACCCCCGCCACCTTTGAACGATTGATAGAGCGTGTACTGGGCGACATGCCGTGGCAATCATGCCTGGTGTACCTGGATGACATCCTGTACATGCTAAAACATTCCCCCAGGCCATTGCTAATTTGGACCAGGTGTTTGGGTGTCTCAGACAGGCAGGATTAAAGTTGAGCCCAGAAAAATGTACCTTGTTTGCAAAGGAAGTGGCCTGTCTCGGTCATGTGATAGGTCGCGAGGGGGTGAAACCGACCCGGGTAAAGTCAAGGCGGTAGAGGAGTGGCCCGTACCGAGTAACATCAAGGACGTGCGGGGTTTTGGAGGACTCTGCTCCTACTACCGGCGCTTTGTGGCAAAATTTGCAGAGATAGTCAGGCCCCTCCACCGGCTTACGGAGAAGGGGACGAGGTTTAATTGGACACGGGAGTGCAATGATGCCTTCCTCAAATTGAAGGGGTGTTTAACATCCGCACCCGTTCTTGCATTCCCCACTGATAACGGGACCTTTTAGGACTGCAGATGATTGTCAAAAAGTGCCTTAAAAATGGCGGAACTGGCAACTCGCTTCCTACCAGCTACTTTTGGTATTTTTTTTTTTTATAAAGTAGGGGTCTTGACAAGTTCACAAACCAAAAATAACCAGAATACCTCTGGGGGAACATGCTTAAATGAAGTCATCAAAATGGCTGCCAAAATTGTAAAGTTTGGCACTGTGTGCAGATGCTGACGTGGTACCTCACCGTTTATATAGTAGTTTTACTTGAGCAAAGGTATTGTACACAAAAGTAGATCACTGAAACAAATGGTAACCACCAATGTGAAATGAACACCAGGGGGGCGCAAGCAACATGAACGCCAGTGTATTGAAATGGCGTTTTTCTTTTCTCCATATTTGATGAATACAGTGAAAGAAATCTGATGTTTGCTTTTATGATATAGTTTCAATACTATTATACATATTATAAAAAGGGACTTTGCTTATTACCAAAATAATGAGACCTGATTGGTTACACGATATTGATTACAACACTAAATGTAAAAGTTCATTTGGTTTTTTTTCCAGACATACCGAGGTTTGACATCCACAGATTAGTGATCGACTGCTAATTAAAACATTAGGACGTAGGCCCAGAGTTGATAGTTAGCTTTAAAATTATTCAGTTTTGTTTCATTCTTGTTTTATCCCAGTGCTTTTATTATGAGTCGATGATATTCATTTCAATGTTATCAATTTTTGTTTCATTACTGATTATCCCAGAGTTTAAAGTGACGAGCAGTTAACCGATAGATTTAATGATGCTTATTTTTGTTTTATTCTTGGTTCAGTTCTTCTTCATTCTCGATTCATCATAGAGTTTTACCATTACATTTAATTTGTCTGTTTATTTATTCTTGGCAAGTTTACCATAACACTTCAGGTTCACTCTTTTCTTGGATTTCTTCGTTCGACATAATATGACCATGGATACCTTTATCCTTATTTGCTGTATTTTTGTTAGTTTATATACCTTGTATTAATTTCTGCATCTGTTACTGTGCTTTGTCTGAGAATAGATTCATTACTTCTGTTCCAGGTCCACATCTTTAGATGAGAACAATGGACGAGCAAGAGCCATCTACAGGTAGGGACTCTGAGAATGTCTTGCGGACTGATATTTGTATAATTTACAAAGGAATGAAAGGACCTTTATCTGAGAAAGAAAAGGCACTGAAAATTATATCTAAGGGATTATCAACTTTTATAAAATCATGAGGTTGCTGATAAAATCATGAGGTTTCTGATGATATAAAATCATGAAGTTGCTGATGATATAAAATCATGAGGTTGCTAATGATATAAAATCGTGAGATTGCTGATAAAATCATGAGGAGCGACAAGATGAGGTTGCTGATGAAATGCTGCCACTTCGTGAGACACCTCAGGTCAGGTGTCCCAGATCCCATTTCATTTTGCCTGCAAATCTACCGATACGGATTCATGAAAACGTGAAGCAGCACAAAAACGCAGACAAGAAGGGAGTAATTCCAATGACCACCAGCCAAAAGTAGCCAGGCTGTCAAGAGAAAAAAACATCAGCCTTTTCCTGGGATGAACACCGTTTCATTTGTGGGGAATCAGAGAATAAAACTTACAGCAGCGAATATGAAGCCAGCAGAAGTTCGTGAGAATGTGCTTCGGGGACCATTGCTGCAGGAAATCAGGTTGTTGTCCAACGTCTTTCTTTTGAGAAGGATATATTTGCAAAGAATGCGAAATACCACAAGATATGCTATCTAAACATTACCTCTTCAAACACTAAAGAGGAAAATAAGCATAAAACAGAGAAAGAAAGTGTTGACTCTACTTTCAATCAAGCATCTAGAAATGTCTACCTGGAATTCAAGGAAACCTTGGACAATGGAACATCAGTGCTTCTATCAGACTTGTGCAAACATTACGGAGAATGTTTGGTCAAACTGGACATGGATCCTGACACTGCCAAACAGACACGGTCATTTTACGTTAAGAAAAAAAATGATCGAAAATTTTGGAGACAAGATAGCATTTTACAGTCAGATCGGATTGCCTGATGTTGTATGCTCCAGTAGCATAACAGTGGGACGTTTAGTTGGAGAGATGACTAAAGTTTCAGAATCCGATATCGAGCAAGACCTGGTTGAGAATGATGGTTCTGATTACAATGATTCCCAAATACTTCACTGTGCAGTTAGTATTATTTGCAGAGAGAAAGAAAAATTACAACCAACAACTGAATACCCAAATACCCAAGAAATTGATCTTAATGCATCAGCTGCGTTTGTTCCTGACTCACTCAAAAGCACACTTCAGTGGCTTATTGACAAGCAAGCGTTTGATTCAGCAGACCAAGATTACAAGTCAACAGAGACTACCGGACATAGATACATTTCTTTAGCCGAGTGCCTTATTTACTGCAGTCGTCGTGGTTAAAGTCAAGTTATACCACCATTCCATGTTGGCCTCATGACCCAATTACATCATGAATGTGGTAGCAGAAATCTGACACCCTAAATTCCTATGGGATGTGTGCGAGTTATGATGAGCTTAGGATATTTCAAACAGCTGCTGCAAAAGACCAGATCTCTCCAGCTGAAGATGGAGTCTATGTACCCCCAGGGCATCGGGCGGTTCGCGTGTTCAGGAGGGTGATGACAATGGCGGCCATTTTGTTTACGTAATTTAAGCAATGCTCCTCCATAAGGATTGTGGGTTATCTTTACGTTACAAATCAGATATATGGCCTTCCAAAATTATTTCAATCAGATGCTAGTATCATTTTATTACAGATCAGGACACAGGGACCCTCAATGTAAAAATAAAATACAA
The DNA here is from genome assembly GCF_056783735.1 of Eptatretus burgeri. Taxonomy (NCBI): domain Eukaryota; kingdom Metazoa; phylum Chordata; class Myxini; order Myxiniformes; family Myxinidae; genus Eptatretus; species Eptatretus burgeri. The sequence goes on from NC_140965.1 coordinate 50,455,430, forward strand.
AAACTTAATAAAAATGGGGGCCATCTTGATGACGTCACTTGAACATGTTCCCCCAAGGGGATTCTGGGTATTTTTGGTGTGTGAAGTAGTCAGGGCCCATCTATATATTACTAAAACTCTCATCCTGCATATATGTATGTATGTATGTATGTATGTATGTATGTTCCCGAAATACAGTCAAAACATTACAAGATAGCACAAGAATTTTCGGCCCACCTTACTCACCATTCTCCTGCGGTGTGCAGTATCAAGTTTCATTAAAATCGGGCAATGAAAAAAATTATTAAAAAATCAATTCCCAATTCAGTGAAGTACTCTTCAGGAGAATTTGATCAATGCAAACAACCTCAGCGGTATAGTTCACTGGAGCTATCTTTTTCTTTTTCTTTTTTTTTTTTGAAATGATGTTTTTTATTAACCGCTGTCACAACGGGAACCCAACGGGTTCACGGGTCGTCTAATATTTTATAAAAATATCAAAATTAGCTGGTAGGAAGCGCGTTGCCACTTCACCCTCATTTTCATGCATAATCTGCAGCCCTATTTACCATGGACATGGATGAGCCATGAGTAGGCCCGAACAAAATTACTCTGTCACTCGTAAAGAGTTATTGGCTATGCTGTCTGCCATGAACCATTTCCACCCGTACTTGTATGGGCAAAAAATTTTGGTTCGAATCGACCATTCCTCCTTGCAATGGCTCTTACAGTTCAAGGAAACCGAGGACCAAATTGCGAAGTGGTTGGAAAAGTTGCAGCAGTACGATTTCAGTGTGACCCATAGAGTCGGGAAGGCCCATGGGAATGCCGAAGCAATCTCTCGACGCCCTTGTCTGGGAGAAAACTGTAAATTCTGAATGCGACATGAGGACAGAGACCAATTGGCAGACCCATCCCATAACATCTTCGTCCGGGTGGCAGGGAAAGTCTTGTCCACTAACTGCAGATGAGAAATTTGGAACGTTGGCTTGGAGCATGGCCCAGCGGGAGATCCCGCATTGGGGCCAGTGTACGAATGGGTCCGGGCAGGTAAGAGACCCAGTTGGGAACAAGTCACTCCCTCGTAGCACAGACAAAGGCTTACTGGGCTCAGTAGAAGACCCTAGAAGTGAATGATAACATCTTGGATCGCAAGTGGGTGGAAAGTCCCTCTGAAATAACTTCCTAGCTAATTATAGTCCCAGACCAATTTAAAACCACCATTTTACAATAGTTGCATGGTACCCACCCCAACAGCCATTTGGGCAGGACAAAAACAACATCTCGGGCCTGCCGGAGGATTTATTGGGTGAATATGGGGCGCGATATACAGGACTGGTGTCGAGCATGCGACACCTGCACTGCTAAAAAGGGACCGGCACAGAGGATGCGGGTCCCCCTTCAATTACACCAGGTGGGGGGCCCCCCTTGAGCGGGTGGCTATGGACATCTTAGGACCACTGCCCTGCACCCACCAGGGTCATAAATATATCCTCGTGGTTATGGACTATTTCACCAAGTGGCTGGAGGCCTATGCGCTCCCCTATCAAGAAGTTGGGGTTGTGGCACAGGCCTGCATGGAAGGTTTTGTATGCCGGCATGGGATTCCGGAAGAGCTGCACACTGATCAGGGTCAAAATTTTGAAAGCCAATTATTAAAAGAAGTGTGCAGTCTCTTGTCGATTCGGAAAACAAGAATAACGCCCTTAAGACCACAATCTGACGAGATGGTGGAAAGGTTCAACAGGACCTTATTACAACAACTGGCCCTTTTTACCACCACCCGTCAGGATGACTGGGACGAACATCTCCTGTATTTGTTGATGGCCTACCAAACTAGCCAGCATGGAGCCACCACATATAGCCCAGCGTTGCTCATGTATGGGTGGGAGTTGCAGGTTCCCGCTGATCTGCTGTGCGGTCCCTTGCCAGAACGTCCTGATAAACCGCCGAAGGAGGGATACGCCCATCATTTGGAGGAGGGTATGGAACGGGTCCATGCCTTCACGTGCAGCCACCTCCATATGGCGGGTGTAAAGATGAAGCGCAGGTACACCATCGGAGCCAGGCGAGCAAATACACTCCGGGGATGGAGATTTGGTTCTTCAATCCCCGGAGACGAAAGGGCAAATGCCCAAATCTCACGTCGCCTTGGCAGGGCCCGGAGGTCGTCCTGGTGCAGATCTGTGACGTGATCATTAAGATCCAAATGAGACCACAGGCTCTCCCTCAGATCATCCATGCTGACCGATTGAGACCCTACACCGGTGACCAGACACCCTCATGGATCACTCTGGCTTTAGAGACAGAGGCCAAGTCGAGCACCTCTGCGGATGCGGGGACTCACGTGGGTAGGAAATAGTGACTGCGACGCCCACATGGGGGTGCCAGCGATGGTAGCCTCCACGTGGGTACCGAAGCAGTGACCATGAGGGAGGGTGAGGATAAATTTAGGGATCGAGAGTGACAATAGGGACAGTTTAAAATTAAATCCAGACAATGAACATGTAGTGGGGACGTAGAGAGGTACAAGGGAAGACGAGGGTGCACGAGTTAGTTTGGGGAAATTAGTTAGGTAATGCTGTGTAGGTGAGTGGAAAAGTGTTTGTGTATGGTTAATAGTACAGTACAGTCAAAATGTCGGATGACCTCCCACAAATTGCAACAAAAGCAAACTCAACAGATTTTGATTCTTGGATATGTCCTAAGGGATCTTCCGGGGGGTGGAGGGGGGGGGTGAAGTCCTGAAATCATGGAAATCCAATATGGCTGCCACCCAGCTTTGGGGAAAATGAGAAAATTGTAAAGATTGATATTTTAATATGTAAATATATGTTTTTCTGCATTCTAATTGTTTCTAGTTATGGTCAGTATATTGATATACAATAATTGTTATAAAAAAGTGAAATGTATTGAGGGTAAAATAAAAAATTATAGCTTTTTTGTCCAAAAATGTCAATTTTTTTGTCCCGAAAAAAAAAAAAAATTTACCTGATGCTGATTTTGGCTCCTGGACCCCCAAAAAAAGAAACGTTGAAGACACAAGATGAAATCAAGTCTATGGCAATACAATATAATTATGTAAATCATTGAAACATGACAAAATTCACAATTCCACTCGGGGCAATCACATCTGCCTGACGAAGGTTTCGAAATGAAAATGAAAATTCACATTAAACTCAGAAACTACATCCATTATCAACTTACGATACATGTTGAGAAAAATCAAGCGTATTAAAGTTAGAACTCGACAATGTCGTCATCATCCTCATCATTGTCACATGGAGTGTTTGTGCAGCCAGAGCCCCCCTGCAGTTTCCACAAGCTGGAGTGCACTCAATGTTGTGCTTCTTGCATGTTCATCTCATGGTGCTACATTCAGCCTGGCAGTTGCACCTAATGACACGTAGCATCTTTTCAGGAGCTGGAGCTATTGATGTCTGAAGTGGCACAAAACCCTCGTCACACTTCTGCAAACCCCAGTCTGTCAGAAGAAGTTCATCTGCACATCCCTTCCATTCTTGGACTTGCAGATACACGCGCAGGCTGTGATACTTTGCTGCTTCTGATGTTGGTGGTAACGTCTGTGGTTGCACGTCAGAGGCGCTCCAAGCCACCTTGTCCCAGTACCGCTGATACCGGAGGGTGTCCAGGGTGTCAGTTGACTTTCCGTTGTACATTATCACCAACGTTTTTTCTCCTGCATCTGCCACATCACATACGGAAGCTGGATATGTATCAAAAACCTTGGCCTGTTCACGGAATGTGTTGTTTGCTTTGAACTTTTTGAGGGAAGCTCCCTTTCAAATCCCATGAAGACGAGATGTCGTGTCGCACCAAATAACTGCATGTAGAAACAGTATGTGCTTGCATATGTCTGTACCAATCATTTTCTTTGTAGCCTTGATGTTCCAGATGCGAGGCTTCTTCATGTTCTTCTTTGGCTCAGGCCAAAAGAAGAGGTCATGGGATTCTAAGCTTGCATGGTAGCATAGGAGGACGAGGAGATCTGTGTCATCACCAACTAAAACAGTGTTGGTGACAGTAGCAGACTGCACGGCCTTCAGTACAATCAGGAGATCAGCATCCCCTGAGGCATGGTGTGTCTCACAGTTCTTCTTCTGAAGCTCTTCACTCAACATAAAAATGAATCGCTGTTTATTCTGCCTATTGGCAAGAAACTGTTCTTTCTTCATTGTGAGATGCATGTCAGCTGTAAATGTCACAGTAGTGCCAGCATTCCCTTTAGACCGTCTCTGGTGTGTCATGTCCTTCGTGTTGGTACTCTCATAACCATCAAACACGACTATGGCATCTCCGTACCTCTTCGTTATATAATCAGTGTACTGGTGGCATATGTCTCTGTATGTAGATCCACGAGAGCATGGAATGCACTGAACAAGTGCCCCGCCATCCAAAACATACTGTTGCCCATCATTGGGGATATCGGCTAGGACATCGGATCCAAGAAGATCCCAGATGGCATCAGCAAAGACTGGCTTGTGTGCTTCTCGGAGCTGAAGAGAGGAATCAGAGGGCTGGTGGATAGCTGCACAGTTCATATTTGAAGGCCGACTCCATTTCTTCTGCTGTCTGTGCAACAGTGATCAGTCTCTGGAAGAGGAGTTGTGGGTCAACCTGGACTTGCTCTCCATCAATCTTGACAGATGAGTTCATGCTGAGGGTGACAACTTGGTCTTTCCTCTTAAATGTGTACTCGGCAGGTGTTTTCCCATCCATAGATTTCAATATTTTGGCTCCTACAGCATGTGTTGTATCGACGTTGACGGTGGCGTGTGCATGAACTCCAGTGGCAATGTTCCTCAGACATGGATCACTACTGAACAGATTCCGTTCCTGTAAATACTGAAGAGCTGATAGTGTGTCCTTCCAGTCACGAGATTGTCTTGCCTTGGTCATGTCCTTCTTCTGCTCTCCAGTGTTGTAGTTCACACCTGTGAGCTCCTGCATTGCCTGGTTTATTTCTGCACAGGCAGGCATTGATAGTAGCCATACCAGCCGTTGTTGCTCTGTCATTCCTCGCCCTCGTGTGAGCCCTCCCTCCCGCTGGTGTTCAAACTTCTCATCAGAACTTGTTCGATGATCAGGTCAGATGAAAGACCTGCCCACAGGCGATCACTTCGTCGAACCACATGGAACCCCTCATCAAAACGTTGTTGGACATTGGGATGTTGAGTTTTGAGGTTGGACATCTGCAGAAACACCCTCACAGATTCGGCATACAGGTTGTGGCCCGAGGCTGCCAGGTAAGGCAGCATTTCCTGGATGGCCTGCAGATGTAGTGCCCAGTTCCCAGTGCGCTCTGCCTGGATGTACTTGCGTAGAATGTCTAACATGTCCATATACTGAACCCAGAGCGCTGAAGTTCTAGAAGATATCTTTGCAGACTTGGCATGCTTCTGAAGGTGGTCTTTGATTCGTTTCAAGACGTCAGACTTGCATACTTCTTCCACAGACTGGGGTTGGCAGAAGTGTGACGAGGGTTTTGTGCCACTTCAGACATCAATAGCTCCAGCTCCTGAAAAGATGTTATGTGTCATTAGGTGCAACTGCTAGGCTGAATGTAGCACCATGAGATGCACATGCAAGAAGCACAACATTGAGTGCACTCCAGCTTGTGGAAACTGCAGGGGGGCTCTGGCTGCACAAACACTCCATGTGACAATGATGAGGATGATGACGACATTGTCGAGTTCTAACTTTAATACACTTGATTTTTCTCAACATGTACAGTAAGTTTATAATGGATGTAGTTTCTGAGTTTAATGCGAATTTTCATTTTCATTTCGAAACCTTCGTCAGGCAGATGTGATTGCCCCGAGTGGAATTGTGAATTTTGTCATGTTTCAATCATTTATATAATTATATTGTATTGCCATAGACTTGATTTCATCTTGTGTCTTCAATGTTTCTTATTTTTTTTGGTCCAAGAGCCAAAATCAGTATCAGGTAAATATTTTTTTTTGGGGACAAAAAATTGACATTTTTGGACAAAAAAAACTATGATTTTTTATTTTACCCTCAATACATTTCACTTTTTAAAATAATTATTCTTGTATATCAATATACTGACCATAACTAGAAACAATTAGAATGCAGAAAAACATATATTTACATGTTAAAATATCAATCTTTACAATTTTCTCATTTTCCCAAAAGCTGGGTGGTGGCCATATTGGATTTCCATGATTTCAGGACTTCCCCTCCCCCCCCCTGGAGGATCCCTTAGGACTTTTTTCTGTCACTGAGGATATATCCAGGAATCAAAATATGTTGAATTTGCTTTTGTTGCAATTTGTACGAGGTTGACCAAATATTTCTGCTAAAATGCCTGTTCTATAATGAATTATATATGAGTGTGAGGGCAGGGCAATAGCACGGTATGAATGTGAGTAACGGAATGTTTGGTGCGAAGGATTGAATGGGGGGAGTGGATCATACCCAAGGAAACCTGGATGTTAGTTTAAAGTTAGATAGGAGGATAAGGTAAATTTACATATGGATGTCGTTCTGGGGTTGGTGCTGATGGTGGAAAGTTTACCTCTTTATTGTGGGGTATAGGAGATAATGGACTGGCTGTGTGGTGTGGCTTGTGAGTGTATTGTTCTGATGACGCAGGCACCCCGGGTGTTGGGGCTCGTCGGCCAGGTGAGGCAGTAATGTGTTGGTGGACGCAGGTACCCGACCGAGGAGAGGGGCCTGGCGTGCCAGTGTAGTGTTCAGTGTAGTGTTCAATGGGCCCGGGTGCCCAAGCAGCGGGACCCGGGGCACCAAAATGCCATGTGGGCATCGAGGGGGGGGAGTGCCAGTGAGGGCATCCCCTATGTTAGGGTGAGGAGCAGGCAAGCTCAGAGGTGGCTCCAGCATCCCAGGGGTGCTAATGGTGAGTATTCAGGTGGGCAGACCACCAGTGGAGCCACATTACCCAGCCACAAAATTGTGTGATGGCACAGAAAATATTTGGTGGGCAAGGCCCAAAATTGTAAGAGCACCAATGCGTGGGCGATGAGAATTTGGCTGTTTAGAACCCCATTGTTTAACAATGGCCTCTTGGCAGGGTATAACCCCCGGGGACAGTTAAAAAGTATAACAATATTAGCGTAGTTAGGATTGATAAGGATCATCCCCATCCCCATCATAAGCACCACTCACCTTGCTGGATCATCTGCTCTGCATCCATTGCATCACTTACCTCAATGCACCATTTGCTCTGTGGCCTGTGTTCCACCCCCACCTGTTCTGTGGACTGTCACTCGCTGCAGCCTCATACCAGGTGACATCGTTCCAATTATCATGGTGGTTTTGTTTTCTTTTGGTTGAACTGCATTTACTGCTGCAGCATGCTACCGCACTTATGGACTGCCCCCTTTGCTGCAGCGCCATATGAGCCACATACCAGTCTCATGCCACACTGCTTCACTCTTTGTGCCACAAATTGCCCCGACCATGAACTGCACCAACGTAGCTCAGTGGAGGAAGTGGCTCAGTTCTTGTTGCTTCTTGTTTTGATCAATTTTGTTCAGAAGGCCACAATATTTATGGCCTGTATGCCGGTCACTGGCCTGCCAGTTTGTTTTTGTTAGGTGTGCTGGTGAAGGGCATGAAGAGCATGAAGATGGCAAGAAGTCAACAGGTGTCCCCCCTCCACAATTTTCCTTTTGAATGTCTGTAGGTCCTGGGTCAGAAATTGTATATAGTTGTATGGAATTGTGAAGATTATTAAAGCCCACTGGTTTATGTTTTAGTTTCAAAAATTCCAGCAATTTCGGTGTTGCATAGGTTGTTTGTGTGACTCAGGTAGTTCCTAATGCATCAGGTGGGACATATCTACTTTAAATTGTTGCACACACTAAAGGGTAGAGTTAAAACGTACAAGGTAGGGGTAACTTCACCTGTATGTCACATGGTAATGCTAACTTCTAATGGCAATGATGTAATTTTAACTGGTCTCCAGCTGTTGAACAACACGAGACAAGTCTGGGATAGGGGAAGCGGTATTGTTATGGATTTCAGAATCGTATCCTCAGGCAGTTATTTCTATAAATGCATGTTATAAATATATAAATATAAATACAATAGACCCATCCCCTTGTCTGGTGGGATTCTAACTTTTTGATGCATTGGAGAAGGGTATAGAACAGATTCCCTTTTCGACGCGTTCATGCACAGCCATTAGCTCAACGGAGGCCCATTGCACTGCTTTCCTTCAGGACACATTGGCATAAAAATAGACGATTTATTTTCACTTTGGACTTTTGATTAAACACACCACGGGCTTTTCCTGAACAGTTTTTTTTTATTATGGTCAAATATGGCTGTGGATCATTAACCTCAGGACCAACTTCTTTCATCGACGTTCGACACCCACTTCTCTTTCACTGACATTTGACATCAGTGTGACCACTCGTTGGCTTTTTTTCACAAGATCTTGGCTATTCGTTGTTCACCTTGGCGTTTTGGTTTTCTATAGGTTTACTTGGCGTATAGGTTTTTCTATTATGATCGCTTTTCTGAAACCTTATGAATTCTTGGCTTTTTTTCATTGGCTCACCTTGGCATTTATGAAAATGAGAAGTGGTCACACTGTTTGACATCAACCTTTTTCCATTGGCGCTTAGTGGCCCATTCGGCAGCTCCATGGACGCTGGTTGGCCACTGCTCGTGTCAGGCTGAATGGGGATGCGATGGCCGTTGTTGACATTTTGTGAGCGCTTCACGCCCCCAATCGGTTGTTCCGGCAAATGGCTGCTTTTTGGCACTCGTCCAGTGCCCCGAACATGGTGTCGTAGGCCGGGCCTGTGTTAATTGGGAGTTGCATCTCGCTCGATTGTGAGAAAGGGATGATCGCGAGATTGACGGTTGGAGGTCACGTGCCGTGATATGCCATTAGGCAAGCAAGCTGGATTTGGCTGATGTCTGCTTGAGGCTCCGCCCACAATGGTCGCCTATAAAAAGGATGGGAGTACAGCCACCGAACGTTGGTGACGGTTCCTTACAGCTCCTGACTGTTGGTTACAACTCCGAACAGCTGCCCGTTGGTTATGGCTCCTGATGGTTCCTTACAGCTCTTAACCGTTGGTGATAGTTGCTGAGAGCTCCTGACAGTTGCTTCCAGCTTCTGTTGGTTGCAACTCCTTACAGCTGTCCATTGGTTACAGCTCCTGACGGTTGCACCCTTCCTGCTGGTTCTGCTCGGTACCTGCTCTTGGTGTACCTGATTTTTGGCATTGACGACGTGACGCCGATTGGTGTTCGAGCCTGTTTGCTGGTGGGTGCACCGTGAGGCAGGGCGCTAGCAGCGGACCAAAGCATGCTCACACATTTTGGGTTATTTTATGAGACGCACGATGACTTCTGCCTTGATAAGCCGAGACCGGAGTTATTTTTCCCCCTGAATTATCTGGGTCCCCATGTCTAGTTTTTTATTGTTAACTAAGGCATCGTGATAAGCATCTGCTCTTTGTCTATTTTTCTATCAATGCCTGTTGAATTCTTGAGTTGTGTGAGATTATTAGGGTACCCAGTCAGGACTGGGTAACCTATTGTTTTTCTTCTGTTTATTTCTTATTTTTCTTCCGCCGGCAATTTGCGGGTTCTTTCGCTTTAAAAATCATTTTCTCAGGAATGCTAAGTCCGATCGACACGAAATTTTCACCATAGTATGTATCTTTTTTGATAGCAAACTCAATTGATAATTGTGACGTCATAGGTCACGTGGTACGGGCGCCATCTTGAAAAAAACGATAAACTTTGGATCTCTGTATCTCAAACCATGCAATGGAATTTTTTTTTCGCTTCATACATTTTAGTGAACTTCCAAAGGGGAAGACGGGTGATTTTTCGTCATCAGTGAAGCGGCATCCCGGTGAAAATTCGTCAAGTACAATGCTGCATAGGAAAAATCTGAAACTTCTTGTGCCTCATCTGCACAATTCACCGTAGAAAAAAAATATATATTATGACGTCATAGGTGACTTGGTTCAGCAGCCATCTTGTTTTGATTTAAAAAAAAAATACTTCTCCAGAATGGCTGGACAGATTGAGCCAAAACTTCACACATTCCCCATGACGTCCTTTTTCAAGTTTGTTCATTTCTTATTGATGTCACATGGTTTGGTGGCCATCTTGAATTTATCCTAAAACCTTCAAACATCTTCTCCAGAACAGCTGGTCAGATCAAGGGGAAACTTCATATAAGTATTGCTCATGAGTAGTCAATATAAGTTTGTTAATTTCTAATTGATAGGTCACATGGTTTGGCAGCCATTTTGGATTCAAGAAAAATAGTAAATAATGTTTTCTCTGGAATCGCATAACCTATCGAAGCAAAAATTTGCAACTATCATCTTCCATACATGGTAAAAAATTATGACTTCGCAAGTCACATGGTTTGGCAGCCATCTTGGATAGAAAAACGCACCTTATCCGATAAACACGAAACTTCACACACGTATTCCACTGGAGGATTGGAGGTGGTCACATGGTTCTTCAGCCATCTTGGATTGAAAATTAATAAATTTAAAAATCTTCTACTCCAGAACGGCTGGACAGATTGATGGAAAAATTCACACACACTTTCCCCAAGACATCCTTTCCCAAGTTTGTTAATTTAATTGATGTCACATGGTTTGGCAGCCATATTGAATTTACCCTAAAACCTTCAAACACCTCTAGAACGGCATCAGATCAAGGGGAAATGTCACAAACGTATTACACACGACAAGTGAATATGTTTGTGAATTTCTAATTGATAGGTCACATGGTTTGGCAGCCATGTTGGATTCAAGAATTATATTAAATAATGTTTTCTGTGGAACCACATGACCTATCAAAGCGAAACTTGACAAATATAGTATACCCCCATGCCTGCAAGACGGTAAAAATTATGTCAAGTCACAAGGTTTGGAGGCCGTCTTGGATCGAAAAACACATCTTGTCCAATCAACACGAAACTTAAGCATAATCCACTTCCCCATTAGATGGAGAATTTAAATTTATGTTGTAATCGGGCACATGGTACGGCAGCCATATTGGATTGAAAATTAATAACTTAAAAAGTCTTCTCTGAAACAGCTGAATAGATCGAGGCGAAATTCCACATGTATGACCGCATCCCCATGACGAACAAAAAGTTCTCCCCCCCCCTTTGATGTACGACACATTGTTTGGCAGCCATATTGGAGTGAATGGAAAATATTAAATAATGTTTACTCTGGAACTGCTACATCAATAAATGTGAAACTTCAGAGAGATATTGCAGCAGACATGCGGAATGAAGTTTAAATTTCAACTCGATCGGCCCCATGTTTTGGCAGCCATGTTGGATTGAAGTATAAATATTAATTAATGTTTACTCTGGAACCGCTGCTTCAATATATGCGAAACTTCACAATTATAATGTAGCCAACATGCGATTAAAATATCAACCCGATCGGCCACACGGTTTGGCAGCCAGAAATATTTAATTACTGGTGAAGGTGCCCGTCTTCGATGGGCGTCACTGGCAACATATGGGTAAAAGACAGATAGCATGAATGTATTTTAAACAATATATTATATCATTTTTATCCATTGATTTATGAGGATGTTCAATATCACGGTTAGGATCACGGCTTAGGCTTGGACTTGGGGGTATGCTTGCAGCAGAATTTTCATCAGAGGAGTGACTTGAGGAGTCTTCATATTCCTTGTTATTATTGGCATATGCCATCACGATCGAACTCTTACTTGTGAGATGGTTGAAGAAGTACTTTTACGGAGCGGTAGACTCAAGGCTCACTGAAGGCTCGAAGGCTATTTCTGTCGGTTCAAATTTCAAGGATCAAGCGGCCATTGTTGTTCAATTCAAGTTGGGTTGCCCGATTTTTATGTGCACGTGCTCAATCCCGCACCCACCCGGAAAAGACCCAAGTACACTGTCAGTACTCACCTCCACACTAAAACGATGATCATGATTTTGGGTTTAACCGTAACTGACCGGGCGATACTTTGTTGGCAGCGGGTATCGGTCGATGAAAATTTCAAAACGGCAACCATGTATTAAAAAAGCAAAGAAATACTTTGTACTTAGTCAGAAAGTCATGGTTTTGTGAAGAAACTACGGCACATGGAAAGTGCAAATTCGTCAGGTATGAACTCAACTGTTTTCTCCCCAAATGGAGTGTGATTCTGAGCTGAACTCATCTTAGTGGTCCTCTAAAAAAATGGGAAACATTTTTATTTTTTTTGTGCAATAATTCCTCCCATTTTGTAAATGAGGTTTTTGAACTGTTAAACTACCATAATCATAAAAACAAATTTTGAGGGGCCTCTTAAGGAAGACTATAATATCATCTCTATATATCTGTCAAAGCTTGTTTCATTTCATGCAGTAACAAAAATCTGATGGTGAACAAAAAAAAGGGGTGTGCCGAAATATTAATATAGATTTTGAGGGGCCTCTTAAGGAAGACAATAATATCATTACCATATATGTCAAAGCTTGTTTCATTTCATGCAGTAACAAAAAAGGGGCATGCCAAAATATTAATATAGATTTGAATCTGAGAACTTTTAGAGTTTTGTTGTTTTTTCCAGTAGGCTCCCTTGGTTGCACCTGAAAGGGTTTGAGGGTACAGGAATAGCAATTCAATTGATACCGCCAATGTCCCCAGGAAAAAGGGCTGACTCCATACGTAATAATTAGATTGAACACTTTGTGCTACCCGGTTTACAACTCGTCAGTCCCACGCTGTATCGAAGCAAGGCTGTATTTATATCACTCTTAAATAACGTTTTCTCTGGAACCACTTATCCTATTGAATTGAAACTTTGCGACTATCATTTAAGTCTCACGTTTTATCAAAGGCGGATATCTGGGTACCCGGTCATCACTGCCAGCAGTTATAAAGTGGCAGTTCTAGTTTTGATTGAATTGAATTCATCCATTTACACCAAGGAAATAAAAAGTTCTTCAGTTTATTTATTCTTCTTCATAATAAATTCCTTGTTGATATTTCAATCTGTCCGTGCTTGTCCTTTCCTTCCATTGATCCAGCATTGTCCGAACCTGGATAGACTGAGGGAATTCCCAAACTAATTAACCTGTCATCGTCGGCCACCCTAATTAAGATCTAATCAAGATGAGATTGGTGCTTTGCCGAGGGCGCGCTCCCCGTTCAGGAAGCCACGTGACCTCCACTTAAACGGCAAAATTAGACGGTGAACACTGGAACTCGTGGTTAACCGATTGGCGTTCGTGGTTCAAAAGCAACCCACCGTACCACAACGTTAATTGTGAATGGTGGCCCCAACTCTGGCTCTTTCAAGGAGAAACGGGGATTAACCCCCTCAGAAGACACTCGGGACCCGTGGCCGTAACAATATTCAGGTCCTTTCCTGTAGGCCACTTGGTCTTAAACATTGTCTCAAGAGTAGTGGAATCCCTAATATGCTGGCAAAAACGGTCAGATTGATGGTTTGTATTTCATCCTGGTCATCCAAGAGGATATGTGAGCAATTTTGAATGGTAAAAAAGTAAAAACAAATACAAAAGGCTCAAAAGATATTTATTTATTCTTTTTTAAAAAAATGATTAAATACATATATATGTATATACATATATATGTATAATTATATATACATATACATATATATAAATATATATACCACAGAGCCAAGTTCACATAGAAGATCATTTGTCATCCTAAGAACATGGCCAGCTATGTTTTACAAAGAGCCATAACAAAAGTCAATGTTGTAACATGATCAAAGTGAAAATTTATTCCAACAGTGGCTGAAAACCTGAGCCCAATGACCCCTCTTAAAGGAGCCTTTACCCAATAACCTCTCAACCAGCATAGTTCGCTTGTTACTGAGGCTGCTGCCCTTTCGGTGTGGTTTTCCGTCTCTTTAAACGTTCTCGCCAGTCGATGGGCAGGGCTTCGAAGTTGGGGTTCCTCTCGGCCTTTCCACTGCAAAAAAAAAAAAAAATAAATAATAAAACAAAATATAAAATGGCAATTATGGACGATGTGGCCAAAGGATAAAACTCACAGCAAATTGAGGTTGGGATGTTCAAATAAGGAGCAAGGTAAGAGAAACAAGACGAAGTAAAAAGCGGAAACTTGTGATGCGAAATAGAAGTGCCAAATGCAAGCATTTCCTGGATGTGGAATAAAACTCCCATACGTAATTAATTGCTGCATTTTCCATTCCTGGATACGTTGCTGTGGATTGAGTTCCTCTTCATCACTTTCTTCACGCTCTTCATCTTCGAGCTCACGTTGAATGCTCTTCCATTTCTCCACCAACGGGGGCATCCTGCCCTTGCTCTTTCCACCACGAACCTACCATGCACACATCACACCTGCTTGAAGCACAATTGCAACATGTAATGACCTGCACTCTACTCGCTCATAAAAAAAACAATCAATCAAACCTCATGCTGCTGATGTAATTCGACCAACATTTGGTACGTTTGATCTCCATGTGAAATAGGTCGAGATCGGTACAATTAATATTTGGTCATTTTGTTTCTTGAAGACAACACAAGATAGTTTGGGATGAAGGGATTTTTCAACTCCACACTGGATTTTGTCACCTTGTCACTTACGGATGACGAGCTGAAATCTAGCGGCTCACAAAGTGGGAGAAAAAGGATGGGTGAGGACAGGAAGGGGAAAAAGCAGGGTCCGGGAAGAAGTGGGTGAGGGGGGAGGTGCTGGGGTTGGGAGGGGGGGCAGGCAAACACATAACCCTCCACTTATGTTGCATTTCCCAGGGGAGGTCAAGTGATGAAATGATAGTGGGACGATGGAGTGGGGGGTGCGTCAGTGAAATAAATATTTTGAGGGACCACAAGTGAAACGTGGCTTCACCTTCTTTCCCACGGCTATCAAATTATCTCACCTCTGTCAGCACTGGGTTGAGAAAATTAATACTCCCCAAAAAATAACTGCACAGTAACAAATTTGTGTGCACGTGATTATTACAAAATCATACCATATTACTCATTTATCGAGACTTCAATGTAGTCTTTGAGCAAAGCAGACTTTTGAATCAAGTTCTCCAGTGTTATATAAAGAAGTAGTACAATGTATTTATTTGAACTTTAGTGTAGGAGGTTGGCTACACAGCCATAAAAAGCCAAGGTTAAAATTGGAATAAAAGTTGTAGTGTAAGCCATTGTTGCATTCATAGGATAATAAAACAGTACCTTCTTTCCTCTCTTGCTCTTTTCTGCAACTGGAGCAAGTGGAGCAGCAGGTGACGAGGAAACAGGAATCAAGTGAGGAGCGAGGGGTGCAGGAGAGAGGACAGAGTCTTGAATTGGAGGGGCGTCAAGCTCCATAACGCCCGACCAGGTCACTGATGTGGCCAAACAAGTCTGAGAATCCTCTGGCAAAAAACACACCACATCCACAGACTAGTTTTACACAAAGCTAGAAATGGAAATTAGATTCTAATTTGAACAAGAGCTCAAGTGAGCACAATATATGCCCAAACAAGAAGGTATATACAGAATTGTGCAACCACATGGAAAAATGGCAACCACTTTCGATGACGAACGTATGTCGCGACGCACCGTCTCCAGTCTGTACCTATGTACCAAATATGAAACGTGAAAGTTGAAAACTTTGGGAGTTAGAGTGCGGACAGGAATGGACGGTATCACATAATACGCCCCGATATATATATATATATATATATATATATATATATATATATATATATATATATATATATATATATATATATATATATATATATATATATATATATATATTGTTGCGGTATTCGCGCCCGCCGGCGTGCTGACGGCCACGTAACTCGAATCGCGGCACGTCGCCCACCGGACGGACAATCCAGTCGTGACCCTCTCGGACTAACGCCGGGAACCAGTCACGGGTGGACCTTTCGGTCTCACCGCGATCGAGCCAATCAGCCCCCGCGTGGGATAGGGTTGCTCGCCAAATTCGACCTACCTAAGTACCCACGCGGAGGGTAGACCGGGCGATCGCACCTCGCCGCAGGTCGACTTCGGACACGGGCCACTTAAGCGACCCGTTCCGTACTATCGGGATAACCGAGCGGTGTTATCATCGACCTCGACGGTTCGATTAATTATCGGGCGTATTTCAGCCCACTACCAACCCTTTACGTGAAGCAAGATGAGGATTCAATGGAGGAAATGACAAAGCGAAGCGGGAAACAGTTCAACACAAAGCACATTTATTCGCGGCACACGGGAAGCACACATATACAATTCCACCAAAAGCACACAGAAAAGAAAAACAATTCCATTTACACAAAAAGCAAATATAAAAGCGAAAACACAATGCAGAGCTAATACCGACTACCGAGCACACGGCAACACTTATACAATTCTACTTCACAGACGGCGCCGACAACACACCCAAAACCAAGGAAAGAATACCCTCAAGGATGAGGCGGGCCTGAGGCCGAGACCGGGTCGCGCCTACCCGTCTGGTGATGAGACGAGGAGCGGCGATGGCGCCTCAACTCCGCGGGCCTCGCGGGCAGTGTCTGGTAGGGGGTGGGAAAGGGGCTCCCTTGGTCGCACTATCTCAGCACGGGGGGAAACAGGAGGGGGTTGCTGATGCTCGGGGTATAGAGGATCTTTATTATCCCGCGACGAGCGTCTCCACCTCGGCCAGGTCGCGCTGTCGGCCTCCCTCGGGTGCAGCTCCCTGCACGACGTGAGCACCCCCTCGTCTGGTGTCGCCGCTTCTCCACAGCTCCGTCCCCTCCGTTCCGACTCCAATGCACACGACGAGCAGCTCCACCGCCCGCGAAGTCTTGACTCTCTGTTTCCGACTCTCCTACTCTCCGCCTCTGGACTCTTCGTCTACTGACGAACACGGTCCTTTTATCCGCCCTGTAGCTTCGCCCTCTCATCTTTGACCCCCTCCCTTCGACCTTTCACCTCGCTCCCCATTGGCCCGAGAAAAAGTGGGCGTGAAGGCTTTTTGATCCATAAATTTGCATATATCGATCGCCCTGGGGGCGGGGCCAATTCGCCCCTCGCTCACCGATTGGACGGCAAAAAGTGGGCGTGTCATTTTTGATCCGTTTTTGAAGCACAAAATCCGTGATTTTGTACACGCTGTTCGACGCGCGCCCTGCACGAGTCCAACACCGGTACCCACAGCGGGGCAAGAACGGTGGCGATGCTACGGTTGCGAGGTGTGACGGGAAGGTCGTGGCGGTTGTGGTGAAGCGGCGTTGTGGTTGGTGGTTGATGTTGTGATTGTGGTGGTAACAATGGCGGTTGGTCCAAAATAAAGATAGTAAAAGAAAAACGGCTATCCTGAAGAGTCGCAGCACGCATAAATGACATGTATTCCCACTAGACAACGGGTTTGGGCCTAACTACACATGTACTTACCGAGATACCTCACCTAAGGGACCTGAATGGCGGTTTGCGAATTTGGTAACCACAACAATATATATATATATATATATATATATATATATATATATATATATATATATATATATATATATACATATATATATATACACATATATATATATACATATACATATATATATATATATATATATATATGTATATATATATATGTATATATATATATATATGTATATATATATATATATATATATATATATATATATATATATATATATATATATATATATATATATATATATATATATATATATATACATATATGAAGCCTGGTGTTGGCGCAGTGGTTAGGGCAGCGGCTTGGGATCCAAGAGGTCCTGAGTTCAAGCCCCGTTGGGCCACTGAATTAATACACCAGGGGGATGACTCAGCCTGTCATCCTTCCGAGGTCGGCGAAATGAGTACCAGTATACTGGGCCGGTGTATACCCCGGTTAAAATACGTGTACCTTATCCCTGTGTCGTAAGAGGCGACCAGGGTTGCGTCAGGAAGGGCATCCGGTGTAAAACATGTGCCAAATCACGATGCGGATCATACGGATTATCCGCTGTGGCGACCCCTAACGGGAGCAGCCGAAAGAAGAAGAAATATATATATATATATATATATATATATATATATATATATATATATATATATATATATATATATATATATATATATATATATATCGGGCGTATAAAAATTATGAAGAATCTTCTTCTTCCCCTTTTATAAGGGGTGAGGGTCCAATGGTACCAAGCTTCCACCCTGCTTCTACCACAATACTCCTAAACTTCCCCCTCTCCTCAGCCATCTCTCTTCACTCACCCCCACCTTATGGACCCCTCCTCAAACAATCCTTCTATCAACCACAGTCTACCTTTTTTTCCTCCTTCCTTGCTCACTCAACCTATCCATTCTCTTCCTCCATCCGTAAGTGTCTAGCCCACTTCAGCCGGCTCTTTATTAAGCTCATCTACAGACCAATCTCCTCTCTCAGTTCATCCATCCTCCTTCTATTCCACGCTCTTCACTCCACAATGATGGGTGAAACTGCAGAATTTTGAAAAAAGGAAAAATGAGATTTTTCCAAGGGGGTCTGGGGGTATGCTCCCCCAGAAAATTTTGAAAAATTGATGTCAAAATATGCATTTTAGGGATGATCCTGTCAATATTGTAACAAAAAAACAACTATGCAAATGAAAGTGATATTTGGGGCAGAATTTATTTTTAATTTCACCTGAACATTCATTGCAGAAGCCTTGTGTTGGCTTAACAGTTAGGGTGGCTGGCTTAAGATTTGAGGGTCTCCTCTGTTGAATTTACACCAGGCGGAGTGACTCAGCCAGTCATCCTTCTGAGGTCAGCAAAATGAGTAACAGGGGGCACTGTATCAGCGTTGGCTAGCGGTCGGAGTCGTGAACGTATAAGTGATGGGATTACGTCTGAAAGGAGTTCAAGTGCCACAAGGGAATAGTAAGTTGCCAAGGTACTTCGCTGAATATCCCTCTGGAATATGGCAGGGCCAAAGGCAGGAATGTTAATGAAGGATCCAAGGAGAAATCAACTCCGGACTTTAACGAGTTTCACCAAACCACGTAACGCGAGACGTGCAAGGTACCACAAAGGGAAAAAATAGCTCTTTACACACGAGTCACATGAAGGTGCCAATACCAAGGCAAAAATCATTACCAGCGAAACTCCACAATAAGGGTTGGCGTTTCAGCACAACACCAGGCACAGAAGATGTCTGTCTCTCTCTCTGGAATGGAATGCATCTGATAGACACCAACAAATGGTGGCCGTTCGCACCCAAAACACCAAGCAGGCAGATCTTTAATGGGGAAGGAAAAGACGTACGAAGTATTCGGAATCCGAGTCCAACCTAAAAGAGATTTCCGTTTTTCTCTCTTAAAACTTGCTTTTAAATATTTTCCTTTGATAAAGGTTTGTTTATTGCTTGCATATAGTTAAATTTTTGTTTGTGTTCTGATGTTTTTTTTTTAAATGATTTAAGATATAACCAATAATTGTATTTGGAGAGACGGGCCGAGTAGAAACACTGCGCAGCAAGACTGATGTGGAAAACACTGCTGACCCAGAAAAGGGGGAGGGAATCACCTCCCCCCCCCCACCACAATCCTCCATGTATCTTTCTCCCTCTCTTCTGGAGTTTTGAGATAAAGAAAGATACGGTGATTGTTAATGCAGATGTCTTGTGAAAGTTCCATGAACAGGGACCCTGTTGATCGTTCAAACCAAGGAAAGACTCCCATATATGGCGCTTCTCCGGACCCACACTCTTATCGGATAAACCATGAAACATGCTCTGTGCAAGGGCAGGTCAGGCCACTCACCTCAAAAAGGGTCTTGCTCAGAGTAATGCACCAAAAAAAAAAAGTATATCAGGAAGGGTGACTGAAGTTATGGAGAGCAGATTGTTTTACTTGCTCAATCATTCTGTTCGACCTGTGCACAGGTGTTTGGTTGGTTGTTTAACGGATCGTTTGTTTAACTAACTGTTAGTTTAAACGATTATTAAACAGATTGTAGTTTGATTGATTGGCTGCTTAATGGTTTGATGATTTAAAAAGAAATTATAGACCTGTTCTTGACTTCTTGTGCTGGGTGTGATGGTATATTATCTTTGTGGTGATTAGACTATTAAAATTTGCCTGATTGTGTCTCTCCAAATCGAAGCATTGTAATTCAAGGTCCAGGGTTCGAACCCTGATACAGAGACCGTACAACCCACTCATCTCTCTTCCATTGCACCAGATTCCAAAACCCCACCTGATCAACCCGAGCTCAGGAATATTTACATATTATAACATTAAAGGCAAAATGATGCCGCGACAGATGGCACGCAAGTTCTCCTTGACCTTTTGTGAGACGATTGAAGAAGAATAAATAGTAATTCCTGTCTCGGTGATGACTCAATTAGTCTTCTCCAGCTATTATAAATCGCCCAAGAAGGATGAATGAGTGTCACAGCCTTTCATTCTGATTGGGGATATTCTGTCTTTTCCTTTTCCAATTTCCTCGTCTTCTTCAAACTCAATTTCTCTACATTTTCATTCCAAAGAGCATCATTCTAATCACAAATTAAAACATCATGAATAGAACAAAATAAAATGTTAACAAACATTCACGATGTAAACGACTATATCAATGCCATTCCAACGTGGTATCCAGTACAGATGAATACGCAACACTGATGTACACACACGGTCTCCTGCCTGGCAGACATCTTATCATGGTAACGTGCTTGCAATATTTTGTACCCGGGTAACTTCTATAAAAATAGCTCATCATAAAAACTACCGTGGGACTAATTCACACAATCGTGGTTCTGTTCTGTTCTTGCGTATGGCAGCTTGGCTGCCAGGTAGCTATCATTTCTTGGAAGCACGGCTGTTCTGCTGATGCTGTGCCTCTTGACCAGTACAATGGTACTCATTTCGCCAACCTCGGAATGATGACAGGCTGAGTCAACCCTACCTAATGTTAACTCGGCAGCCAACGGGGATCAAACTCAGGACCCGAAAATCCTAAGCCAGCCACCCTAACCACTAAGCCAACACCAGACGATTATCATGGTCATGATGCGTTATTGCGTTAGCAATGCACCCCATCCGGATGAAATGGGTGAAGAAACGAATCAGTAGATCAGAATCACAACTCAATTCCCAACAATCAGGGCATGCCTTTCTGATGATGAACATACGGAAACCTCCGTATGGGTTGTGACAAAAATATGGATTTCCCCAAAATATGGAAGGAGTTTCACCCATGCACAATCCTCCTGACCCAGTCACAGACTATCAACCTCTGTTGTTGTGTCTGTCAGTGACACCGTTTCGAGACCGTAAAGGTAGGCCGGCATCATGCAAATCCCAAAAACTATCTGATCATTTAATCTCACTTTCCAAATATATATGAAACAAATTCACCAAACAGCAAATGCATCTTCAGGAAAATTTCCAATAATTTGTGGTGACAACCACGTCTTTCCTCCACGGCGCCAACTGGTTGCGCAGTGTATGTGATGCGGCGCTTTGTCGTCAATTGCAGGCACAGCTCAAACTCCCCGATTGGTAACTGAAAATAGTCTCCACAAATGACTGGGAAATTCACTCGAGTTACAGTTGCTGCTTCACGCTTCAAATAAGCCATAAAGTTTAAAAACGACAATCATCGGGCCGAGCGATTTGCACTTCATACATTTTCCACTTCAAGTTCACCTTGAGTGCAACACTTTAATCAGAACCATTTTCCCCGAATCCTTACTCTCTGGGCACTTGACGTATGAAAATGTCAAAGTGCCAGAAGAGGCAAGTGGTGATCAATATAGTTGCATCCTCATGGCCCAAGCTTGATCTGATAAAAGTACAAGCAATATGGTGGTAATGCACATGGCCTAAACCCTCGGTTAGTTTTAAGGACCCGGCAGCAGCACAGATTTTGAATCGAGAAAGTCCTCTGGTATAAAGCTCAAGGCATATTTTGACCAATTCTGGCAGCACTCTCTCAGAAGATCTCACTTCCAACATCCTGCTGCTGTTGATGCCAATGCATCAGTTCCTGATCTCAGTGTCTGTGCAACAAAACTGCGGATCTCCGTTTTCAAATACAAGTGCAAGGTTTGCATTCCCACTTGTCTCCCCTATGGTGATATTCACATTATATATAAAGTTGAAAAAGTCATTATTACTCACCACTGGGAAGGTCAGATGGTGAGTACGGTGCGATATTTGAAGCCAAAGACAAAACGGGTCGGCTGATCACGGGAGGTGCAGATATTATCGCCGTGGGTGCCTTCCTTTTGGTTGCCTTTGAAACTCGACCAACACACTGTTGTCCGTCCTCCTGGAAAAAAAACGCAATGAAACAAGACAACATTAACAACGTAAAAGCTCATCAGGGTATTTGGCAAGATGACCCATTTCATGCACCACACCAAAGTAGGCTGTCTGGGAAGGGGAGAGGCACCACACCAAAGCAGGCCACCAGGTGGTGGGGGTGGGGGCAGCACAATGCCAAAGTTGACTGCCCTGTCAGGTCAGGTATTACAGCATGCGCCAGAGCAGCGCGTCACTATGTCCCCTTTCCGCTGTACTCCAGGGGTCTCCGTCTGGCTATCCCCCAGGGAGATGCCTGGCCTATCCCCTTCTCCTCGAGATGCTGATCAACCTGCTGCAACCACGAAGCACATGGTCGGCCCATTGGCCTCCTCCCATCATGAGGCTCTCTCGTTGAGAGAATCTGGTGAGTGGGATCAGCATCATAAAAACGAGCCACATGTCCATACAGCCACAGCTGATGCTCACAGACTATGCAGGAAACAAATCTCATTTGAGTCTCTCAGAAACCACTCGTTGGACATAAAGTCTGACCAGCGAGAGCCAAGGATTCTCTGAAGAGACTTGGTCCCAAAGGAATTAAGTATCCATCTCAGATCCCTGGTCAGAGTACAAGTCTCACATCCATAGAGCAAGACTGGAAGCACCAAGGACCTGAAGACTTGGACTTTCGTCCTCCTGCACAGGTACCGACAGCGGCACACCCCATGATTCAGTGAATCCATGACTCCCCAGGCCCGACCCAGACGTCTATTCACTTCTGGCTCACAGTCAGCAGAGGCATGAATATCACTGCCAAGGAAAGAGAATCTCTCCATGACCTCAACATCCTCACCACAAACAGGTACAAACAGGATAGCAGCGTCCAAGATGTCATTGAAAGCCTGGATCTTAGTTTTCACCCAGGAAACACGCAATCCCAGCAGCTCCGACATCATTCAGCACCTCAAGGGCCCCCAAAAGGATATCCAGTCTCCGCAAAGATGACTGCATCATCTGCGAAATAAAAGGTCAAAGATCTTGACTTTCCCAAATGATGCATCGCAACTTCATTTTTCCGACATCCTCCCCAGAATCCAGTCCATACAAGCACTGAAAAGTGTTGTGGCAAGTGCACACCCCTGACAAACTCCAGTAACAACTGGAAATGTCAGAGATGGTACCACACATCTCACAACACTCTCAGTACCAGAGTAGAGTTCAGACATCAGATTGATCAATTTTGGTGGCACCCCATGAAGACCAAAAATCATCCAGAAGGCATCCCGATTCACTGAATCAAACGCTTTGCAGAGGTCATCATCGGCTGCAAGCAGCCCCTGCCAAAACTGTCTGGGTTTGGTGAGGACCTGAAGGGCAAGGATACCGTCAATCCTTAACCTCTTTGGTGTAAAGCCTGACTGCTCTTGGCACTGGTGCTCAAGCAGATGGTGGCGAACCCGATCAAGAATTATCCGAG
This sequence comes from Eptatretus burgeri, assembly GCF_056783735.1. Lineage (NCBI taxonomy): Eukaryota > Metazoa > Chordata > Myxini > Myxiniformes > Myxinidae > Eptatretus > Eptatretus burgeri. The sequence continues at coordinate 50,479,167 of NC_140965.1, forward strand.
CAAATACCTTGCCCGGCACTGAGAGCAGCGTCACCCCTCAGTAATTGTTGCAATCCTGGCGATCACCCTTCCCTTCCCAGAGAGGGACAACAAGGCCCCTCTTCCAGTCAGTTGGGATAATGCCTGTGTTCCAGGCAGAGCACAGAACTGCATGCAACGACAAGTGCAGCATTTCCACCAACCTTGAGACGTTCAGCCTGGATGCCACAGATCTTAGGAGCTTTGCCCCCTTTCAACCGGTTCACCGCAGCCTGTGTTTCCACAAACAAAGGTGGATCCCAATTGATTGGAGGATCAACAACAGGGATAGTAACACACCTGACATCCAACAACAGCTGGTGGATCAGCCTGGTTCAGCCGCTAAAAGTAACCGGCCCAGCGGGTCTTCACTTCAGTCTCCTCTGTCACGAGCCTACCACCCTTTACTCTAACTGCAGTACACCGAGGGACGGGCTTGGAGGAACAAAATTCAAGAACTACCCTGTAAGCAGGATGAGAATCACTTGACCACAGGTGATGTTCTACTGTCACGGATTTGGAAACCATCCGCACACAGACAGTCAGCAGTCCCTACAGCTCAGTTATATCGGTAAGTGTGTGTTTCTAGTTAGGGCCCCTTCCCAAGTCTAGTGGGAATTGGATGTTCATGTGCTGCGGAGCTGTTTTGATAGTTAGGATTTTTTTTATAATGACAACACACCTGCCTTCGCTTCCTCCCACCATCCTCCACCGGCACAATTGCATGCGTGTGTGTTAGCACGTACGTGGGCGGAGCCCACGCAGGACCATATTACTCTCCTTTTTTGAAGGGTGGTCTGCTTCGATGGCCGTCACACTCCTCCGGTCCAAGCAGCGGACTTGGCGCCCCTTTCGGCCATTCACGGGGGCGACGAGCGAATTGCGCGCCAAAACCGTCCAGTGAGGAGGCGTTCCACCCCCCCCTCCCCGGACAAGGGGGAATAAGGTTGCGGTGTGATCGGACAGGCAGAGAGCGTGGTTGTCGGGACAAGCGCGAGCAGGTAGCGAGGAGGCGTTCCACCCCCCCCCCCCCGGACAAGGGGGAACAAGGTTGCGCCGTGATCGGACAGGCAGAAAGCGTGGTTGTCGGGACAAGCGCGAGATGAACAAGGATTATTGTGTTTGGTCCGCTCGGGCGCTGAACGCATCTCCCTGGCGCTTCTTCTGCTCTCGTCTCATCGCCGAAGTTGAATTGCTCTGGTCTGCTGGAGCGCGGTTTGCATCTCGACACTGCTCTGGTCTGCCACGGAGTAGGTTTTCATTTTTCTTTACGTTTTTCTTGTATTTTGCGGAGTGAAGGGTTTTTAAGGTGGCCAGAGTGCAAATCCTGCTACCATCCTAAAAAAAAAAAAAATAAAAAAAAATAACCCAACTGCAGGACGACATCTGCAGACACTAGATATGGATGGCCGTTGGCTCACAAGGAGCTCCTCCGCCCTTTGACAGGTTTTGCTTTTAATCCTGCTGGGTGTCCATATCCGTACACCCTCTCACCAGGAATCCTGGTGGGGGAGACGGTTTGGTTGCCGACAACTCGACCATGAAACAGGTCAGTTAGGGTTTACATGGTACCTGGAGCAAGTCACAGATCTAACCTGGCCTGACCTGACCCAGAGGTGGGGGGGGGCATGCAAAAGCAGGTCATCTGGGGTAGAGGGAGGGCACAATGCCAAAGTGGCCTGCAGGGAAGAGCGGGGGGGGGGGCTCCACACAAAAACAGGCTGCCATATTAACATCATGTGCACAAGAGGCTAGTAATATGTAAGGAATGAAACCCCCCCCTCACTCATTTACTGTTTTGTTTCTTAGAAAAACCCAAATAAACGAAAGAACTTGTACATTTTTATCAAACACAATAAAAGCCACAAGGCGATCAGGATCGGAAAAGGTATTAAGAAAAAGCAAGGAGGACATCATCATCACAACGACAGGATGTAACATTAAAAAAAAACCCAACAGAGGGCCCTCAAGATAATTTAAACAAACACGTCCTCTCACTTAAATACATCCATCAAAATGCGTTTTGGATCATGCAAAATGACAGCACAGCATCCATGATGCAATCTAATGAAACAGTTAACATCACCACTGGTCTGCTCTCTTGCTATTCTGTCCTTTCCCTACAGTATCTTATCACTTTAACTTCTGAACTACACTTGTGCTTCAACAACAATGGGGAAAAAGGCAGGTGGGTGATACTTGCATTTCTTGCTCAATTATCATGATTTCGATTTATAACAAGGCTGCTTTTAACTGCAAGAAGTGATGCAAAACGCATTGGTTTAGAAGAAAAATACTTCCAACAGACACCCACCTTGTCTATATCCGAGCTCGAAACCTTCTGCACCAAGCTTTTCTCCACATCTTCCATGCCTGGAGGTGGTGGCTCTGTATTGTCCATCTCCATCTCAATCTCCATCTCCATCTCCACTTCGTCTATCTCCATTGCAGGCTGGCTAGGAGAATGAGGTGGAGGTGGAGGCGGAGGTGGAGGACTGTCTGGTGGAGGAGGAAGTGGTGGTGGTGGATCAGAAGGTAGAGGTGGTGCTGGCAAATCATCAGGAGGGAGAGGTGGGGAGTGTTGAAGCAAAATTGCCAAAGTAGTGCTGGTGATGTCATGAAGAGCAAGAGGAGCTGCACTTTCCAAATCAGTTTCATCTGATTCGCATGGATGCTTCTCTATGGGAAAAACAGGCCAATAAGGGATTGGTGTCATTGGATAACAAGTTATTATCTCAAGGACAATAATTATGTCAACAGAGTGCAAACTACAGAATAATATCTGAAAGTGCATTCTTATACTGAACAATAAAAATAAGTTATAAATGAGAAAATAAAAATTGTTCCAAAACCACAGCACGAGCCTTAATTCAAAAATGATGACCATTAGGATCAACATCAGATTAAAGAAACAATGAAATTACTAGTTGTTGAAGAAACAACGTGCATAATGCAGGATTTGGACATAAACTCGGCAGTCTTCTTATCTGAGTCGAGAGATGTAGGCTCCGCCAGATCGCCTTCATCAGTGGTCATGCGAGATAGAACGTCACTGGTCAGTCGCACTAATTAGCTGCAGTTGCGCCACAATGTTCTATAATTGTTTTTTCGATTCACCAAATTTGTCACACTAGTTTCGTAACATTTGAATATTATTAGTGGCTATTTGATCCAGTTTTTAGATTTATGTGCAATATTTCGCCGTAGGGATAGAGAATTAAAGATTTTTTTTATCCCCGGTTGGGGATGACAGTCATCTCTGAAACTCTGTAGATGTGGATCTTACATACCAAGTTTCATCAAGATTGGGCAAAATTTTTTTGACAGTATCACAGACGATTTTTCCAACTTTGAAGACACATGACTCGATAACCAAGACGAATGAAAAACCAGAGTTGGTGTCAAAGCCACCCAATGCTCGCCTGTTTATACATTAATCGTTTTTAAGACTAGTCTAATAATTAATATTTTTTATAAAGCATTGCAGTGAAGTCTGATCCAAATAATTTTAAAGCAATATATGTATATTGTAATCAGTAATAAGAGCGCAAGTGAGCACAATATACGCCCGAACAAGAATGTATATACAGAATTATGCTACTACATGGAAAACAGCATCCTGGTTGCCATGGCAACCACTTTAGATGACGAACATATGTCGCGACACACCGTCTTGAGTCTGTACCTATGTACCAAATATGAAACGTGAAAGTTGAAAACTTTGGGAGTTAGTGTGGACAGGAACGGATGGAAAACAGCATCCTGGTTGCCATAGCAACCACTTTAGATGACAAACGTATGTCGCGACACACCGGCTCCACAGTCTGTACCTATGTACCAAATATGAAACGTGAAAGTTGAAAACTGGGAGTTAGAGAGCAGACAGGAACGGACAGATGGACGGACAGACGACTGGTATCACATAATACGCCCCGATATATATATATATATATATATATATATATATATATATATATATATATATATATATATATATATATATATATATATATATATATATATATATATATATATATATATATATTGGGCGTATAAAAAAGTATGGTAGATAAAAACATTAGAAAGGAAAAAATAACTTTCACCAAAAACTTTAACATTTTCACGCTCACGCCGGGGGTATCGCTATCGCTCTGTTCTTCGAACAGGCGAGCTAAAAACCGGCCTGATCAAATTTAGATATTGTTCCATATTATCAGAATCCGAAGAAATTTAGATCGGATCACAAACGGTGGAGGTAGATTTTGAAACTTTGGAGTGGCCTTGACCTTCAATCGTGTCAAAAGTCATACCGTCGTGCATCACTCATCGACCCCTACCTACATACCAAGTTTCATCAAGATCGGGTGAATTTTTTTTTGAGCGTATCACAGACGATTTTTCCAACTTTCAAGACATGTGACTCGATAACCAGACGAATTTCAAAAAACCGGCCCGACCAAATTTAGATATTGTTCCATATTATCAGAATCCGAAGGAATTTCGAAGATTGGATCATAAACGGCGGAGGAGATCGATTTTGAAAATGGACGATTTCGCAACTTTGGAGTGACCTTGACGTTGACTTTCAATCGGGTCAAAGGTCATACCATCGTGCATCCCTCAGTCATCGACCCACATACCAAATATCAAGAAAATCGGAAGAAATAAATGGGGACGTACGTACATCGAGACTGGTTTAAAAAAGTGTAATTTTTTTTATAATTGCTGTGAAAAAAATCAAAAAGTTATCCCCAGGTCTGTAGCATGGATGAAGAAGTGAGGGATGTATTCTCACCGATAAGGAGAGGTTTTGGAATGATCGAAGTACCACATTTTGTAACTGTGGCATTAAACATTTACACTTTATATGGCCGAAAATTTGTTGGACCAATGATAATAATACAAAGAATAAGAATAGACCCTCCATTCAGGATGGAAAAATTGCAAATCTATATATTACTAAAACTCTCATCTTGTATGTATGTATCTTCCTGAAATACAGCCAAAACGGTACAGGATAGCGCAAAATTTTTCGGCACGCCTTACTCACCATTTGCCTGTGGTGTGCAGTATCAAGTTTTGTTAAAATCGGGCAATGAAAATAATTACAAAAAAAAAACAATTCCCGATTCAGTCAAGTACTCTTCGGGAGAATTTGATTAATGCAAACAACCTCAGCGGTATAGTTTACTGGAGCTATCTTTTTTTTTTTCTTGACATGATTTATTTAAAAATCTCAAACAACAATATATTTTTAGATCCTCATGGAGGATCTCAGTCTTACTCACGTTGTTGTTCTTGTGGACTTTTTTGTTTCACAGCCTACAGTTTTCATTGAAACTTCCTGAAACTTGGCGTATACATGTAAAAAATACCCTGCGCAGACAGGAACCATCTCAGATTTTGAAAATTCCTCCTAGAAAAAAGTTATGACGTCAAAATATCTCCGCTAATAGAAATCGCCTAAAAAAATTCTCAAACTAGGAAAGCTTTTTTAATTCTGTTTGCGGGAATCGAACAGGGCATTAGCAGAGATGAATTACCGCACATATGATACATCACTATGACGTCATATCAATTTTTATGACGTCATTCCTATTTTTTGACATTTTTTGTTTCACAACCCAGAGTTTTCATCGGATCTTCGTGAAACTTGCCACGTATATGCAGAAAGCCCACGCGCAGGCAGTAACCATCTCCGATTTTGGAAATTCTTCCTCGAAAAAAAAGTTGACATAATATCGCCGCTAATGGAAATCGCATTATCTCCAAAACTAGGCAAGCTGTTTGAATTTTGTTTGCGGGAATCAAGCCGGGCATTAGCACAGATAAATCGCAAACCTGATACATCACAATGACATCATATTCGTTTTTATGACGTCATCATTAAGAGGACGAGGATCTTAACTCATTTGAGCTTGTTAAGCATAAAATAAACATCACCATTTTGATGGGAATTGACTGAATCAGGAATTGATTTTTTTAATTTTTTTTTTCGTTTCCCGATTTAAACAAAACCTGATATAGAGCGTCAATAATTTCTTCGACTTTCTTTTCTCCGGTTTTTTTTTTTTTTCCACATTGACGCGCAATATCAAGTTTCGTTCAAATCGGGCAACGAAAATAAATATTAAAAAAATCAATTCCCGATTCAGTCAAGTACTCTTCGGGATTATTTGATCAGTGCAAACAACATCAGCGGTATACTTCGCTGGAGCTATCTTTTTTTTTGAAATTATTTTTTTTATCAACCGCTGTCACAACGGGAACCAACGGGTTCACGGATCGTCGAGTAATAAAAAAAAAAAAAAATATGACTGGACCGATAGCTTATCTGGGCCGTGGCCTAATGTTGTAATCCAGATTTGGTAGCATTCTGACTGGTGGGTCTGGAGAGGAAGATTTTTCAAGGAATTGATGCGATTTTCCCAAAAATTGTCAACCAGTTTGACAAACTTCCGGTCATGTGATCGGCATGATCACTGCAATTTAACATCAGGACGCTGTCCTAATGTAACCCAGATTTTGTAGCATTCTGACTGGTGGGTCTGGAGAAGAAGATTTTTGGAGAAATTTGCACGATTTTCCAAAAATTGACCAAGTTGGCCATTTTGACACACTTCCCGTCATGTGATAGGCATGACTTCTGCAATTTAACATCCCTACCCTGGCCTAATATTGTAACCCAAATTTGGTAGTATTCTGACTGGTGGGTCTGGAGAAGAAGATTTTGGAAGAATTTTATTAAGTTGGCCATTTTGACCTACTTAACATCCATCCATCCATCCATCGGGAAAATACTCTGTACAGAGCGTCGGTGCTGCCAAAGCAGTCTCCTGGGCTATTGGGCACGATCCTGGATGGGTCAACACTCCAACGCAGAATACTTGAAATGGCTCAATCATCCCAGCAAGATGGTACAGCAAGCAAGATGGTTAATGTCACGTGACCAGAATGAGTTTTGCAATCCCCATTACCATTCAGGAGCAGACCGTTGCTGCCAAATTTCAACTGGATTCAATTCAACAATTCAAAGGCTCCATTGGGACAATGGGATCAATCAGCAAATTAAATCTATACGAATAAAAGGCAGTGTGTGTGTGTGTGTGTGTGTGTGTGTGTGTGTGTGTGTGTGTGTGTGTGTGTGTGTGTGTGTGTGTGTGTGTGTGTGTGTGTGTGTGTGTGTGTGTGTGTGTCTGTATGTCTCTCCATAACTCCAAAACTATAAAACCTCGCAGCCTAAAACTTTGCATGCATACGAAGAAAACTCCAAGGAAGTGCAAAAGTGAAAATTGGATGTTTGCGTTAATTAAACCCCCCTTTTGAAGATAATTAATGACCTTATTTAATTATATCCTTCATTAGGCGATCCTTGGCCACCTCACTATCTGGGGTCTTAAAGCGTTTTCTGGGTAACCTCGCTGTGGTCTGAAGCCGACATGTTTTTTTGGCCTGCTCAACCATACATTGACTTGGAACAGGCCGCAACAATTTCTTAACAAAGTTTCATTTTTTTCCACTTTACTCACTCATATTATTGAATGCCTGTTCATCTTAGCTACGAATCGCTGGGTATATTGCAATGCTTATAAACGCCTAGAGACGCAAGCGTTCTTAACTTTATTCCATTTGTGCACATGCGATCACCACGAGTATCCCTTAAACTAACCAGCATTACAAAATGTAAGCTCCAGATTTGAATACCAGTTTTGACTCCCCAAAAGTGTTGATGTGTCTGATTCGGACATTGCATGGGCGTTACCAGGTGCATAGCTGTGTCGACGGCAATTGGTAATTGATTGCCAAGCCAGGCGTTCCGTTCGAGTGCTTGAGTGCTTAAGCCACTTACCGAGCTGGGCAGTACAGTTAGTGTCCTGATCAGGATATCCAGTCGACACTTACAAGGTAGAGGTACAGACAGCACACACGGACATGGAACATATGGGTAGATTTGGATCTGTACGGACTCTCCGCGTGTGTGTGAACATGCCATGCTTGTTACGGGCGCTGTGGTGGCAAAGTTTCATCCCATAATCTTTTGGAGGTTCTTTCAGGTTTTCCTTTGTCCTCGCGCCTGTTTGTAAAGCATTTGGTTGTCGGATTTGCTTTACAAAGGTGAAATGTTTCTCTTTGTGAGTTTCAAAGCAAAACATATTTGATAACGCCTGATTTCTGAATTACTTCATTCTAAAAAACTGATTTAATTTTTTTTTCCATCCATCACACGCAGCAATTTATAAACCATCCATCACACACAGCAGTTTATAAAGAATAATGTTTGTGATCATATCCTTGAAACGTCTCTCTAAATGCAATATCGTTTTTCAATGAAAGCGACTCAACGTTTCTGGGTTGCATACAGTACTTACTGTCGACGGTAATCACACCGACTCCAACCTGCCAATTCCCGAAAAATTGTCGATATCGGCCGTGTGTGTAGTGTGGTGTGGGTGATCTCTACGTGTGGTGGGCAGGTGTCGGGGGATGAAACAGATACCGATCAGGTGTGTGTGTGTGTCGTTGATTGGTAGCTATATATATATATATATATATATATATATATATATATATATATATATATATATATATATATATATATATATATATATATATATATATATATATAGGGTTTTCAGAATGTGGAATTGAGTCCTCCAAGGGCAGGCTCAAGGTATTCACTATCCACCTTCATTTTGATTCATGGACCAAGCTGTGAAATTTTCTGTTCTCAAAGTTTTGTGCCGAGGGTTCTCTTCAGGATCGTCACTGAGTCCCAGACAGCTTCCAACTGTAGTTCGTTTGTAATAATATTCCCAGAAGTGGTTTTTAGCTCACCTGTAAAGCAGTTCCGGGAAGCTTATGGGAAGGCGCGTCATCCGTCTGTAAATAACTTCTCAGAAACTACACACACGATTTCAATGAAATTTGACCACAACCTTCATCACCCATGATGGCATTTCAAAAAAAAAAAAAGAGAAATCTGAAGGGGGTCTACAGAGGGAGTTTGTTGTGGGGGGGGGGGGTTGGGGAGTGGGTTGCCTCCCCAAAGAGGTATTTGCTTTCTTCTCAAACGACACACACAATTCCGATGAAACTTCATGACAACCTTCATCACCCGTGATTTACCAAGGTTTGCTCGTGGCATTAAAAAAAAATTGAAGTGTAAGGGGTTCTAAGGAGGAGGGGGGGCTGCCCCCAAAATATGTATTTGCTTTCTTCTCTGAAACCACACACAATTTTGATGACACTTGGCCACCATCTTCATCACCCGTGATGTACCAAGGTTTGTTCATGGCAGTAAAAACAAAAAATCCATACGTGTTTACTTTCTTCTCCGCTATATATTTTGTGGGTTATCCATACCCATCAGTGGTTGCCTGGTTATTTTGTCCAGCTTCTACCAGGTGAGCGCTCAGGGGTTATTGCGCCTATGTTTAATATCTCTGAGGTTCTTTGTCATCATTCCTGTAGGTCCAGCCATCACCGGTACAACTTTGGCATTTTTCAGCTTCCAGGATCTTCTCACTTCATTCTTGATGTTTGGTCATTTTCTTCATCGTTTATTCCAAAATCACAGGTACAAAAAAAAAGAAGGCATTGCTGATTGAGTAGCTGATACCAAGGCTTTGTTTTCGATGTTCACGCTTGATGGGATCGCGGTAGGTACTTCCATGTTTTCAGTGATTACTTTTTGTTCATGTTCCCACACATTTTCTGGAGTTGGAATATCAGTTTTTGCAGATGTACCAAAGGATTACATTTTAAACTCTGTTGTTTCGTGTGCACAGCTGTTCTGCCACGAGTTTGTTTTTGTGTGTGTGTGTGTGTGTGTGTGTGTTCAGTCATTAAGCAAAACACATCATTCTCTTTACTAACCCCACCTCCACCCCTCATCGTTTTTTTTCGTACTTTGTCTCACCCCCTCCTCCCATTTGCAACGTTTGGTTAGGCACAACTCTCCCCACCTACCTCACCCCCTTCCTCCTCTCTCTCAACCCCCTCCTTAATAACCCCCCCTCTGTGAAGTGAAGGGTTGTATTTCCAAGATAATGATAATTTTTGTGATCATATTCCTGAAATGTCCATATATATATATATATATATATATATATATATATATATATATATATATATATATATATATATATATATATATATATATATATATATATATATATATATATATATATATATATATATATATATATATATATATATACACACACACGTAATATAACATTTTTCGGCGAAAAGCGACTCAAGGTTTCTGGGTTGTACACAGCACGTACTGTAGTCGATAATCACAATAACTCCAACCTGACGATTCCTGAAAAACTGCTATCAGCCAAGTACACATCTGTGTGCGTGTGTATATTGTGTCGTTCACAAAGCATAACATATTCTCTCTGATTACTCCCCTACCCCTACCCCTCTATCTTTCTCTCTCTGTGTGTCTGTCTCTGGACGTATCCGGATGGTCGTTATCTCCAAATGTGTCGACTCTAGAGCAGGGGTCTCCAACCTTTTTGGGCGGAGGGCCACAAAACCAAAGTGGTGAGGGGCAGAGGGCCGCACCCAAAAAGGACGCTAAATTCCAAAAAAATATATATAATTAATATGTGGAAATTTAAACAAAAATTAGTGCTGAATACATTTTTCTTGCCAACGAATATGATAAATGAATAATCGTGTTAAAAACACGTGTCCAATATGAATCAAAATCATAATAAAAATTACAGAACGCTTTGATCATTGACCCTGACAAATTGGCAGTATCGCGAGCCGCATTGTAATGTAAACTTAATATGGCACCACGGACCGCATAAATCCGTCTAAGGGGCCGCATGTGGCCCACGGGCCGCAGGTTGGAGACCCCTGCTCTAGAGTCTAGACGGCGGTTATGTTCGGACGGGAGTTTGTCTCCGGATGCATCCGGGTGGTGTTTGTCTCCAGCCAGTTTAGTTCCAGACACATCTGGGCGGTGTATCTCCATATGTGTTTGGATGATGGTCATGTCTGGAAGGTGTTTGTTGCCGGATGTGTCCGGGTGGTGTTTATGTCTGGACAGCTTGGCTCGGGACATGCCCAGGCGGTGTTTATCTCCCCCATGTCCAGGTGGTGTTTGTCTCTGGGTGGTATTTACACTATGACCAGGAGAAAATGGATTACAGACATTATTTTGTTTCCATCTTCACTGTTAGTCTATGCAGAATCATTTTGATGAGACTGTATGAATCGTAATTGATGCTCCACCACACGTCTGCCTTCTCTCCCCCCACTGTCTGTCTATCTGCCTTTCTCTTTTTCTCCTCTCCCTCCCCTCCCTCCCTCCTCCCAACCCCCACCACACTCAGCGAAATGTTCGTCAGCGAAGCGACGGGTGGTATATGCAATAAACAAAAGCTTGTTAAGCAGAATTGCTCAAAATTCACAAATGCAACTGTACATTATTATTTTGGAGCCTATAATAGATTCATTAAACCAAGCTTGATCAGATTTTAATCCTTAACCCCTCCAAATATCCTGGATGCTTTGGAAGCAAGACACGAGCAACACACACACCTCTTACCTAGTACAGGCTTCTCATTGGCCCTACCAGTGTCCGTAACCTGCCCAGAATCTTCTCTCTCGAGCAGCGATTTCTCCACTTCTTTTACTTCAGATGGGAATTCCCACTGCGAGCGTCCGGTGTCCTCATGTATGTAGAAGTACCGACAGTGAGTCCTGTGGTTCACGGCACACGCACAAGAAGCGTGTCAATGGCGGGTCCATTAACACAGCAACAAAACTGACACAAAACGCAGTTATATACATATACATATGGAGGAGACCTTTATCTCTAGAAATATATATCCATAAAGGCTACCCTCCATATGTTCCACCGTATTTCCAATCTTCCTGCTCTCCTTTTCATACTACCGTTTATGATGAACCCATGCACACCAATGTGCAAACAAACCCAATTAGTGCTGTATCCAATCTGCCCAGTAATGTTTTCCCTTCCATCACAAAGCTGTGAACAACAAATGTGGGTCTCATGGATTCCACAGGACAACAAAGCTCAAATGGATTCATAAAGCTGCACACCAGACATTTGTTAGAACAGGAAGTATTAATCAAACATTTTGTTTGTGAAAAGTTGCATTTACCAACTAAAAAGAAAAAAACAACAATGAACTAATGCAATCCAAAACGTAAAACAAACTCATCCAATCAATAAACTATGCTCATTTATGCACACTGCTACTTGAACAGGACAAGACAGATGCTTCATGGTGGAACAACCGTCTGCGGAGAGTAAGCCCGCTATACAGGATGCGGCTGTGGCACTGAAACACAAGAAGAGCAGTAGTTTAACAGAAACGAGGCGTGCAGGGCGTAATGAGGCTGCAGATTCACGTTAAACGGCATAGACTAACCTTCACGATGCAAAAGGCTTGCCTGGCTGCCGAAGACTCGCCAGCGAGGACCAACTCGTCACCTTCCCAAGCATCGCGTCTTTGAGATTGTAGTTTCCATGTGGCCAGCTCGACTCTTCTCTCCCTCCCAAAAATGATTTCGGGCAAGCCACGTCTCCAATCCTCCAAACACCCATCCCACATTTCCCCTCCTCAACCTCCACCCCATATTGTGTCCCAACTTGATGGAAGAAAGGTCTGCTGTTTTTTTCATCCCCACCTCACTCTCAGCCACCACATCAAAAAGCCCGAGGCAGAGGCCTGCAACCCCGTTTATTTCTCACTTCCCCGACCCCTTCACTCCCAAAGTCACAGAACAGGCCTCAGGCATTTCTTCATAGAACAAGCTCAGTGCACATCACCAAAGGCACGAGGCAAGTCGGCCGCTGTAGATTGGTTCCTACCTGTGCCAGTGACAGGCCCAGCCTGACGGTGCTGCATTCATCTCGTACTCTCTGATCTGCGTATTTGCATCTTCCAGCTTGCGCCACAAGTAGTGGCTTGACAGGGCACCTTCTCGCCAGTCCATCAAACGTGTCTGCATGTCACAAGGTGAGAAAAAAAGGGTATGGGAGATTTGTTACCACTTAATGATTCATTCAAACACACTTGAGTTATCATGCCATTCAAATAATTGCACACGCAACACCACACCTTGCACATCAGCACGCAAAATAAGGCATATCAGACGTGAACATGAAACCACTAAAAAATAAGAAAAGGAAAATAAATAAAAACAAAACATCAACAATATGATATGGCAGATAGAACCTTTCTTAAAAAGGAAGCTCCATCTTAAAACCACACAAGAATGCAAGTCCTCAACGAAGACACAGCCCCACACCACAACTTAAAATGGGAGGTGTAGATTTCACGTTTAAATAAACAAACAATACAAATAAATAAATAGTTGTCACTCAAATTTTGGGCCTCACCATCAACTTTCTTGGGAAAACCACATATCTACACTAAGTTGGCCTGCAAAACCAGTCACTGACTGAACATCCTTGGCCGTGCAGACTTTCCTCTGCACATCTGAAGTTGTATCCACGAAACATCACCCAGGATGTCATACATTTAAAGCAAGACAAATTGTTCCACAAAAAAGGGAAAGAGTGTGAGGGAGCAGAATCAGTCTGAGTGACAGTCTGCAACAGTGCATTGAATCAGGTCGGGTATGGGAGCACGTGTTGGAGCAGCGAGTCGCCACATCCACTTTCTGCCGGGTTATCACCCAGGCAGATGCCCGGCACATACCCATCTCCGTGAGATACCAATGAACCTGCTGCAATCATGAGGCACGTGGTGAGCCCATTGGCCTCCTCCACTCATGAGGCTCCCTCACTGAGAGAATCTGGTGAGCAGGATCAGCATCAGGAAAACGAGCCACATGTCCGTACAGCCGCAGGTGACAAATCTCATTTCAGTCTCTCAGCAACCACCCGTTGGACAAAGTCTGACCAGCGATAGCCATGGATTCTCCGTAGAGACCAGGTACCAACGCAATGAAGTCTCCATCTTAGATCCCTGTTCAGAGTCCAAGTCTCACATCCGTAGAGGAAGAGTGGAAGCACCAAAGACTTGAAGACTCGGACTTTCGCCCTCCTGCACAGGTACCGACAGCGCCACACCCCATGATCCAGTGAATCCATGACTCCCTCGGTCTGACCAAGATGACTCATGACCTCTGGCTCACAGCCAGCAGAGACATGAATATCACTGACAAAGTAAATGCATCTCTCTATGACCTCAACATCCTCACCACAAACTGGTACAGACAAGACAGCATCCAAGATGTCAATGAAAGCAAGGATCTTAGTTTTGACCCAGGAAACCCGTAATCCCAGCGGCTCAGACTCCTCATTGAGCACCTCGAGGGCCCCCAAAAGGGTATCCAGAGTCTCTGCAAAGATGACTGCATAATCTGCAAAATCAAGGTCAGAGTTCTTGGCATTCCCAAACGATGCACCGCAGCTTGATCTTTCCAACATCCTCCCCAGAATCCAGTCCATGCAAGCACTGAAAAGTGTGGGGGTGAGTACACATTCCTGCCAAACTGAAGTAATAACTGGAAATGGCTCAGAGATTGAACCACGGCACCTCACAGTACTCTCAGTACCAGAGTACTCTCAGTACCTCACAGCACACTCAGTATAGTTCAGACGTTGGAGAGATCAGCTTTGGCACCTCACAAAGACAGAGGATCCTCCAGAGGGCCTCCCGAATCATCGAACAGTACACTTTGCGGAGATCAACATAGGCTGCAAGCTGCCCCTGCTGAGAGTCTCTCCTGCGTTCGATGAGGACACCAAGAGCATTTTTTTTCCTTGTGTGTGGAGGGGGGAGTGGGGTGTGTATGTTGGGAGGGGAAGGGGTTGGGTTGCAAATTTTCAAAAAAAAAATCGATATAATCTATCTATAATTCCAGCTGTGTGTGTGTGTGTGTGTGTGTGTGTGTGTGTGTGTGTGTGTGTCTGTGTGTGTGTCTGTGTGTGTCTGTGTGTGTGTCTGTGTGTGTCTGTGTGTGTCTGTGTGTGTCTGTGTGTGTGTGTGTGTGTGTCCGCTGTTTCTCGACAACCTCTGGTCCGATCTAATTGAAACTTGCCAGGTATATTGCTGGGGACCTGAGGATGTGCCTTTTCAAGGTTTGATATTAAATCGGACAAGTGCTTCCCAAGTTATGGCCATTTATTTACCAAACCAATCGGAAGACACGTTGATGCGTGGGTGTGGCCGATGGGGAAGGGAAGCATAGTCACGTTCCCCATTACGGGTTACAACGTACGGGCTTCCGGAGAGTGATGACTTCATGTATTCTAATAATTTCTTGATTTCTTATGCGCATTTATAGATAAACACAATGGCCCAAGTTATGATAGTTTTCATTTTAGACGGTGTATAAATTTCGGGAACATCAGAGTGCTGGTATGCTCTGAACCAGGAAGTAAATTTTTTCTCTCTTCTCTATTTGTTTTTCCTTGCCATGACATTGCGAAAAGGTAAAATACGTTGGCGCTAATTGAATAATTGGGTATTAAAAATAAATTGCGAATAATCTTAACTGCGAATAATATCAAACTTCCGGGTCACGCACGTACAGGCACGTGAGCGAAGAAACGGCCTGTGTGGTTTATTTATTTATTATTATTTTTTTTACGGGCACGTACTAGTAATCGTAATAAAGATAATATAATGACCGAGTCCAAAGCATCACAGGCTAAGCGAGTGTGAAAAAGTATAATCAAGACAAAAAGGACTGAATACAAATGCAACTCAACGATGTCAATTTGCACAAACACATGCCCCCTCTCCCTCTGAGCTGCTCCCACAGAGAGTGAGTGTTTCATGTAGAAATAATGCAATATAATTGGTCAAGTTACTTCTCGGTCTTCCACCATGTGTCATTCATCTATCCTGACCCATGGTCTTTATTGCACCAATGAGCCTGGTGTGGCTTCGTGGTTAAGGCAGTGGCTTGGGATCCTGAGTTCAAGCCCCGCTGGTCAATGAATTAACATCGGGGAGTTGTCTCAGCCTGTCATCCCTCCGAAAGTCGGCGAAATGAGCACCAGAAAACTGGTAATTATCCCTGCAGGGTCGAAGGCAACTAAAGGGTTGGCGTCAGGAAGGGCATCCGGCCGTAAAAACATTTCCACAAGAAAGGGTACCATGATTAGAGTCCGCAAAAAGCTGACCCCTGCTCAGGGAAAAAAGGCTTTCAAATGGTGGTCTTTATTGCACCAATCAACCTTTTCTAACCCAACGTTCTTTGCTGACTTCTAAGTTTCTTTCCCTCAATATCTCTCTTCCTTTCCAATTCGTTATCCCCTTACTGGTTATGCCCAATTGTTGCACGGTGACTGCACTGTGAATTCAATCTTGCTCTGCCACGAGCATCACTCTTGCAGAGAGAGAAAAAAAGAAAATCTCGTTTTAGAATCTGCATCCAATTACCCCGATCGCTCTTTAGTGTATGGCGTGCAGATGCGTGCACATACACTTGTGGGCATCAAGAACAGGAATCAAGAACAAATGGGGCTTGAGTGAGCCCTTATGATTTCTGGTGAACAACTACAGCAGTGACATATTTTCATAGCCTTGGGGGTCACAACCCCCCACAGGTCAGTTAGACCATGCCCAAAAAGGTGACCCACAGCTTTTACCACAACATTCCAAAAATAGAGCTTTCGGCACAACATTCTCGTACTTAAACATGTTAAAAATATTAAAAAAAAGAAATGATTTCTTCTCCCCAAGGTTATAATCTGATAAAAACAGTTAATCTAGCAAAGAAAACTGTCAACACCCAGAAAGTGAAAAGTAATTTGGAAATGTCAGGGAGGGGTCGGGTGGGGAGATGAGACAAAGAACACATGCTGTCCGATCAACCCACCTGTATTTCAACCAGAAGCAAGTGGAAATTGGAGAATATCTTTGTGGAAATTCCTAAAAAGCCAAGCTTGTCTGCGAGAACATTTGCCAGCTCTGCAATTGCAAACTGAACCAAAAAACAAAAAAAAAAGCAGAAGGTTAAAACACACAAGAGATAAGCAATCAATGGAGGCCTTAAGGTTTTAATACCACGGGCTCGACAAGCCAGTTTCAACTGTGCCCAAGGCCAGACAGGTTCGCGAGTTGAGCCCTTAGTCCTTGCAGCACACCTCAAACCATGTACGGTGTGGACAAGCACTCTCAGGATGGGTGACGCTAACTTGAACAGAATGCATAAACAACGTTATTGAACCATACTTAAGGCTGCCTGCGGCTGCTGTATGAAAGTTCGTGGAGATCAGCAACACACGCACATGTACAGACATATGGGCAACGTACTACCAATGGGGCAGCAGGGGGATACAACCAAGCAATAAAAGGAGGACAGAGGAAACCTGCAAGTAAGAGAGATAGGCTCGTTTGGGTTAATGGGGTCAAAAAAAAAAAATCGCAAGTTTGGATTGTTGGTGACAAAATAGTGGCGTACCACTTGCTTGAAAAGTGGTGAAAAATGAAAAGTGCAATACAATGAATGAGAAAATAATCAATTTCTTCCCTCCCAAATGATCCACCTTAGTAAACCTCTTGAACTCTCAAGGATCAAGTATTTTGTTGAGGCTGCCATTCTTTCACACCTTTATAGTGTAGTAGATAGTAGAAAAATCGTGCAAATTATGATACAAGCATCAAATGTGGCATTTCTGTTCTGCAGGGCTTTCTGATCAAATCTGCCCAATTGGCCATTTGAAAAACCAAATTTTGAAAAAAATAAAAATAAAAAAAATTTGAAGTCACAGCTGGCTGAAATTCTTGAAGCGCAAGTGAACATCCAGACAGAGAACCAAGGGGAGATGCAGTCATCATTGATGCTCAGTACTTATCAATGCCCTACCTCCATGCACTTCAAAGATATTTGATGACTTTGCTAAAGAAGACATCATCCCAAAGGTGGAATCCTATGGTGTCAGGTACGAGAGGGTGGACATAGTGTTTGATGTGTACAAGAAGTCAAGTCTGAAGTCCGAGGCAAGGTCGAAAAGGGGGCAAGGAATCAGAAGAAGAGTGACAGGAACCAGTAAGACCCCAAGTAACTGGTGAAGCTTTCTTCGAGATGACAGCAACAAGACTGAGCTGTTTCACTTCCTTGCGGAAAAGATGTGTGAAGCACAGATGACAAGCACAGTCATTGTGACAAAAGGAGAAGATGCCATTGATTAGCAACACAAGAAAGTCACTGGATGCTGTGTCTCCATGTTGTCATGAGGAAGCTGACACTCGAATATTTGTACACGCCAGGGATGCAACGACGGATGGTAGCAAGTCCATTATCATTAAGGCTAATGACATGGACGTACTAGTCATAGTAATATATCTGTACTGCCATCCTTACAGGAGCCAGGTCTTGAGAACATGTGGATTGCCTTTGGCCAAGGAGCCAAGGCGTGATGGATTCCAGTCCATGAGGTAGTTTCTGCAATAGGGCCTGAGAAAGCTGGAGGGATCCCATACTTCCATGCGTTCACTCGATGTGACGTCGTGTCTGCCTTCCGTGGTAAAGGGAAGAAAACTGCATGGCAGACTTGGAACGTCTTTGATGATGTTTCTGAAACATTCACCAATCTCAGCCAGCATCCAACATTGATTCGTGATCTTGCCTTTTTTTGAAGTTTTTTTTTTTTTCTTCAAGTTTGTCAAAATTTGGATTTTCAAATGGCTAATCAGGCAGATTTGATTAGGATCCCCTGGAGAACAAATGTGCCAAATTTGATGCTTGTATCATTATTTGCACGATTCCTCTCAAAAATTGCTGTTATCTGCCCCACTATAACTGTTCCGATTAATTTCCTGAATGATAGTTTTTACTCCCAACCACAAATACAACAAAGTGATTCCCAACAGCTAAGATTAATTGATGGCCCACTTACATTTTAAAACATATCTTTAAAAGGGATGGACTAAAATTTAGATCAACCATTTGCTAATACATTAATAACTCGCTTCGCGCTCCTGATGCATCCCTGGAGAAGAGAGCACTAATTGAAAATGTGCTAAAAGGGGTCATTATATCATTGTTTATAATGGATATGTATTGTTGCGGTTCTTGGAACTGCATTCCATACAACAGATAGGTGTCCCAAGACAGTTATTCCATTATTACACGTGTAGATAGTCCCTTTCCTTTTGTTTAGCGGGACAACAAGGGAGTGCGTTGCAATGGTCCAATAGCCGGGGTTGCTTAAATAATTATTTTCTCCTTCATTTCATCCCTATTCTTTTTGTCTGATTATTCCTGAGGTAAAGCAGCTACGTACACCTTCGGTGTAAGGTGGGGCCTCATGGATGTCAGCGCGTGCAGCACCACTGTGAGGGAACTGCTGCACAATGATCCTCGTTCCCGGGCGAGCCCTAAACCCAACGTATGCAGCGAGGCATGTGGTGCACTTGGCGGTGCGGGATTATCAACTCGAGCTTCCGATGATCTGGGGAAGATTGCCGGTTGCATTAAAAAGGCATGCGAATGAATACCTCTTCAGAGGGTGCACGAATGGTGTTTTTCACAACACAGGAAACACAGCCAGCACGACGCTCACGCTGCAAGAAACGCATAGGAGGCCGATAAAGACTCCTCCACGCCATGTTGGGCGGGATAGGAGTGTGCAGAGTAGAAGCGGCTCGTTTCTTTTCAACCTCAATATCTGACATATTGGTGTTCGCCCTGCACACACACTAGCGGAGTCGTGTGAACGCGAGCGCTGGCCACGTGCGTAATGGTCAAACCACACGCACTGTATGGAATGTGCTCGAAGGCAGACATGTACGCCGCTCGTGAAACGTGCATGGATTTATCCATGGCGATGTACCTTCGGCCCTCGCTGGCAGCAGCGGATTCTCCACGGATGGTGAACGTCTTCTTGTCTCTACGGCCAGCGAAGCTGCGATCAAGCAAGGGAATGTACAGTGTGGGCCACGTTGATCGACGCTGGTCGAACACCCGAGCGGGCATGCGGGACCCTCGACCGGGGGTTTTTTGTAGGACGATTCGCGTGCCAATTTCGGTGTGGGCGATTCATGTCATCTCGTGGGATCGGAGCGGAATATTCCTGCTGTCTGGGATGGCCTTGCCGGAAACGAAGTGAGGCGGTTTCTGGCCTAAGTTGGCGGGCCACGTGAGGGGTCGGGGCCAATCGGAGCGCCAAATTCAGGTGATGACGTTTCGATTTGGCATGGCCCCTCCCCCCGCGTGGCAGGCCCTATAAAGGTTGGAGCAGTCCCTCTGCCTTTCTCTTTCTCCACCTCTCACCTCACCTCGTCGACACCGCCACGACACGCCTCCTGCCGTCTGGTCTTCGCCTCCGACGTCGACCCCACCCACCTACCACTCCGTCCTCGCACTCTGGACTCTGCCCCTTCTCCATTCAAGCTCCTCCTTCATGAACATGGTCTCCACACACGCAGCTGAAGCCAGAGACGACACGCCCACTGTTGGGTACCGCACCACAGAGCATCCCCCCCGGAAACGTATTGGTGGCGCGTCGTACTATCAAGCACAAAGGTACCAATATCATGGCCTCAACTCCTTTCCCTTCTCGTTGCAATACTCCCTCTTCATCGGGTTTTCTGTGTCTGTGTGCTGGCGCCTCTCTGCTTAAGTAAGACTGCAGAAGATCGTTATAGTTATTATTTTTGCGTTGTCTGCTGTGTCCCCTTTTGTAAGTTGCCTGTTTATTTGCTGCACCACACCTCTCTCCCCTATCTCTGCACAACACACCCCAATAAATCTTTATCGTATCACATACCTTTCCTCACCCACTGTAAATAAATTATTATTTTGAATGTTCCCTGCTCATCTTTGTGGTTTCTTTCATTGATCCAGCATGGTCTGAATCCTATCTGAGTCGGGACTGTATTCCCAATGATCCGTTCCTTTTAGCCGGTACGTCCTTGGCAGTGTCGCAAGGCTGCATCCGATCCGGTAAAGTGATCCGGTCCGGAAGAGTGATCCGGTTCGGACAAGGCGTACCGACGGAGTGTTCCCCGGTAATTAAACCACATGATTAATTAGGTAACCCGATTAACCCATAGACGGGAGGACCCGAGATCATGCGGTTGAGTTATTGGCGTCCACGGTCGGTTAAGCGACCCGCCGCGTCACAAATTATCAGTGTGCGAGGCCTACAATTCCCGGGAGTCTGGTGGGAACCGAGATAGCTTCCCCTACCTCGTGGTCTTCTCACCCGACCCCCGGCCCGCAAGAGTATTCTTTCTTACGCATGAGCGGTATAAGAGGGCTTCTTTGGGGTATCGGTCAGTGTTACCAATAATACAGATGGATGGTAAACAACAGCTCGGGGAATTCAAGGGCTGCCTGGTCTGGCAGCATCGCCACTGATACGGATGCTGTGCAAGTTACTGTAGCACTTAAACCTGTCGAACTCAGCTTAACCGGCAGGCCATCATCTCTGACAAACTGCTCCTTGAATGAGTTAACTTTGTCAACAAAGTGGTGGACTTTGCAGAAGCTTTCATCTTCCCTGCATTGTTGAAAATTGTTCTAATAGTTGATGTAGCCAAATCTCACAGTCAGGCAGCTGAGAACCATATTTTCAAGTTATGGGGACAGAGCAAGACGAAAGCACCAAACTTTCTCCAGGTGATTGTTTGACCGATAGCTTTAATTTTTTGATAGGTGCCATTTAAAAAGTTGATGTACATTAACTTGGCAAATCTTATCATTTAACCATGCAAATTATACACATCAAAAAAGCAGCTATCACTATGAGGGGGAAATTGTCCTGTGGGTATATCTTTAAGCTGCCAATCTTAGATCTATGATACCCATTTTGTCAGTAATGCATGTATCGGCGAATCACTTGACATTGAAACATCAGCAAAATACTATACATTTACATTAAACTTGCATGAAAATTACATTTGAAACCAACTACACTGACAAACCAGATGTAATCTGCTTAACAGAAACTTTCCTCCTTCAAGACGTCTCTGACTCCCGAACATCTCTCCCTGGTTACTCCCTCCCACAGAATGACAGACCTCAGTCTCGTCCTGGCAGCAGAGTTGCTCTCTTCATCAAAAACTCTATTTATCACTCTCCATGCACTGCCCTCGCTCCCCCACACCCCCAGGAATATCTCTGGCTACGGCTTCCCCTCCACTCCCACCTCATGTTTATATGTGTTGTACCATCCTGGCCACTAAACAGTGATGACTACATATGTATCTCACTTTCGGAAAGCATGGACTAACTTCTATCCTCTCATCCCAATTCTCTCTTCCTCATATGTGGTGACTTCATTGTCAGTTGGCTGGGTGTGGATACCTCTCACCTGCCATGGCACTTCAGCAAAAGACTTCTGTGACTCAATCTGTCAACTTCCAGACCCAGATCTCAACCAATGGTAATCCATTTCTTCTGGATCCGATTTTGACAAATTTCACTGAAAATATCTGGTCTTCCTCCGCTCCAATCAGTTAATCTGATCACATGCTTGTCAAAGTAGACATCTCTCCAGCTGTTATTGGAGAACCACCTCAGCGCCATCAAGTCTGGCATTTCACTCAGGCCGACTGGCAGGGACTGGAAGCAGCCATCAAATTCTAGACTGGTCCCCCATCTCTACTTCCTCCGACATCAACTCGTCCTGGGAATACTTTCATAGAAAATTGCTCTCCCTTATGCACAGATTAATCCCATCTCGTCTTCATTTGTCCTACCCTTCCTCACGCCCATGGTACACTGAAACTTGTGGCAAGGCAGTTGACAAGAAACAACTTGCCTTCGCCTCTTGGAAGGTGAATCCAACTGAAGGAAATCTCATTTTATTCCACAAAGCTCGTAGCAAGTGTGTCTACCCTCAGGAGAGCCAGAAAAACACCTTTATAATCTCAAGTCTGAACTCTCACACCTGTCTCCCTCCTCAAAATTCTGGTGGCATCTAGTTGCCTGCTTCTGGTGAATGTTCCCCCTCCATCCCCTCCCTTACCTCAAATGGCTACACAGCTGACACCGCACGTGAAAAGGCTGAATGCCTAAACTCAGTCTTTGCTTCTAAATCTTGTCATAAACCCATCGCTTTCTGGACCCACCTTACCCAGTCACACCCAGCTGTTCCTGGACTCTGTGTCCTTTTCTCCTGACAAGGTGGCGAGTTTGGTGTCAAACCTCGACTCAGATTCTGCAATCGGTCCGGATGGCATTAGCAATCATGTCCTAAAAACCTACTCTGCTGCTCTTGCTCACTCTCTCTGTTCTATTCCCCCTCTCATTTGCTCAAGGTCA
The DNA here is from genome assembly GCF_056783735.1 of Eptatretus burgeri. Classification (NCBI taxonomy): domain Eukaryota; kingdom Metazoa; phylum Chordata; class Myxini; order Myxiniformes; family Myxinidae; genus Eptatretus; species Eptatretus burgeri. The sequence continues at coordinate 50,502,432 of NC_140965.1, forward strand.
TCTGACATCTGCTTGGAAATCAGCAAGCATTACCGCTCTGCATGAAAAAGGTGCAAAAACAGATCCCTGCAACTACAGACCAATCAGCCTTTTCCCAATCATCAGCAAGGTTACTGAATCCATCATTGCTTCAGACATTAAATCCTTCCTCTTCTCCAATGACTTGATTTGCGATCATCAATTTAGATTCAGACCAGGTCACTCTACCCTAGATATGCTGTTTCTGCTCCCTCAATAATGGATGGAGATCCTCAATGCCAGACATGAAATCAGAGCCCTCTCCCTAGACATATCATGTGCCTTCAATACGATCTGGCATCCTGCCCTGCTTACCAAGCCCTCTTCCTGTGGTATTCAAGGACATCACTCATGGCTCATAGACTTCCTCTCCTGTGGCCCTTAATGTAGTTCTCTCATCCCCTCTTCCTGTCCAGGCTGGAATTCCTCCAGGCAGCATTCTGGGCCCTGTTCTTTTTTGGTTTTCATCAATGAGCTTGACTCTTTGGAAAATCCTCTTCATCTCTTTGCAGATGATTCCACCCTCTGCTGTAACATCTGTCATCCCTCAGATCGGCAAGCAGCAGCCTTTTCACTCTTTGCAGATCTGGATAAAATCACAAGCTGGTCCAACACGTGGAACATGTCTTTCAACCCTGATAAATCTCACATTCTCACTATGTCTCTCTGAAAGGACCATGTGGACCCCCCCCACCCCCCCCACCCCCCAAGTCGACTTTCTCAACAATCCTCTTGAATAAGTCCTTTCATTGAAGCTTTTGGGTCTCACTATCTGCCACGATTTTTTCCAAGCTGACCTCCAAAGCCAGTCGCCGACTGGGCATCCTCCGTCGTGCAAAATCCCACCTTGGCACACCTGAGCTCCTCACGACATACAAAGCTTTCATCCGCAGCCTGATGAGTACCGCTCTCCCCTCTGGGATGGTGCTCCAGCCCCTCACCTTTCTCGGCTTCACGTTGTGGAAACCAAGGCATTTAGGACCATTAGTATCTCCCACAATGAGGCTGAGTCTTTGGGTCTCACTCCCACCGCAGGCATGTCGGTGGTCTTTCTGTCTTGGACTGTCTCCTCTATTGCCTCACCCCTCCCTGTTCTGTCTGGCACATGTCCCCCCCCCCCATATTTCTGGTGGGTGCTCAAGGTCTGTCAACAACACTTCTGAAAAACTACCAAAATCAAGAATCATTGCTCACCTTCACTCTTTCACTGCTCTTTTTTCCCCACCTTTGGAACAAACTCCCACACTCTCTTCAATCCCACCCTTCCCTCCCGGTCTTCAAAACAGCTGTTCACCACCATATCTTATCTTCCCCCATCCAAAACCACGATCTTTTCTACCCCCGCTAATCCACCCCAAAACCACCTCCTTCAAATTCCCTGCTTTCCTTCCTGAAAGTCCCTTTCGTGCAAGGACCTGAAAGTCCCTGTCGCATCCATCTTGTTTACCCTGTGTACCCCGCCCCATCCCTCTCCCTTCCACAGATCTCCTGCCTCTGTTCCCCACCGTTTTGTGCTTCCCTCTCCCACCCCTCTTGGAAAAATAAATGGCATTGTCTGGTCTGTTCCTATAATTCAGTTAAGCTGCCTGACCAACGCACAATACACTTCCACCTGATTGTCTTAGAGCATGTGCAAGCAAACAATGGTGGTGGATGTGTTTACTTGGAAAATGCTGCGCGTTATGAATTTTCTTTTTTTTTCAGTAAAAAAAAAATAAAAAATAAAAAAACAAACAGGACAGATACCTCTAAAATGTATCAATTCTAATATTGCTAAACACTGTGAAATGTCCCCAGAGGGAAGCAAGAGCTCATGCTATCAGTGACAAACAGCATGGCAGACATCTCAAATGTCTGTATATTTAGAGTATTTTTGTTTCATGGAGAGCATTTTGCAATTAACATTCCAACCTTTTGGCCAATTTCTTCCTCTTCTTCAGTCTGGTTTTTCGTGGGGATATCTTCAACCTCTTGCTTTTTGACAGAAGCAACTGAAAAATACGTTTCAAAGACAACTCAATGATGTGCCCTCAAGTGAAGCATGGCACACTGGAACACCAATGCCCACAAGCCACATGTGGTTGGTGCAGTGTGTAGCATTAGTATCACATTGGTTTTAAAGCCGCAAAATGTAGCACTGTAATTTCCAAAATGCCCATTAAAACACCTAAAGGTAATGTGCAAATGGCACGTGGCAGAAATGGAAAGAGGGCAACGAAGAACACACAATGGACAGAAATAATATAATCATAACTGGAACTGCCACTTTATAACTGCTGGCAGTGATGACCGGGTACCCGTACACAACGCCTTTGATACGACGTGAGACTTAAACGACGGTCGCAAAGTTTCGCGACGATAGGATGAGCGGTTCCGGAGAAAACGATATTTAATGTTGTTCTTGAATCCGACGTGGCTGCCAAACCGTGTGACCTATCGATTAGAAATTAACAAACTTATATTCACCACTCGTGTGCGATACGTAGGTGAAGTTTCCCCTCGATCTGACCAGCCGTTCTGGAGAAGATGTTCGAAGATTTTATGGTAAATTCGACATAGATTATGTGGGTTATGTGGTTCCAAGACATAGGTTATGTGGTTCCAGAGAAAAACATTATTTAATATAATTCTTGAGTCCAACATGGCTGCCAAACCATGTGACCTATCAATTAGAAATTAACAAACTTGTGAAAGGACGTCTTGCGGAATGTTTGTGTGAATTTTTGCCTCAATCTGTCTGGCTGTTCTGGAGAAGATGATTTTTAAAATTTATTAATTTTCAATCCAAGATGGCAGACGAACCATGTGATCTATGACATCATAAATTTAAATTCTGCTTCCAATCGTGTAGTGGAACACGTTTGTGAAGTATCGTCTTTATCGGACAAAGTGCGTTATTCTATCCAAGACGGCCGCCAAACCATGTGACATCATAATTTTTAACGTGCATGCAGGCATGGGGATAGATTATATTGGCCAAGTTTCGCTTCGATTGGTTATGTGGTTCCAGATAAAACATTATGTAATATAATTCTTGAATCCAACATGGCCGCCAAATTAGAAATTTGAATTTTATCAATTAGACCTATCAATTAGATTATATTAGATGGGGCTAGATTATAGTAGCCAAGTCTTGCTTCGATAGGTTATGTCGTTCCAGAGAAAACATTTAATATTTTTCTTAAATCCAACATGGCTGCCAAACGATGTGACCTATCAATTAGAAATTAACAAAGTTATATTCACCACTCGTGTGCACTACCCAGACCTTGGCCCTTGATACAACATGAGATACATGAGATGACAAAAAATTGAGATCTGCTTTCAACTGTGTTGTGGAACATCTGTGAAGTTTCGTGTTAATCGGAAAAGGTTCGTTTTTCTATCCAAGATGGCCGCCCAACTATGTGACTTGTGACGTCAATTTCTACCATGTATGCAGACATCATGGGGGGTGACAGTTGCAAATTTTCGCTTCGATAGGTTAAGCGGTTCCAGAAAAAAAACATTATTTAATATTTTTCTTAAATCCAACATGGCTGCCAAACGATGTGACCTATCAATTACAAATTAACAAACTTGTATTCCCTACTCATGTGCAAAACGTGTGTGAAGTTTCCCCTTAATCAGATCAGCCGTTCTGGAGAAGATGTTTGAAGGTTTTAGGGTAAATTCAAGATGGCCCCCAAACCATGTGACCAATCAAGAAGAAATTAACAAACTTGAGAAAGCACCACATGGGGAATATGTGTGTAAAGTTTCGTCTCAATCTGTCTTGCCGTTCTGGAGAAGAAGATTTTAAAAATTTATTCATTTTCAATCCAAGATGGCTGCCGAACCATGTGACCTATAACATCATAAATTTATATTCAGCTTCCCATCGGGGACCCTAACAAGTGTGTGAAGTTTCGTATAAATCGGATAAGGTCAGTTTTTCTATCCAAGATGGCTGCCAAACCATGTGACGTGTGACGTCATAATTTTTTACTATGATTGCAGACATCATGGAGGATGATTGTTGCAAATTTTCGCTTTGATTGGTTATGTGATTCCAGAGAAAACATTGTTTAATATTTTTCATGAATCCAACATGGCTGCCAAATCATGTGACCTATCAATTAGAAATTAACAAACTTATATTCCCTACTCGTGAGCAATACGTTTGTGAAGTTTCCCCTTGATCTGATGAGCCGTTCTGGAGAAGATGTTTGAAGGCTAAGGGTAAATTGAAGATGGCCGCCAAACCGTATGACCGATCAATAAGAAATTAACAAACTTGATAAATTACCTCATGGGGAATGTGTGTGTAAAGTTTCGCCTCAATCTGTTTAGCCGTTCTGGAGAAGAAGATTTTTAAAAAAAAATTCCCAAAACAAGATGGCTGCCGAACCAAGTGACCTATGATGTCATCATATATTTTTTCTACGGTGAATTGTTGTGCAAATGAGGCTCAAGAAATTTCAGATTTTTCCGATGCAGCGTTGTACCTAACAAATTTTGACCGGCACACCTCTTGACCGATCACCTCACAAAAAATCACCCGCTTCCCTTGAGGAGCTTATTCAAATGTATGAAGCGAAAAATTTTCCATCGCATCGTTTGAGATGAGGTCCAAAGTTTTTCGTTTTTTTCAAGATGGCGCCCGTACCACGTGACCTATGATGTCACAATTCCCAATTAAGTTTGCTTTCAAAAAAGATACATACTATCGTGAAAATTTCGTGTCGATCGGACTTACCGTTCCTGAGAAAATGATTTTTAAAGCGAAAGAACCCGCAAATTACCGGCGGAAAAGAATAAATAATAACTGGAACTGCCACTTTATAACTGCTGGCAGTGATGACCGGGTACCCAGTCCGTCCGCCTTTGACACATCATGAGACTTAAATCATAGTCGCAATTTTCGCATTGAAAGGATAAGCGGTGCCAGAGAAAATATTATTTAATAGTGATACAAACACAGGCCTGCTTCGAGACGGCGCGGAACAGACGAGTTACGAACCGGGCAGCACAAAGCGTTCAATTCCCTTATTATTGGCGAGCAGATTCAAATAATTAAATAATTATGGCTCCCAAACCGCGTGACCGATCAGGTTGAAATTTTAAACTTTTGTTTCGCATGTCGCCTGAATTATAAATGTAAAGTTTCGCATATATAGAAGCAGAGGTTCCAGAGTAAACATTAATTTTTATCCTTCAATCCAAGATGACGGCCAAACCATGCGACTTAAGACGTCATAATTTATACCACGTGTGCACACACGATGGTATATGATAATTGCAAATTTTCGCTTCGATAGGTAAGGTAGTTCCAGAGAAAACATTATTTAATATTATTCTTAAATCCAACATGGCTGCCAAACCCTGGGTCCGATCCCATTGAAATTTCAAAGCTTCATTCCACATGACTGTTCCATCACATCGCTGATTCACATTTATTGATACCGTAGTTCCAGAGTTCAGCTATTTCAGAGAAAAAGACGGTTATTATTTTTCAATCCAAGATGGCTGCCGAACCATGTGACCTATGACATCACAAATTTACATTCTGCTTCCAAATGGGTATTGGAACAGGTGTGTGAAGTTTTGTGTTAATCGGTAAAGGTGCGATTTTCTATCCAAGATGGCCGCCAAACCATTTGACTTGCGACGTCATAATTTTTTTTACCACACGTGCATGCACGACGGTAGATAATAATTCCAAATTTTCGATTTGTTAGGTTAAGCGGTTCCAGAGAAAACATTTAATATTTTTCTTAAATCCAACATGGCGGCCAAACCATGTGACTTATCAATTCAAAATTAACAAACTTGTATTGCCTTGTTGTCCCGAATATAGTTCTGAAATCTCCCCTTCATCGGACCAGCGTTTCTGGAGAAGATGTTTGAAGGTTTTCGGGTTTTTTTCAAGATGGCCGCCAAACCATGTGACCGATGAAGAAATTAACAAACTTGAGAAAGGACCTCATGGGGAATATATCTGTGAAGTTTCGTCTTAATCTGTCTTGCCCTTCTGGAGAAGAAGATTTTTAAAATTTATTCATTTTCAATCCAAGATGGCTGCCGAACCATGTGACCAAAGATATCATAAATTTAAATTCTGCTTTCCATCGTCAACCCTAACAAGTGTGTGAAGTTTTGTGTAAATCGGATAAAGTGTATTTTTCTATCCAAGATGGCCGCCAAACCATGTGACTTTTGAGGTAAAATATTTTTGCCATGTATGCAGATTTCATGTGAGAAGGCAGGTGCAAATTTTCGCTTTAATGGCTTAAGGAATTCCAGAGAAAACATTATTTAATATTTTTCTTAAATCCAACATGGCGGCCAAACCATATGACCTATCACCTCGAAATTAACAAACTTGAACAAGGACCTCAGGACAAATATAACTGTAAAGTTTCGCCTCAATCTGCACAGCCGTTCTGGAGAAGATGAAATTTTTTTTTTTTTTCAAAACAAGATGGCGGCCGAATTACGTCACCGATGATGTCAAAAAAATTTTTTTCTACGATAAATTTAGGTGTAGATGACGCTCAAGAAATTTCAAATTTTTCCCATGTGGCGTTCTACTTGAATTTTCACCGGGGATACCTCTTCAACGATGACATCATGAAAAATCACGTATTCCCGAGAGGGAGCTTCGTAAAATGTATGAAGCGAAAAAAATTTTACCCTGGAAGGTTTCAGAGATACAGACGTCCAAAGTTTATCGGATTTTTCAAGATGGCGCCCATACCACGTGACCTATGACGTCACAATTACCACTTAAGTTTGCTATCAAAAAAGATACATACTATGGTGAAAATTTGTGTCGATCGGACTTACCGTTCCTGAGAAAATGATTTTTAAAGCGAAAGAACCTGCAAATTGCCGGCGGAAAAAGAATAAATAAGAAATAATAAAACATAAGGAAATAAACAGAAGAAAAACAATAGGGTTCCCTGTCAGAATGACAGGGTACCCTAATAATAGAAAAAGCAGTGTCCTGGGAACAGTCTGCTTCGCTTATTCATCAACCACTAGTGCAGTTTTTGGCAGATTTAAACTAAACTTGGCATTTCAGGCCACGAGGGGAGGGAGTGGAGGCTGTCCTCACTATCACCAGGGGAGGTGGTGGGTTATCCACGACAAAGCTTCAGACATAAAGTCACAAGGGTATAATATGGAGCTGTAGATAATGGTAAGATTAAACATTTGACCACATTTGTTAATGTTGTGTTGAAAGATGAAATCCCCATAATTCCAGATGGCATAAAACCATAAAAAGGGACGTTTATAAGGGTCGCAATTTCTCTGTTTCGTGAAACTTTTTGGAGAATAACTACATTTAAACTAGAAGGGCACTCAGTAGAGCACATACCTCTGGCCCTTAATGCCAGATCCACGAGAACACATCGGGCCCAAAACATTTTTGAAACATCATGCTGTACAGTACTATATCATTTTTGGCCCTATCTCTCAATGGTGAAGAATCACTATAAAAATTAAATAATTCCTGTGTCCAGATCTGGATTCGGATCTTCACCAAAATCAAATTGATTCGTCCTTGCGACACACCCAACCTGTCCACCAAGTTTCATCAGAATCAGTCCCCAACTTTTTGATATATCGTGTTGTATATCGGTTTCGCCCTATCTCTCAATGGTGAAGAATCGCTTAAAAATTCTAGTAGTTGGATCCGGATCCAGATCTTCACCAAAATCTAATCAGTTCGTCCTTGTCACACACCGAACACGTCCACAAAATGTCATCCAGATCCACAACTTTTTGAGATATCCTGTACACAGACAAACAGACAGAAAGACAAACAGACAACCTCCTTCACCTTCAGTGGCGGAGGTAATAAAAGTATCCATCATTCGTTTCATCACCTCCTCCCTTGGCACCACCCAAGTGGTGTTCAGATGTTTGGTAGATAGAATAATAAAAATAACGACGACGACGTAAAACCAGCATTTCACAATTTTTGAGATTCTGCAGAATAACTTACAAAGGAGACCTTTTGCTTTTTACCTGCAAAAGCAGCTACTTCACAATCTTTAGGTGCAACACCTTCCTGTGTTGAGATTTGGTTACTCTCAGTGATGTGCTGTGGGCTGGAAGTTTTCGCCAACAACTTCCACTTTTTCTGTTCGCATGGTGCTCCTTCACAATCCTCAAGTTCTGCACGAGGAGTTGAACACTTGGACCCGCTGTCGCTATCTTCAAGTTCTTTCAACTCTGCCTGTAAGCATGCATGGGTTAGCAGTGTTCAGAAGAGGCTCAGTGACATAAGAAAAAGCACAAACTGTGTTGTATCAACAAAACAAAGTCTCTCTCAAAACAACTCACCTTTTTTCGTTCCAAAGCAAGCCTCAGGTGCAAGTCATAATCATCATCTCCATCCTCACCAACAGTACCAGTTGCATCATTTTCTTCCATGTCACCTTTTTTATTGTTATCTTCTTGTTCTTCATGAAATTCCACTTCCTCTGGTTTCTCAACCAACCGTTCAATCTTAACATCATCATCCAACTTGAGTTCTTCTCCATCGATGTCATCTCCATGCACTTCATTAATGGTGCCAGAAACAAATTTCCGTCTCCACTTCTCCTCCTCCAAACGCACACTTTCAGGGATAAGAGGAGCCAGGAGAGACTGGGCAACTCCGACATACTCCTCTTCCTCACCAGATTGAGCAGTCAGCTTTCCAATAACCTAGCACAACATGCGATCCAAGTAAAACATATCAACCAAATTTAATAACAGCTCTTCCTGCAATTGACAAAACCACCTACCCCACATTCAGTCATCTAGTGCTGCATACAATCCATCGATAAAACCACATCCATTTACCGAGAACCACAAATATCCCAAATTAAAAATATACCATCAGAGATGGGGAATCCCCCGCCATTGAATGAAAAAGGTCATACATATTCCAGATAATGAGGGAGGTGAATTGGAAACAAGACACCATTTGGTCATCATCTCGAAAAAGTTCCCCAGGGGTGAGGAACGTAGTCACCAAAAATAATTGAAATCAGATAAGCGGTTTTCCATTTATTACAAAAAACATTTTTTCCAAGATGGTGGCCCCAGTCGGCCATCTTGGATCTGGCCACGCCCAAAATCAATAGGGTTCTTCCTTTTCAGATGGTACATGTGTGACCCAAATTTCAAATAAATATGGCGAACAGTTTACGAGTTATCGCACTCACAGCTATAAATGTTGACGGACGGACAGCCGGATGACAACAATATCCCCCTTCCGCCACGTGGCGGGGGATAAAAAACCACCACTTTTCATTTTCTCGCATCACATGCGACAAATAACCGTGGGGGGGGGGGGAAGAGGAGAGAGAGAGAGAGACAGAGAGAGACAGAGAGAGACAGAGAGAGACAGAGAGAGAGAGAGAGAGAGAGAGAGAGAGAGAGAGAGAGAGAGAGAGAGAGAGAGAGAGAGAGAGAGAGAGAGAGAGAGAGAGAGAGAGAGAGAGAGAGAGAGAGACAGAGACAGAGACAGAGACAGAGACAGAGACAGAGACAGAGACAGAGACAGAGACAGAGACAGAGACAGAGACAGAGACAGAGACAGAGACAGAGACAGAGACAGAGACAGAGACAGAGACAGAGACAGAGACAGAGACAGAGACAGAGACAGAGACAGAGACAGAGACAGAGACAGAGACAGAGACAGAGACAGAGACAGAGACAGAGACAGAGACAGAGACAGAGACAGAGAGAGAGAGAGAGAGAGAGAGAGAGAGAGAGAGAGAGAGACAGAGACAGAGACAGAGACAGAGACAGAGACAGAGACAGAGACAGAGACAGAGACAGAGACAGAGACAGAGACAGAGACAGAGACAGAGACAGAGACAGAGAGACAGAGAGAGAGACAGAGACAGAGACAGAGAGACAGAGAGACAGAGACAGAGACAGAGACAGAGACAGAGACAGAGACAGAGACAGAGACAGAGAGACAGAGAGACAGAGAGACAGAGAGACAGAGACAGAGACAGAGACAGAGACAGAGACAGAGACAGAGACAGAGACAGAGAGACAGAGACAGAGACAGAGAGACAGAGACAGAGACAGAGACAGAGACAGAGACAGAGACAGAGACAGAGACAGAGACAGAGACAGAGACAGAGACAGAGACAGAGACAGAGACAGAGACAGAGACAGAGACAGAGACAGAGACAGAGACAGAGACAGAGACAGAGACAGAGACAGAGACAGAGACAGACAGAGACAGAGACAGAGAGAGACAGAGACAGAGAGAGACAGAGACAGAGACAGAGACAGAGAGAGAGAGAGAGAGAGAGAGAGAGAGAGAGAGAGAGAGAGAGAGACAGACACAGAGACAGAGAACGAACGAACAGGTGTCTGTCGAATAATTCCCAGGCTGAATCAACATCAAGGGCAATAGATATGGGAAACTAGTTCTGAAGACAGGGGCTGCTTGCAGTGAAATGACAGACTTGTCAGGATTGAGTGAGGCAGCTTTCTGAGAATAGCCAGAAAGATGTTGACTTTCACAAGCATATGATCAAAGGAACCAATTGGAGCAGAGGTTGAGCAGGAGACATTTGAAGGGAAGTTAAACAACACAAATTCCAGATGGGAGGATTTGCCATTGGAAGAAATCCAGGTGGGAAAGTTCACAGATTGAGTCAGTCCAGTGAAGTCATAGTTCTTTGCTGAAGGATCATGGCTGATGAGATGGGTACCAACACCCAGCCAAGTTGCATGGTGACAATTGAAACCACCACATATGAGGAAGAGAGAGTTGGAATGAGTGGTTAAAAGTTTGTCAATGTTGTCTGATAGAGATGTTACAGGTGGTGGACAAAAACAAAACAAAACATGGAAACACCAATTTAAAGTCACTTACGAGGGCGTTGGGCCACCACATGCAGCCAGGTCAACCTGTATGTGGTGTGGCATAGAGTCCACCCAGCATCTGGAATTCTGCAGGAGGAATGTGGCAACATTCTTCCACAAGAAAAAGTCAATCAACTCAACTGTTTGATGGAGGTGGAAAACGTGGTCTCAGGCATCATTCCAAAATATCCCATAAATGCTCGATTGGGTTCAGATGTGGTGCCTGAGAAGGCAATGACATTTCGATAACGTCAGCATCATGCTCATCAAACCATTGGGTGACCACACGGGCTCTGTAGATAGGGGCATTGCCATGAACACATGTGGGGAGATCTGAAAAAGCAGTTTGGAGAAGGCACCCTTCAAATCAAGGAGAACGGAGCAGTTTGTACAAGAATAGTGGACCAAACTGCCAGTAGAGAGGTGTAAGGAAGTTCATTCATGGCTGTAGGAAGTGCTTGACTGCTGTTATTTTGTCCAAAGGCTGTGCTACCAAATATTAAGTCCAGGGTGTCAATGCCATTTCTTTTTATTTTCTGATTGAAAAGATATATTAAGTTCTGAATCAATTAAACAAAGGTTCTGTAATGTTAGCAGTGAAATAAAGAACTGTAGAGACCAAATACTTTTGTCAATTTCACCTTATTTTTGGAGAAAATTGTGAGTTATTTGAAAAAAAGTGCAAGGGTGCCAATATTTTTCACTACAACTGCACTTAATTTTCAAAAAGTTACAGATCCAGATGAAATAGTGGCGATTTAGGTATGCTATTCGGCAATTGAGAAATTATTTTATGATATATTTATTTTATGCAATTAATCAATTATTGTAAACCGCTCCCTCCCAATTCCGACTCCACATGCTGAAAGGCGGCATCGCCGGGTGCCGAAGGAGCCCTGGCGATGTCACACGCTAGAGGATTTGTTATTTATTTATTTTTCATGGGAGCAGTGTACTTTGAATGTACCTCTCGCAACTTGTATTTTTTTTTTGGTGGTAGCTGTTTTTCACCAGACATAAGTATGTCAAATGCAGACCTCATGGGTCTGCCATCTTGTGCGTCTTGGTGACCTCACCGGCACATTAAGTAAACAAAACGAACACCAAATGCCTGCACGGCAGCATTGACTTCTGTCAAAGTCGGGAATGTCTATCCAGGGTCCATTTTCTGACTTTGAAACCATCGATGTGTCCAGGGTGGGTTGTGCAATGTTTCTAAAATGTCGCTAAAACCTTCTGACCCCTTCACTGAAATAAACAGCCACTGATTTTCTCTATTGATACCACAGAGTAATGCCATGCAGTCACCATAAAATGGCCACCCGGAAGTCGACCCTTGCAAAAAATAAAAAAAAGTAAAAAAATTGGGATTGACAGGAATTATTGGGGTGGGGTCAGGTTACCGGAAACTCAATATTTTCTTTTTTTAAAGCCTTACCGATTCTGTGAATTAAGTCTTTTTTTTTTTTGCAACTGCGGATAATCAATGGGGATGGACGTGCATGCAGACACCTCAAATTATATGCAGCACGTTATAAAATTGTTCAGGCTTATGGTAAGCCTGCCTTTTTGCTCTGTCTTTGGGGGAAAGCCATATTATGTAGGAACTATTGGTTTGTGTGTGAACTTGGAAACCATATAAATATGCACATGCTTTCGGAAATCTCGGGGCAAAATATCACCCAGCGTGACTGTGGTCTATCAAGACATGCAAACATTACAATACAGTTTGGAGAAAGAAACACAAACTCACTGAAGCCTTTGATTGAGGAACAGGTGAATCAGTATGCATTATAGTCGAGGGCACACCACTCGTGTCTGGGACACCATGGCAGTCTCTGCATACGCACACACACAGCAATGAATGCAGCAAACAACGACGATACAACTGTAACCACAAATGTGGATCTGAGGATCAAATCCCACATGCTACATTAATTTGTTACTAATCTTCAATATTCTTGCAAGTGTTAGTCAATCAATATATACGAATGCCGTTATCCTATACGTGGTAAGTGAACAAGCTCCTCTATGAGCACGACATTTTATAGCGAGTCAGGAATAGATGATCCTTGACATACCCATTGTTCAGTTGCTCAACATTCTGGACCTGCAGAGCCAGGACAGAAGGCAGCTCCCACGTCACTTCATTGGTTTTAACATTCCAGTAGTAATAGCATGCCATAGAATCCTCCCAGACCTCCTGCCAGTCACCCATGTCGATCCCAGCTGGACACACAAGGTTGACATCCATTTTCAAACATGCTCAAGTACAACTCGAGAACCTGTTTTCCATACACAAATGCAAAGATCATTTCACCACCACTACCACTTTTTTTTCAATTTTTTCCAAGGAGTGTTTCAGAGATAGAGGTCAAACGTTTCTCCTTTTCCCAAAAATGGCTGCCATACCATGTGACATGTCACAATTATCATTCAAACATTTGACATGAGTAATCGCACCAATGGTGAAAATTTCATGGCAATCTGACAAGCAGTTGCAGAGAAAAGGGAATAACAAAATGCAGACACATACAGGACCGATTGCTTAACCCCACTTTTCGCTTCGTGAGCGTGGGCTAAGAACAGAGGGCAATGGGACAAACATACTACAGGGATGAAGAGATGTTTCAGCAAATGAGGAATTGACTTGAGAAGCGCATTTTCAAACTTATTTGTGATGCAGGTAATACAAAAGGTGACTTTAAATGAGTGCAGGTGTAAATTTAACTTGCACATTACATATTTAAGTTTATCCCAGAAGGGAAGGTGATATTATTTACTGACACAGTCATAGCACGAATTGAAGGCAACAGAGATAGTGCAAGAAAGAGACATCAGCTCACGCAGTGTGTGGGTATTTTTACCTCCGCCACCAAAAGTGGATGGAGATTATGTTTTCACCCATTTATTGTCTGGGGTATAAAATGGGGTCAAAAGTGTCTCAGGGGTCCTAAAAGGATCTTGGGATTCTAAAGAGTTTCAAGGGTCTGAAGGTTCTAAATGTTTGAAAGGTATATTGGGGTCTTGCGTAATTAATACACCGACTCACATTGTGTGTGGCCAAACGGAACCAAATGCAATACCCTCTCCTCTGGCGAGGGCAACTAGTACGGCACCGAGTGGAGCACATTCCTCTGACAAAATGAACAATTTACGTTTTATATCCCGCTGATAGGCTGGATCTGCATCTGGACCTGAACCCAAATGTAAATCGGCTTGTTCCTGTCAACTGCCCAACTCATCCAGCAAGTTTTATCATAATCTGTCCACACTTTTTTTTAAAATATCGTGCTGTACATCGTTTTTCGCCCTATCTCTCAATGGTGAGGAAATCGCTTAAAAATTCTCGCATACACATCCGGATCTTCACCAAAATTGAAGCAATTCGTCCATGAAACACACCCAACCAGTCCACCAAGTTTCATCCAAATGTGTCCCCATAATGTTTTGATATATCCTGTTCACAGACAAAGACAGATGGACAGACAAGCGGGTGATGACATGACCTCCGTTCACCTTCGGAGGCAGAGGTAAATAAGGCAAGCTGTATTTTCTCTGTGCGATAGTGGAGAAGACACATGCAAGCACCATGCATTTTACAATGAAAATAAACAAACTTCGGAACGCATGTATATAAGGAACCCAAATTGCCCAAAAATTAATTTCATATCTGGGTCATCAACTGTTTTCAGTAGATTAAAAGCCAACTCATACATTGTGCAAACTCTACATATTCAAAACCCAACTTGATCTATCAAGTGTACGTACAGGAAGCAGCGGAATTGTGCGTGTCATAATGCCATGCTGTTGGTGCCTCCACACCATGCTGAGTCTCCACATCCAAACATTTCCCTCCGACGTGTTCGGCTGGATCATCTGTGCTGCTTTCAACAACTTCAGGCTCACATGGTGGTGGTGGAACTGAAAGGGCGTCGATTTCCTGTCAAAAGTAAACAAACAGTTTCCTCCATAAAAATGTCATCAAATTACAGTTCAAATGTCAATCACTGATGAAATACACCTTGGCTAACAACTTACAACAAACTTGTGCAGCGATAGTGCCACTGTAATAACCACAACAAAACATTTTCAATCTACCTGTGCAATTTATGCACACCTCCAAAATAGAAAGATTTGTGTCACCATTACCAATGCACCAAGCTGTCAGCACAGCCATTTACGAATATCATACTCGACAAAGGTTGATGATGGTGAGAATGGTGATTGGAAAGCTCTTAGTGAATGTCATCTCAGGATATGCCCTGTAGGTCGGTCGAAGCGATGAAGAGGACAAGTTCTGGTGTGTGATAGAGAAGTTTATGGAAAACGTGAAAGATGAGGAAGTTGTGGTAGGAGGAGACCTGAATGGACATGTGGGAATGAGTACAGATGGTTTTGAGGGAGTCTATGGGGGTTACAGATATGGTGTGAGGAATGGAGAAGGTGAAAGAATCTTGGGGTTTGCCGATAGAGCTGGTTTGTTGATTTGTCATACTCAAATCCAGAAAGCAGATAATAAGCTTGTCACATACACGTCAGGTGGGTCGACGACAATTGTTGACTACCTGATGGTGTAGAGGCGAGATAGAGGGAACCTCCGGGACACAAAGGTGATCCCAGGGGAGAAGGCTGTTTCACAGCACCATTTGGTCGTCTGCAACATAAGGATGAAAGGTGCGAGGAGAGCTCGGCGGGTGAAGTACCAAGGATGAAGGTGTGGAGGTTGAAAGAGGTGACAGTGAAGGAGGCATTAAGAGAGAGGTTAAGTATGGTAGAGGATGATGTGGTTGAGCTTGAAAGTGGTTGGATGTCAATGAAAGATAGTCTATTGGGAGTCGGTGAGATATGTGGAAGGAAAAAAAAAAGGACCACCGAGGCACGTGGAAATATGGTGGTGGGATGAAGTTGGAAAGAGGATTGAGAAGAGAAAGAAGTTCAAGAAGTCAAAAGAGGCAGAAGGCAAAGGGTACGATGGCAGAAGATGCAGTGTATGAAAGTTACAAGGCAGCCAAGAAGGCTGCAAATAAAGAGGGAGCAAAGGCGAAGGGGGCACAGAGGAAAACACTCAGAGAACGTTTGGATTCGGAAGAGGGTCAGAGAGCGGTATTTAGGATTGAAAAGCAGATAACGAAAGAGATGTGACGGGGGTGAGTTGCTTGAAGGATGAAGTGGGACAAATCGTTGTAGACCCAGATGGAATTAAAGGAAGATGGAAGAGATAGATATATGGAAAGGTTGTTGAATGTAGAGAATGAATGAGATGGCAACATAGAAAGCAATCCAATTTTAGGACTGGCAAAGAAAATAACTGAGAAGGAAGTGGAGGAAGCGATAGAGCAATGAAGAGTAGAAAAGCGGGAGGGTCGACTGGAGTTGTGGGAGATATGTTGAAGGCAGTGGGAAGTTTGGATGTGAAGAGAATGGCAGAGATTTGTAATCTGGTGGTGAAAGAAGGCCACATTCCAGTGGATTGGGAACTGAGTAGCCTTGTCCTTTTGTACAACAGGAAAGGTGACACTTGACTGTGGCTCATATAAAGTGAGAAAATTACTGGAGCATGGAATGAATGTATTGGAAAGGGTGTTGGAGAAGAGGATAAGGAAGTGAAGATTGACGAAATGCAGTTTGGATTTATGCCAGGAAGAGGAACGACAGATGTGATTTTTATTGTAAGGCAGTTGCAGGAGAAGTACATGGAGAAAAGGAAGAAGTCGCTTCTTGAGTTTGTTGATTTGGAGAAAGCATTTGAGAGGGTTCCACGCAAAGTAGCGACATGGGCTTTGAAGAAGTGAGGAATGGTTGATCAAAGTAGTGATGGAAATGCACGAATGTGTGCACAGCTGAAAGGAAAAAGGATGGGAACAGTGGTGAGTTTGAGGTGAAGGCTGAAGTGCATCAGGGGTCGGTACCAAGTCCACTACCACTTGTTGTGATGGAGGGGCTGGCTCAGAGCGCAAAGGAGGGGTTACCGTGGGAGTTGTATGCAGATGATTTGGTGTTGATTGTGGAGAGTAGGGATGGACTGAAGGAGGAGATGAATAAGTGGAAGGAATGTATGGGAGCAAAAGGTTTGAAGGTGAACATCGGAAAGACGAAGGTGAAAGTAAGTGGCAAAACATGTGGTGAGGTGAAAAGAACTGGAAAGTGGCCATGTGCTGTGTGCAGGAAGGGTGTTGGAGTGAACTCAATTCAATGTTAAATGTGCACCGAGTGGGTTCATCAAAAATGTAGCGGAGTGAGAGGGTCATTAACCAGTGTGGTAGCTATTATATTCAAGTGGAAGGTGTGCAGAGAGAGAGTTTCAAATGGAGGAAATGATGAGTTGGATCTTGGAGACAGCATAAAGTTGGAAGGTGTGAAAAAACATTTTGCTACCGAGGCGACATGCTGAATGGAGAAAGTGGATCAGACTCGGTGACGGTTGCTAAAGTGAGATATGCATGGAAGAAGTTTTGGGAACCGAGTGGCATGCTGACAAGGAGGGGAATGTCATTGAAGTTGAAGAGAAAGGTGCATGCCACATGTGTGAGAAGTGCTATGATTTATGGGAGTGAGACATGGGTAATGAAGGAAGAGCAGCAATGAAGGGTGGAAAGGGTGGAATCTTGTTGAGAGAGAGGAAGACAAATGATGAATTGCGGAAGATAATGGGAATAGAGCCTGTGATGGATGTTGTGAAGAGAAACGGGTTGAGATGGTTGGGTCATGTGTTGAGGAAGGATGAAAGCGATCGGGTGAGAAGAGTGATGGAAATGAATATAGAAGGAAGTAGAGGACGGGGAAGGCCGAGAAAGACTTGGCTAAAGCTGGTGGAAGAAGAAATGTGGGTGATGGGGTTAACAAGAGGGGATGCAGAAAATAGGGTAAAGTGGAAAAGATTGTCATGGGGCCTGCAAGGCTAACCCTGCTCTAGCAGGGGAAATGGCCTTAAAAGTGTGTGTGTATGTGTGTATGTGTATGTGTGTATGTGTGTATGTGTGTATGTGTGTATGTGTGTATGTGTGTATGTGTGTATGTGTGTATGTGTGTATGTGTGTATGTGTGTATGTGTGTATGTGTGTATGTGTGTATGTGTGTATGTGTGTATGTGTGTATGTGTGTATGTGTGTATGCGTGTATGTGTGTATGTGTGTATGTGTGTATGTGTGTATGTGTGTATGTGTGTATGTGTGTATGTGTGTATGTGTGTATGTGTGTATGTGTGTATGTGTGTGTGTGTGTGTGTGTGTGTGTGTGTGTGTGTGTGTGTGTGTGGGTGTGTGTGTGTGTGTGTGTGTGTGTGTGTGTGTGTGTGTGTGTGTGTGTGTGTGTGTGTGTGTGTGTGTGTGTGTGTGTGTGTGTGTGTGTGTGTGTGTGTGTGTGTGTGTGTGTGTGTGTGTGTGTGTGTGTGTGTGTGTGTGTGTGTGTGTGTGTGTGTGTGTGTGTGTGTGTGTGTGTGTGTGTGTGTGTGTGTGTGTGTGTGTGTGTGTGTGTGTGTGTGTGTGTGTGTGTGTGTGTGCATATACTGAACATTTCAAATAGTAGATGGTGCTATACCACTGTAACGGCCGTCTGATTTGGACCCGTGTCTTGACCCCAAACCTGACGACCAATGTAACGGTAGACCCAGATGTCTATTGACCTCTGGCTCACAGCCAGCAAAGACATGAATATCACTGCCAAGGTAAGTGAATCTCTCCGTGACCTCAACATCCTCACCACAAACAGGTACAAACAAGATGGCAGCATCCAAGATGTCAATGAAAGCCTGGATCTTAGTTTTGACCCAGGAAACCCATAAACCCAGCGACTCAGACTCCTCATTCAGCACTTTGAGGGCCCCCAAAAGGATATCCAAAGTCTCCGAAAAGATGACTACATCATATGCAAAATCAAGGTCAGAGATCTTGACATTCCCAAACGATGCACCGCAGCCTGATCTCTCTGACATCCTCCCAAGAATCCAGTCCATACAAGGGCTGAAAAGTGTGGGGGCCAGTAAACACCCCTGAGGTACTCCAGTAATAACTGGAAATAAGTCAGAGATGGTATCAACACATCTCACAGCACTCTCAGTACCAGAGTATAGTTCAGTTTTGGTGGTACCCCACGAAGACCAAGAATCCTCCAGAGGGCATTGCGATTCATTAAATCGAATGCTTTACAGAGATCAACAGAGGCTGCAAGCAGCCCCTGCCAAAACTCTCGTTTGCGTTCGGTGAAGACCAAAAGAGCAAGGATACAGTCAATCGTTGACCTCTTTGGTGTAAAGCCTGGCTGCTCTAGTCGCTGGTGTGCAAGCAGATGGTGGTGAACCCTATCAAGAATTATCCGAGCAAAGACCTTGCCCGGCACTGAGAGCAGCGTCACCCCTCAGTAATTGTTGCAGTCCTGGCGATCACCTTACCTTTCCAGAGAGGGACAAGGGCCCTCCAGTCAGTTAAGATGATGCCTGTGTTCCAGGTGGAGCACAGAACTGCAAGCAACGACATGAGTACAGCATTTACCACCAGCCTTGAGAAGTTCAGCATGGATGCCACAGATCCCAGGAGCTTTACCTTATTTCAACTGCAGCCTGCCAGTTGATTGAAGGGGCAGCAATTGGGATAATAACACACGACAGCTGGTGCATGAGCCTGGAGCAGCTGCTCAAAGTAACCGGCCCACTTTGGACTCCTTTGTCAAGTGCCCACCACCGTCCACTCTAGCTGCAGTACATCGAGGGACGGGCTTGGAGGAACGCAATGTGCGAATTCCCCTGGAAGCAGCACGACAATCACTTGACCATAAATGATGCTCTACCCCCTCACAGATTCCTCAAACATAGAGCTCCTTGTTGACCCTTAGCACACTCCAGTTTTATGCCTCAGCTCCGTGAATAGCTCAGCTCTGCCATTAAGCCTGGCCCTACGACTCTGGTCAATGGTATCCAGTGTCCATTGGGAGACAAAATTCTTCTTCGCCCTACCATGAGTTCCAAGACATCCACCGACAATATCATGGACAGTGGTCTTGAAGGCACTCCACAACTCTTCAGGATTCTCCAAAGCACCCAGACCTCCCAAATCTCCACTCATCCTGTTTGTAAACTCCTCTGCTATCCTCTCATCCTTGAGCTTGCCAAAACACAGCCAAGGCTGGGATGGCACCATTCTCCTGGATTTAAGCTGCAACTTCATAGTTGTTACAACAAGCCTGCGGTCGGTATTGTGGAACTGAGCACTCCAGTCAACCCTGCAGTTCGGGATCATCCTCCAGCGACCATCAACGAGCACATGGTCAATCTCATTTGCTACACCACCAGCGTTGGAACACCAAGTCCTGCGATGAGCATGTGGGCGCTGAAACCATGAACCAGCCACCCTAAGTCCATGGCTTCTTGCAAGATCAAGGAACTTGGTGCTATTCTGGTTCACAGTTCCAGACCCATTGGGACCAACACGTCTCATAACCATACCCATAAGTTCCAGTTGATGCATTGAAATCCCATACAAGCCGAGAAGAATATCTCGCCTGGGGTATGGATCAACCACAGACTCGAGCACGCCATATAGAATGAATCCTTCACAGTTACATCACTCACCTCAGTTGGGGCATATACAGAGACCAGGGAAATGACACCCAAGGAATGACGAATCCTTCGTCTCATAATATGCTCGTTGACCGGTGTTACCTCAATTATCATTGGAGTCAGCTTATTGGACTTAGCTACAGCAACTCCTTGGGCATGGTAACCATCAGAGTGACCAGACCAATAGTAGGTGTAACCACCTGCCATGATCTCGTCACTATCTGGTCGCCGAACTTCAAAGAGTGCTGTAACACCGATGTTCAAACCCTTGAGCTCAGATGATAACAGACAGGTGATCATCCTCTCTTAGAGATAGGACATTCTAGGCACCCACCCAAAGGGACCGCCTCACGTTAACCCAAGGAAACCACCGTCTGGTGGATGACACCTCAGCACCACTCTGCCACACACCACCACCATCTTACTCTGGAGGTTTACCCCATGGTTTTCCTCATTTCATCAAAGAGTGGGGGTCCCGTCGCATTTGCCCCAATCCCGTCATTCGGTGAGCTGCCCTGCGGAGGGCAGCAGCACAGGAGGTACTCCCACAGAGTGGGGTTTTAGATTTAACATTTGTTGGTTTTGCGGAATGAAGTGCTTTGCAGTGGCCGGAGTGCAAATCCTGCCACCAACTCTAAAAAAAAAAATAAAAAAAGTAACCCAAATGCAGGAGGACATCCACAGACACATTTGGGTACTAGAGATGGATGGTCGTTGGCTCAGAAGGAACTCCTCCTCCTTTTGACAGGTTTTGTTTTTAATCCTGCTGAGTGTCCATATTTATACAGCCAGCTCACCAG
Source organism: Eptatretus burgeri (assembly GCF_056783735.1). NCBI lineage: Eukaryota > Metazoa > Chordata > Myxini > Myxiniformes > Myxinidae > Eptatretus > Eptatretus burgeri. The sequence goes on from NC_140965.1 coordinate 50,523,672, forward strand.
AAATACTGTTGGGCAAGATGGTTTAGTCGCAGACAACCCGACCATGAAACAGGGTAGTACAGGCTTACATGGTAACTGTAGCAAGTCACAGATCTAATCTGGCTTGACCTGACAATGCTAAACTGTATATGAAGTGGGGGTGGGGGGATGTGTGGGATTTAGTGGCTTGTGGAGGTGGTAAAACGATTTTGTAAAAGCACACTTAGATTACCGAAGGAACCATTTCGAGGATTAATGAGGCCAGAACAGTCGGAGGCTTTTAGACACATTTTGGAGCAATATCAACACACGCCCTATCACTTTACACAGAAACCACACACTTATGCTAAACATTTATTAATGACATAACTAATCTAACCTACCCCCACCCCTCCACCCGTTAACCCCCATCGTCGTCCCTGCAGCAATACTTCGATAAAAGTCTACAAAACAATTCATAAAATCACTCTCTGTAACCACCAACACTTGCATTCAGAGGATAACTAAAACCCAACTGTCATTCACAACCACCATGAAGTAACATCTACACCACAGCTAAACAAAAATCGCAACTTAACAAGTGGCAAGGTAGAGCCGGAAGGGGGGGGAGGGGGTTGTGAGAGCAGACATCCAACCTTTGCTCTGCTTTGGTGTACAGTTGTGTTGTGTTATGCTGATTCTTATAAATCAATTCAAGTTTGGACTACACCCAGATGCAGGTTGTTGAGATCGATCAATCATAGAATCTTAGTATTTGGAAAGCCAGCCTCAACTCGACATGACCTGGAAAGAATCAGATACTGATCCAACACTGCCTTTCCAAATGTAAGAAAATCAGTTTTTCAAACATCTGGGCCTCACCATGAACTATTGCTCCTGAATGAGATCAAATATCAAAGCTTCCTCCAAAATCAGTCGTGGAGTCCAAACACTTTCTCGTACAAAACCCTTCCTTGGTAAATCAACTTCTCATAGCTACAAAATATTTGTCTGTAGCTCAATTGAGTACAACTATCCCTTGTGGGCTGGTGCCACAGCTTCACATCAGTCTCTCTTCGATGTAGCAGGATCTAAAGTTCTGAACATCATTGACATTTCCCAAGATGAAGCAGAGGGCCAACTACTCTCCCTCAGACAGGTCAGTGGCCTAGGTTTTCTACAATCTCCCTTCACGTCTTGCTCGCTCCGCTTAACTCCCTCCACCCTAATTTAATTCAATTCCTCAAGGTCACCAATGTTTCAACAACTCCCTTCCTTGTCCAATTCACAAAATCAAAGCTCACCTCCACTCATTTGATTTCCTCCCAACCCCTCAACCACCCAATATCCTGTGGATACTTCCCCATGTCCATCATACACATCTGCAACTTGTTACACAAACTCTGACTGTTATGAATAAATAGATAGGTATAATGCAGTTCACTCAATATGGTTTCTTACTACCTACAAATGTAGTTCTACATGTGTGGTGCCTCTATCTGCTGGAATTTGGACATTTACCATGATAATTTCATGCATCATTAAAGTTGGATCACTTCTACCTGATTTTCTGATCTCACTTCTCTCAAAATACTTGAAAAAAAAAATAAAAAATAAAAAATAAAAAAAAAACTTTTCATGGTGTCTATCAATAAGCATGTTTTGCTCGGTTGCTTTCAGCATTCCCTTAAGATGCACTTCACTAAAAGAATTACAATGAGCACCAGACAAGTAGACAGGTGTGTGAAGCATCATTGCATTGTTTAATGCTGTATATGAAGCACGATGAGGTGTCATTGCATTTACTACTGTACATGTAGTTTGATGTGCAACTTATGTTGTAAATATACTCTTTTCCAATACTCGTGGTATCATACAAGTAGTGTGTGGAATACTTTCAGTAGCTTGCATACTGTATATAAAGTTAGTTTAATTTAAATGCCTGATAATGCCTTGGCTTTTGTAACATGATGAGACTATCACTTCAGCACAGATAAGTTACGCTCAAATAAACCAAGCCAGGAGGATGGGAAATAAATCTAGTTAATTCTAACTTTTGCTCCCTCATATAGTCTCCGAAACAGTTCTATTCAAACTTGGTGAACACACTGTACTGAAATACACATTCATTTCCACAATCTCGACGGTTAATCGAGATAGAAAATGTGTTTGTTTATCAGAGCAAGTGTGAAACAGAAATAAGTATGAAGTTCACATACCGCCATGAAGTCAGCCAGTTTGCTATCCAGGTCCAGTGGCTCACCACTCGCTTCATCATCACTGTCTTCGTAAGTTCCCAGCAAGCTGAGGCCTGCAGGGACTGAAAGAGGAATACGAACAGAGATTAGAAAATTTCATACGACGGGACAAAAAACCAAAAGCATAGGAAAAATTGAATTTAAAAGGAGCCAATCTGCTAAAATAATTTTCACCAATACAACTTCATTACACAGGTCATGTTCTTAAAAGAGCTGCAGAAATAAGACTGTCACAGACAAATTGTACTCAGAATTGCAGACAAAAGAAAGGACAGGTAAAACAGCAATTCACACAAACGTTCAAATAAAACTCTTAATGGCTCACCTTGTTAATTGAAAAATTGAAGATTCACAAATATGTACTATATATTGGTTGGTCTGCTGACAGGATGGCCTAAAGTATGCACACTCGCCTCAAAGCTGTGTAACCTAGATTTGAAGCCCGGCACAGCTCTAAAACGTCATCCCGGCGTTTCACAGGTATGGCGATTCATCAATCAACGTGTGTACCGTCCCCCGAATGGACGTTAAAACGGTCGTCCCATCTGCCAGCATTGGCTGGTGGACGTTAAAGATCCCTGTGTCCTTCGCGAAGAGTAGGCGAGCTATTGCCGGTACCCTGAACAAATTACAAATTACTGCCCTAACTAGCAGAGGGGATGGCATCAGCGGCACAGCCACACCCTCAGCCAATGATAATACCCACCATCCTTGTGCTGTATACAAACGAAGATTATTTGGTTTCGTCTGCATCTGTTTATCTGTCTGTGTCTGTCTACGCTTTGTTTTGCTTCTTTTCCACATTCTTCCAACAGGTCCAAATAAAAGCATAAAATCAGACAGAATTGATTTAACCTTAAAACACATCATAGAAACCGCAGCAAAATGAAGTGAACTGCATGTGTAAAGGTTCACACTGATGAGTGCCTTATTTGAGGTGTACAGAGTGTGCGAGTAGAAGAAACACAAGAGTAGTGATAGAATGCAGAAAATTGAAAGCAGGAAAGTGAAAGACAGAAATGGAGGCACACACCATAAAGAGTGTGAAGAATTAAAAAAACAAAAAAAAACAAAAGGAGATAAAAATTGTGAGTGAAAAAAAAAAAAAGAAGAAAGAGCTTTGGAAGATTGATTGATTGATTGATTGTGTGCTCTGCTGAAGGCAGGTCTTGGTATGGATGCTGAAGGTTTTTTTTTTAGCAAGGGTGATACTGGGTGGTTTGTCATTGCCTTCTCAGCAGTTAAGGGAAGGAATTTGTAATTTGTTCATGGCTCCGGCGATAACTCACACACTCTTGGCAAAGGACACAGTGGGATCTTTAACGTTCACCAACTAATGCCGGCGCACAGAACACCTGACTTGATGTGCATTCAGAGACGGCAGACACACATTGATGAATCATCACCCCTCCTGTGAAACACTGGGATGACAGTTTATAGCTGGGTAGGGATTCAAACTCAGGCTAAACCAATGTTAACTGCAATAAGACTAATTTGCACAAACAAACAAACAAACAAACAAAAAAAATAGGCTTACGTGAGACAGTTCCAGACACACAAGTGACGTGTTTACTTTTAAGCACCTTCACCAGGATGCTCTTGGGATGTCGTAAATTATTACCTCTGCCACCGAAGGTGAAGGAGGCTATGTTTTCACCCCTTTCTGTCTGTTTGTTTGTGTACAGGATATCTCAAAAATGTTGTGGACGGATCCGGATAAAATTTTGTGAACAGGTTCGGTTTGTGACAAGGACGAACTGATTAGATTTTGGTGAAGATCCGGATCCTGCTACGAGAATTTTTGAAGTGATTCTTCACCATTGAGAGATAGGGCCAAACCGATATATAGCACGATATCTCAAAAGGTTGTGGACCGATTCGAATGAAACTTGGTGGACATGTTGGGTGAGTATCAAGGAAGAATTGATTCAATTTTGGTGAAGATTCAAATCCAGATCCGGATATGATAATTCTTTATAGTGATCCTTCACCATTGTGAGATTGGGCCAAAAACGATATAGTACTGTATAGCATGATATTTCAAAAACGTATTGGGCCCGATATGTTCTCGTGGATCAGGCATTTTGTGGCAGAGGTATGCACTCTACCGAGTGCCCTTCTAGTCTATACATGTTTCCATGATTAGTCATATGTTTTTGAGTTGCACCCAACTAACAATTACAATATGGCTACAACACCACACATAAATGCACACACTTGGGACGACAACTTACCTGGCATAGAAACGACCCCGAAGTGGATTTCCATCCGAGACAAATAACTTAATTTTCCAATTTTTTTTTTTTCCTTCAAGCATCTGCAGGGAATCTATCCAATTTGAAACCCTTCTCTATTTGATTGGTGCATTCAATGACACAGTATCCTGTCATTTTTAAAAAGAACGATGAGCTATCATGTGCTTATTCAATGAGCCATTCTCTCTCTATCGAGTGCAGCCTTGAGGCTGCTGGTTGCATCATTGGTTGGGACACAGCTATGCCGCTGATGCAGTGTCCCCCTTACCAGTACACTGGTACTCATTTTGCCAACCTCAGAAGGATAACAGGCTGAGTGAACCTCCTGGTGTGTACAAATTCAGCAGCCAAGGGGGCTTGAACTCAGGACCCTAGGATCCCAAGCCGCCACCCCAACCACGAAACCAACACCAGGCTTATAATGAGCCATTAATGGATACAAATTGGCACCCATGACCCACGTGACCAGAAATTTTTGGGACGTGCCATGTGGCTACTTCTGAGTTCATAGCGAACGCAGTGAGCTTCATACTTAACGCGTGCACATGAGAGAATGGGAAACAACAACAACAACACAATACCCCTGGCTATTTGGAATCCGTGTCGTTGGCTATGACCCTTTTGCTTCCGTTTTTTTTTTTAAAATGCTGTGCGGTGTATAAACACGATTGGGTTTTATTTCTATCTTGTGAATATTACTTAACGCGTGCACATGAGAGAATAGGAAACAACAACAACAACAACAACACAATACCCTGGCAATTTGGAATCCGTGTCATTGGCTATGACCCTTTTGCTTCCGTTTTTTTTTTTTTTTGTTTCTGGTTTTTGTCATTGGGAATGATGCATGCCGGGAGATAAAGGCATCGTCGGAGACATGAAAGACCCAAATAATATCAGACATGGTGTATATTTCCTCCACTGATCTTAATAAAGATATTTCCCGCATCATCAAAAAAATAATTTTTAATCGTGATTTACGTTACTTGATCACTAATTCTGAAGTAACCGGAAATTGCGTATACAGTTGTGAACAAGTTGTAGGTAAAGTCAGAAGCGAATGCAAGAAGAATACTACGTTCACTTCTAGTATTTATTTTTTTTAGATGAGATCCTGTTCTAGGTGGTGTAGTTGTCATTGTGAAGGTAATGTTGAGGATTTTTTTTTTTTCAGATGAGATCCTGTTCTAGGTGGTGTAGTTGGCGTTGTGAAGGTAATGTGCAGGTATAATTTTGAGGTAATATTAATTTTTTTAGATGAGATCCTGTTCTCAGCGGTGTAGTTGTCGTTGTGAAGGTAATGTTGAGGTAATATTTATTTTTGCAGATGAGATCCTGTTCTTGGTGGTGTAGTTGTTGTGAAGGTAATATTTATTTTTTCATAGCAAAAAGACGTTTAATTTGATATATTTAAGAAGCGAATGTAAGAAGAATTCTATGTTCGCTTCTAGGCTTTGCCGAGTCCATATTAGGGATTCTACCGACCCTACAAAAACTACACCCTGCCCCAAACCATACAAAACCAAAACCCCACCACTACAAATCCTGCACCCCACCCCCAGCCTTACAAAACCTACACCCCACCACTACAAATCCTGCACCCCACCCCCAGCCTTACAAAACCTACACCCCACCCAAACCTAAAAAAAAACCTACACACCACCGCTCTCAAAACCAACAAAAACCTACACCCCATCCCACCAAAACCCCTCCCCGATACCCACAAAACGTTTTGTACCAAAAAAAAGGTTCAAGTCGGAGTAACCGAATAAAAGAGACTTTCCTTTCAATTCCATAACTTTACTAAAACCTACCCATTATTCATAGAAGGAGAAAATGTAATCACAATCTCATTCAACGAACCAATGAATAATTAGTGTTCCGTGTGGTTCGACCATTCACGCCTTCCACACGAACACATTAACAGTTCCACCAAGAGAACACGTACAACAGATGAACCTCCACAACATGAGCACGACTTTCATGTTTAATCACCCCTCATTAGAGTGGGGCGTTTAACACAAAAACACCATCGTCTCGAATGGTTATTACGACTGTACCAACTGCGGCCCAGTCCGGCCTGCATCCCCGCACGACGACGACGACAAGCTTACCAGGTTCATTCTCGGGCTTCTCTCGCACCTTGTCCTCCTTTAACCTGTCGCAGTCTTTCTTTAAAGAATCGTCGAGCTGAAGAACTGGCCTCCGTTTCCCCACAGTCTCGGTCACTCGATTCTTCCTCCCCATTCTTTGATTTCCTTGAGGGGCCTCGTTGGTCGGGTTATCCACATTCCCTCTTCCTTTCTCTCCACCGTCTCGATGTGCAGACGTTAGGAACGATCTCCCGTGCTCGTTATTAACGTGATATTAAACACCGTCACTTCCACCGGCGTGCGAGAACGGTCTAATTGGCAAAAGTTGAGGAAAGAAAAACATATCACGAAAGACACTGCTGCAAACTACATCACCATGACGACATGCACCGCGTTAAACGTGCTGACCAAATGGCACGCTCTGAAAATTCGCATAACTACCATCGTTGCTGTTATTTGCTTTCCAAAAAGAGGAAAACAAATTTAAAGGAGGAGGATGCAATTGTAAATGTTTATCCTGCACGACATCTTTAATAACCAACAATTGCACAAACTGTCATCTTGGTGTTTTGCAGGCAAGGAGAGGCGTCGATGGATGGAGAGGCCCCAGGATGGACGTCAAGCTGGGAGTCCCGTCTGCCAGCATTTTAGTTGGTGGACGTTAAAGTTAAATATCCCACAATCTCCTTTGCGAAGAGTGGGCGAGCTATCGCCGGTACGCAAAACAAATTACAAATTCCTGCACTCACCGACAGAGGGCATTGCATCAGTGGCACAGAACTGCCCGCACCAAATGATGCTTCCCCACAGCCTTTTGCTGCATACTAAAAAAGAAGAAGAAGAAGAAGAAGAAGAAGAAGAAGAAGAAGAAGATAATAAGATGCAATAATTGCACTTTCCTGAATTTCAGAGCATTCTTTTCTTCTGCTTCTTCTTCTTCCTCTTCTTCTTCTTCTTCTTCTTCTTATAGTTCTTCTTCTTCCGTTATGTTGTTAAACCCGTTTATTTCATCTATTTCTATCTATAATTCCAGCAGTGTGTGTGTGTGTGTGTGTGTGTGTGTGTGTGTGTGTGTGTGTGTGTGTGTGTGTGTGTGTGTGTGTGTCTGTGTGTGTGTCTCTGTGTGTCTGTGGGTGTCTGTGTGTCTCTGTGTGTGTCTCTGTGAGTCTCTGTGGGTCTCTGTGTTTCTGTGTGTTTCTGTGGGTCTCTGTGTGTGTCTGTGGGTCTGTGTGTGTCTGTGTGTTTCTGTGTGTGTGTGTGTGTGTGTGTGTGTGTGTGTGTGTGTGTGACCGCTGTTTCTCGACAACCGCTGGTCTGATCTAATTGAAACTTGCCATATATATTGCTGGGGACCTGAGGATGTGCCTTTTCAAGGTTTGATATTAATCGAACAAGTGCTTCCTGTGGTGTGGTGGGCCTGCGGGGGCGGGGCATGATGTGGGGAGCGTGGTGGAGGAGTGGTTTAGATCGTGATCACGTGCTTGCGCGGGATATAGGAGTGCGCGCCGCCTGAGGCGTCATAGTAGTTGCTGTAGCCGTTGTGGCCTGGGAGCCTGTAAGTCGTGTGGCTTGTAGAGTGCATCGAGTACGTAATAAAGGGGAGTTACGGGAAACGTACGCTCACGCTCCCGCTCGTGCAATAAAGCAGGGTTGAACTGTTCCCCCGCTCGTGTCTGCCTTGGAGCACCACTACCACGACACCACACTTCCCAAGTTATGGCCATTTATTTACCAACCAATGACAGGAACCGTTGCTGCTGCCATTTTTTATCAACCAATGACAGGAAGCATTGCTGCGTAGCCGTGGTCAATGGGGAAGAGAAACTCAGCCGCGTTCGCCATTACGGGGTTCTCTTCTCTTCTCTTCTCTTCTCTTCTCTTCTCTTCTCTTCTCTTCTCTTCTCTTCTCTTCCTCTCCTCTTCCTCTCCTCTTCCTCTCCTCTTCCTCTCCTCTTCCTCTCCTCTTCCTCTCCTCTTCCTCTCCTCTTCCTCTCCTCTTCCTCTCCTCTTCCTCTCCTCTTCCTCTCCTCTTCCTCTTCTCTCCTCTCTCCTCGTGTTTTTCCTTGCGAAAAGGCAAAATACGTTGGCGCTAATTGAATAATTGGCCATTAAAAGCCTCCGTATTCTTGCCCAGGACGAGGAAACGAAGAAGAAGCGCCGGTTCCTCAGCGATGTTGTTTATGAAGAGGTGGTAACGAGATAAAGGTGTGTACAATGTACATGGAGACGATTTTTATTATTATTTATTTATTAAAGAAAAATTGTTCCGAAAATAATTTATCAAAAAAAGTGCACAACTTTTTTTTTGTTTACAATTGTCAAAACGCTGTGGCCTTTGGAAGTGTTAAGGAATTCAGCTCTACTCGACATGTTGCCAACGAAATACATCTCAATTTGGTGGTAAAAACGATTCACAACGAGGGGTTTCCTTACTCATTGCTCTGCAGTCTGCATTCAACCCCTTCATTTGTCATCTCATTGACCTCATTTCATCTATCTATAATTCCAGCTGTGTGTGTGTGTGTGTCTGTGTGTCTGTGTGTCTGTGTGTCTGTGTGTCTGTGTGTCTGTGTGTCTGTGACCGCTGTTTCCCGACAACCACTGGTCCGATCTAATTGAAACTTGCCAGCTATATTGCTGGGGACCTGAGTATGAGCCTTTTCAAGATTTGATATTAATCGGACAAGTGATTCCCAAGTTATGGCCATTTATTTACCCACCAATGACAGAACATGTGCTGCGTAGGCGTGGCCGATGCGCCATTTACTTACCAATCACAGAACACGTTGCTGCGTGGGCGTGGCTGCGTAGGCCGGTGCATGGCCGGCCGACAATGACGTCACGTGCTGTGCTGGTTGCGATGGGGATCGATCGGTGCCTTAGTTACCGTGGGGTTGGAGCGCCAATGGTAAATGGCAGCGAATGTCATGGCAAGCAAAGACAGGGAGGTAAACTTGATTTTAATTAACTCTGTGTGTAAGTATCACAGCACTTGTTACTTCAATGCAAGCGATAATTCGTGGAATGATGTGAACATTCCGTACGGGCACGCACTACTTTTGGATAGTGATGACTTACTGTATTCTAATAATTTCTCGATTTCTTATCCGCATTTATAGATAAACACAATGCCCCAATCCAGTCGTCGTTTATGAGAGCGAAGGAATGGCCTGTGTGTTTGTTTGAAAGTTTTTTTTTGCATGTACAGCCACGCACATATGGGCATGCGAGAGCAAAGGAACGGCCTGTGTGGTTGTTGTTTCTGGCACGCGGTTTGAAAGTTTTTTTAATTTTTTTTTGTATGTACGGCCACGCACGTACGGACACGCACGTACAGACACGCACGTACAGCCACGCGAGAGCGAAGGAACGGCCTGTGTGGTTGTTTCTGGCAAGCCGTTTTAAAGTTTTATATATATATATATATATATATATATATATATATATATATTTGTCTTTTTTGCACGTACAGCCACGCATGTACGGGCACGTGAAAGCGAAGGAACAGCTTGTGTGGTTGTTGTTTCTGGCACGCGGTTTGATTTTTTTGCGGGGGGGGGGGGGGGGGGAGGGTTTGCACGTACGGCCACGCATCTACGGGCATGCACGAGTAAATTTTAACAACGATTTGCAGAGTCGAGGGTGCTTCTGGCTCAATCAACACAGTGTATCTGGTACACCCATCAGCTGATCCCCATCTCTGGGGCAGAGTGGAAGAGGTGCGATCTGGGTCTCCCATACCGAGTGCCAGGGCCTGATTTACCCAAGGGCAACAGGGGCACCTGCCATGGGGCCTCCACCACCCAAGGGCTCATCCAGGATTAAGCCCAGCCATGTCGGCCCAAGCCATCTGCGGAAGCCTTATACAGTAGTCACAATCGTTATGCTTTCAGCATTATACGAGGCTTATCATCAAATATATATTGTTACGTTTGAGGGGGGGGTATGCATTCAAAGGGTAATTAGGATGTTTAATTAGGTATGCCATGCTGTTCGAGTTTACCAGGATCTCGATGTAATAAGTAGCAATTCAGTGGTGATAAGTTGTCTAGTAAATGTTCAATTCTTCAAGGGGGAAATGATAATTGTCATGTAATTAGATAGGGACACGGGATAGGGTAAGTGTGTCTGCGTAAACCCCTTTTGGTATTCTCTGGAGACTGGCCGTTACGTCACAGGACAGTGCAGCGGATGGCTCCGCCCCGTGATCACGATTGGCGGAAGGCAACGGCGGTGGGCCAATAAACGGCTCGATTGGAAGTGACGAGGACAGGAGGATAAAAAGGTTCTGTTCGGGGGGTCGGAAAGGAAGAGGAAGAAGATCGGGACAAAAAGATCGTGTTTTTTTGGTGTGGAGGCTGTTGCGCAGAGAGCGTCCTTGTTGTTGTGCTGATTCGATCGTGTTCTTAATCGTGTCTTGGAGCCTTGCTGAGCCTCGTGCCTCACCTTGGTTGGCTCTGGGGTTCTGCTGACTCGGAGTAAGGGGTCGAACGGCGGGCGGACCTGCCTCCCTCTCCTGCTCGCAATTTGGTGCCAGAACTGGTTCCCTGGCGGCTGTGAGCGGACTTGGGCCAAGACCAGGAGGTCGACAGCACCACGGTTTCTCCTGCCCCCCTGACGAGAGCAAGGCCAGCTCGTCCGACGCCGATCCAGGGACAGTTGCGTCCACACCACGGTCCAGCCTGACCACCAGAAATAGCTACGGTGTGTGTGTGTGTGTGTGTGTGTGTGTGTGTGTGTGTGTGTGTGTGTGTGTGTGTGTGTGTGTGTGTGTGTGTGTGTGTGTGTGTGTGTGTGTGTGTGTGTGTGTGTGTGTGTGCTTGGCGCCTTAGAGGGTCTGAGATCTGTATATTCATTGGAATTGTCTGTGTTTTTCCCCACGCCCGATCCCACACCATCCCGTCGAATCGCCCCGAATCCCTCTTCTTGCCGAGTCTTGTTATTTCTGGTCAATAATAAAAACGAATAAACATCATCAACTCAGTGAAAAGTGACTCGTGCCACCTTCCTCGTCCCGTTTGGGGTAGAGCGATTAGAACCGCCATGTTTGGGTAATAAACAAATAAACCGCCTCCATCGTTTTGGCTCATTCTACGTTGGCGGGACTGTTCAAGTCCCGTGGACGTCACTATATATATATATATATATATCGAAACGTTGCAACTGATAGAGGTCATGGGCCTTGACAAGGCCGGAGCGTGTATGGGCCTCGTACCTCGAACAGCTCCTTTCTCCGAAGTGGTGATGTTTTTTGTATACCTTGTCGAGGCTCATATGAGAGCTAACGCACAGCAAGGGGGGGGGGCTTGAGACAAGAGGAGTGGGAGAGGGAAGGACAAAACTGGGGAACAGAGACATTAGGAGATCTGTGGAGGGGAGAGGGATGGAGCGGGGAACAAGTGGTATACAACACAGACATTACAGGGACTTTCAGGAAGGAAAGCAACGAATTTGAAGGGATAGATTAACAGGGGTAGAGAAGATCGAGGTTTTGGATGGGGAAGATAGGTGGTGGTGAACGGCTGTTTTGAAGGCCTGGAGGGATGAATGGGATCGAAGAGTGTGGGAATTCATTCCAAAGGTGGGGAAAAAGAGGAATGAAAGAGTGAAGGTGAGCAGTGATTTGTGATTTTGGTAGTTTTACCAGAAAGGGGTTGCTGGTGGACCTTGAGTGCCCTGCCGATTATATGGGGGGAGAGGGGGGGACAGACATCACACAGACAGAGCAAGGGGGGGGGACCAGAGAGGAGACGGTAAAAGACAGAAACACCACCGACCTGCCTGCGATTAGATCTGCCTGAGAGGCCCAACAATACCAATGATCCTGAATGCCTTGGTTTCCACAGCGTAAAGCCGAGAAAGGTGAGGGGCAGGAGCACAGGCCCAGAAGGGAGAGCAGTACTCCATAAGGCTGTGGATGAAAGCCTTGTATGTGGTCAGGAGCTCAGGTGGGCCAAGGAAGGACTTTCCATGATGGAGGATTCCCAGTCGGCGACTGGCTTTGGAGGCCAGGTTGGAAATGTGGCTTTCCCAGGAAAGATCATGGCATATAATGAGACCCAGAAGCTTGAATGAAAGGACTTCTTCCAGCGGATTGTTGAAAAGGAAGATGAGGGCGGGGGGGGGGGGAGGGTTCCAAACGATCCTTTCGCAGAGACATAGAGTGTTATGTGAGATGTGTCAGGATTGAAAGACATGTTCCATGTGTTGGACTCGTTTGTGATTTTATCCAGATCTGCAGTGAGCGAAGAAGCTGCTGCTTGCCGGTCTGAGGGATGACAGATGGTACGGCAGAGGGTGGAGTCGTCGGCAAAGAGAAATAGAGGATTTTCCAGAGAGTTCGAGAGATCATTGATGAAAACCAGAAAAAGAACAGGGCCCAGAACGCTACCTTGAGGAACTCCAGCCTGCACAGGAAGAGGGGATGAAAGAACTCCATTTAGGGCCACACGTTGACTGCGACAGGAGAGGAAGTCTGCGAGCCATGAGTGGAGATGGCCTTGAATACCATGGGAAGAGAGTTTGGTGAGTAGAGCAGGGTGCCAGACTGTGTCAAAAGCACGTGATATGTCCAGGGATACGGCTCGGATTTCCTGTCTGGCATTGAGGACCTCCATCCATTGATGGGAGAGCAGAAGCAGCATATCCAGGGTAGAGTGACCTGGTCTGAAACCAAATTGATGATTGGAAATCAAGCCATTTGAGAAGAGGAAGGATTTCATATCTGAAGCGATGATGGATTCCATCACCTTGCTGATGATTGGGAGAAGGCTGATTGGTCTGAAGTTATAGGGATCTGTTTTTGCACCTTTTTTATGCAGGGCAGTTTGTTTTATGCAGGGCAGGACAATTGTTCTGTTGCGATTGCAAATTGGACTTTGGAAATATAGGAAATACGAGAAATATCCATGGATGAGAGGTGTCGAGCTTGTACCATTTCCTGTTAACACAAGGGAGCGGTGGCAGAAGATATATATATATATATATATATATATATATATATATATATATATATATTTCCACACACACACACCACACACGGACAGATGCTTCCTTTACCAATCAATGTAAAAATGTAGCTCAATTGCTTTGGCAGTGCTGGAACCAAACAAATATATATATATATATATATATATATATATATATATATATATATATATATATATATATATATATATATATATATATATATATATACTGTAATGGATGTCAGAATCGGATTTGACTAATGCACACAACATCCAGGTCCTCAAACAGTTATGTGCATAAATGCATGTTCAGAATGGACCCATCCCCTTGTCTGGTGGGATTTTAATTATTTGATGGGTTGGAGAAGCGTAGAGAACAGGTTCCCTTTCTTGTGGGATAACCTTTTCCTCTTTACGACACGTTCACGCACACAAGAGATAGCCGTTAGCCCAACGGAGATTCATTCTACCCCTTTCCATCAGGACACACTGGCTTGGAAATATACGATTTATTTACACTTTGGACAGACAGGATATTTGATTAAACACACCACAAGCTTTTTTTGGAAAGTATATTTTGACGGTCAAACATGGCTGTGGATCATTTAACTCAGGACCACCTTTTTCCATCGACGTTCGACACACACCTCTCTTTGACCGACGTTTGACATCCACCTTTTTCCATCGATGCCTGACGACCCGTTCAGCAGCTCCATGGATGCTGCCTGGCTCCTGCTCGTGTTGGGCCGAACGGGTAGGCAATGGTTGCCGTTGACGTTTTGTGAGTGCCCCGCATTTTCTCTCGGCAATTCCGGCAAATGGCTGCCCTTTTGCATCTTTTACAAATGGCCGAGCAGCGGGACCCGGGGCACCAAAATGCCATGTGGGCATCGAGCGGGGGGGGGGGGGTGAGTGCCAGTGAGGGCATCCCTCATTTTCAGGTGAGGAGCAGGCAAGCTTGGAGGCAGCTCCAGCATCCTGGGGGGGTGCTAACGGTGAGAATGCATGTGAGCAGACCTGCCAGTGGAGCCACACTGCCCAGCCACAAAATTGTGCGAGGCACGGAAAGAAAGTTTGGTGGCAAGGCCCAAAAATGTAAGAGCACCAACGCGTGGGTGATGGGAATTTGGGTTTTTAAACCCCATAGTTTAACAAAGGTCTCTTGGCAGGGTACAACCCCAGGGACAGTTTAAAAATGTAACAATGTTAGCGTAGTTCGGATTGATGAAGACCCCTTCACACCATCCATTGTCGGGATGATCGTAGGCTGCTGGATTTGTCCTCCCGAAGGACTTGAGAATGAGACGTTTCATGAAGTAAATGTAAGATTGCATGAAGTTATGCTCTTTTTCCTTTCTATAATACCTTGGCGTGATTTGGTATGAATTTGGCAATGGGTATGGTAGAATATAGGATACAAGACATAGCAATGAATTGTAAAAAGAGGGGGGCTGGGGTAGTGTATTTGAGGGAAAAGATGTTGGATGGTTGCGGACGAGCAGGGCCAACCTCGAGCTCCCTCTCTCTACCGGCACACCGCCACTGCTCCAGGTATGTGCACACTATGAACCAGCTAAACATGTTGGTCAGACCTGGTATTTGTTTGATGGAATTACCTGGTTTACCTTTTTCGTTTCATGCTGTTTGCCTTGTCGTTTTACTTTGCTTCGCCATCCCCAAGACCATTATTGCATTGCTTACCTTGCTGGATCTCTTGCTCTGCGTCCAGTGCATCACTTACCTCACTTCAACATTTGCTCTGTGGCCTGTGTTCCTCCCTCACCTGTTCTGTTGACTGCCACTCGCTGCAGCCTCATTCCAGGTGACACCATTCCAATTATCATGGTGGTTTTGTTTTGTTTTGAACTGAATTTAATGCAGCAGCATGCTACTGCATTTATGGACTGCTGCCTTTTCTGCAGCCTCATACCAGCCACATACCAGTCTCATGCCACTCTGCTTCACTTCTTCACAATGCTCTGATCATTTTTGTTTAGAAGGCCACGTTTATGGCCTGTTTGCCGGTCACTGGCCTGCCGGTTTGTTTTTGTTATGTGTGCTGTGGAAGGGCACAAAGAGCATGAAGGTGGCAAGAAGTCAACAGGTGTCCCCCCTCCACAATTTTCCTTTTGAATTGCTGTAGGTCGTGGAGAAGAAAGTGTATATAGTTGTGTAGATCATTAAAGCCCACAGGTTATATGTTTGAGCTTTAAAAAATCTGGCAAGTTCAGTGTAGCATAAGGTTGTTTGTGTGAGTCAGTTAGGTAGTTCCCAAAACATCAGTTGGGACAAATCTATTTTAAATTGTCGCACACACTAAAGGGTAGAGTTAAAACATACAGGGTAGGGGTAACTTCACCTGCATGTCACATGGTAATGCTAAAGGGGCTGTCACACCTTGACGTTTAAGCCAGCGTATGCCAAGGTCTCAAAATGTATGTAAAACGCTGGCGTACGCTGAACTATTGATGTTTTTTAGAAGTTTTGGGCGTATAATAACTTGTTTGACGTATGCATAACGTATTAGTAACGTACACAGAACATTTCAATCACATATAGATAACTTATACCAACGAATGCTGAGCGTGTTGTTGGCGTTCACAACCTATGCCCAACGATAGTTTAACTTATGCATAGCGCGGCAGCATATCGCCAACGATCACGTGGCGTAGGCTATTAATAGGCTGCGGCTCGACGATTCAAATCATAACCGCACGAGACATCGAAATGTGAAGCTGCTTTCACACCTTGACGTTTTAGCCAGCGTATGCCGACGTATGAAAAATTTGCCGAACCAAGCTGGCACACGTCGAATACGTTTTTGGTAAGAGCGAATACGTTTGTATACATTAAGAGCATGCTGGCATACGTCGTAGTACGCTGGCATACGTCGCCATATGCCGATAACGTCGAGAAATTTTCAGCATGTTGAAAATTTCTCGACGTACTCGGCGTATGACACACGTTCCGGATACGCTGGCCATAAGTTGTAGGCACGTTACGCGATCGTTGACACACGTTACTTGTACGTTACTCATAAGTCAAAACACGTCAAGGTAATGGTTAGCGTCAGTGTTCCAGACTCCCTGTTTTTTTTTTTTTTTTGGTTTTTTTCTTCGGTATGACTGTGATGTTGACACTTCAATTTCTAGTGCGGTTATGATTTAAATCATTGAGCGGCAGCCTATTAATTATATTATATTATAACCGCACTAGAAATCTAAGTGTTAACATCACCGTCATACCGAAGAAAAATCAAAAACAAAAAAACAGGGAGTCTGGAACACTGACGCTAACCATTACCTTGACGTGTTTCGACTTTTGAGTAACGTGTGTCAACGATCGCGTAACGTGCCTACAACACGTTACTCATCGGTTAGAAATAAGTTTCGGGTACGCTAAACATTACCTCGACGTGTTTCGACTTATGAGTAACTTGCAAGTAAGGTGTGTCGACGTGTGTCAACGATCGCGTAACGTGCCTACAACTTATGGCCAGCGTTATGCGGAACGTGTGAGTCATATGCTGGCATACGTCAAAAAATTTCAAGCATGGAAAATCTGTCTAACACCTCGGCATACTACGACGTATGCCAGAGTACAAAGACATATGCCAGCGTACTACGAAAAAAGCCAGCATACTATGACGTATGCCAGGGTGCTCTTAACGTATACAAACTTACCCATAACGTATTCGACGTGTGCCAGCGTTTTAGCCAAATTTTGCATACGTCAGGCATATGCTGGCTCAATCGCCAAGGTGTGACAGGGCCTTAACTTCTAATGGCAATGATGTAAAACCGATGTCTCCAGCTGTTGGACGACTCAGGATGAGTCTGGGATAGGGGAAGGGGTGGTGTTATGGAGATCAGAATCAGATCCGACAAATCCACGCACCATCTCGGTCCTCAGACAGTTATTTCCATAAATGCATGTTCACAATAGACCCATCCCCCTGTCTGGTGGGATTCTCACTCTTTTATGTGTTGGAGAAGGGTAGAGAACATTCCCTATATTCCATATATTGTATTAGACTAGCCGAAACCCCGTCACAGACAGATTCCGTTCATTCAACCACCCTCACCAGCTCAACCACACTCGAGGGCCATGGACTGGACAGGGCGTGCTTTCCCCCGCCTACTCATCCCCCTCCTCTGCCCCATTCCTCCCCCGCCTCCCACCCCCCGCCTTCAATTTGCTTACCCCCGCCCAAAAATTTAATTACCCCTCCTCTTCACTCCCCGCTCCCCGTCTCTCGATTCCCCGCCCCACTTGCCCCCACCCCCTGTCCACTCCCTCACACTCAACCCCACCTAATTCACCACAGCCCCCGCCCACTCATCCCCCGCCCCATTCCCCCCGTCTCCCGCTTTCAATTTGCTTACCCCCGCCCAAAAATTTGCTTACCTTGCCCCCTGCCTCTTCACTCTCTGCCCCCGTCTCTTCATCCCCCGCCCCCGCCTCTTCACTCCTCACCCCCGTCTCAACGAGAAGTGTTTATTCTGCTTCAGAGTTGAAAGTTGACTATTGCCACTATGTGTGATGCACTCTTACAGGTACGAAGTTTCTTTCAGTCCAGGTCACAATACTGAGAAAAACGTGACGCGACCGCTAGGAGGATCACAAAATTCGTCCTTCAGTGTTAATATATAGATTCTAATAACACTTTACTGTTCAAAGTTGAAAAATGTGCCCTCCGGTAGACGATTTCAGGAACTACACCGTTTCCGTGTGATGATATTGATATATTTATATTTATTTAGTCTGCTTCAGAGTTGAAAGTTGACTATTGCCACTATGTGCGATGCACTCTGACAGGTACGAAGTTTCTTTCAGTCCAGGTCACAGTACCGAGAAAAATGTGACTCGACCGCTAGGAGGAGCACAAAATTGGTCCTTCAGTATTAATATATCGATTCCTTTCTCATGGGATAACCTTTCCTCTTTACAACACGTTCATGCACGCAAGATATAGCCGTTAACCCAATGGAGACTCATTCTACCTCTTTCCACCAGGACACATTGGCTTGGAAATAAATGATTTATTTATATTTTGGACTTACAGGACATTTGATGAAGCACACCGTGGGCTTTTCCTGAAACGATATTCTGACGGTCAAATACGGGTGTGGATCATTTACCTCACCCACCTCTCTTCCATTGACGTTCAATACCAACCTCTCTTTCACTGACGTGTCATATTCCTAAGAAACTGAAGAAGAGTCGAGGAGTCATTTACGGGATTGATCCTCCATTGAAATTGATATTACGAGTCATTTAGCGGAGGTTGGAGTTGTTGACACCCGCTGTCTCACCACGGTCAGAGTCAACACCACCTCGGTGGTTCTGTCTTTTGACACTCCAGTCGTTCCCCCGAAAGTTTTCTTGGACTATAAAGCCTTCACTGTACGGGAATACATTCCACCTCCTTTAAGATGCTGCAGATGCCAAAAGTTCGTTCATACTGCTCCAGCCTGCAGAGGCAAACAATGCTGCAGCAGATGTAATGGAGAGCACGAATACGGAAGCTGCACTCAAGAAGAAATGTGTTGTGCCAATTGTGGTGGTGACCACAGTGCAGCCTTCAGAGGATGTCCTGAATTGCGGAGAGCTGCCCAGACCCAACAGGTGAAGGCGCAGGAGAAACCGTCGAACGCTGAGGCTGTCCGGATGGTTCCCAAAATTAGGAAAACTACGACTCCAGTAAAAGCGGTGGAGAGCACGTCCAAAACTGGTAAACGTCCTCACCAAATCAGTGAGAGTCCAGACTGAGCTGAAAGATGCAGAATGCCAAACCGAGAGAGCAAGCACCGACGTGGTCACAAACTCTACGAAAGAGGGATTCATTGGCTTCATCACTGAAGTAGTCAATTGTCCAGCTCAAGCAGGGAGCAGATAAGAAAAAAATCCATATCATCTCCGCTGCAACCTTCAAACACCTGGGCTGGGAGGAGTTTACTTTCAATACGATCAACAAAATATTCAACCAATGGACTCATAAACGCAGAGGGGTGGTCTCCATGCAGTCCCATGATTCCTCTGCTGATTCATGTAAATCATCCAATGATAAACACGAAGTATAGCGCTCATGTGTCGGAGTTTACTAACTCCATGAGCAATTTTAAGGGGCTGTCACACCTTGACGTTTTAGCCAGCATATGGCAATGTATCAAAATGTATGTAAAACGCTGGTGTATGCTGAACTATTGATGTTTTTTTGTTTTTTTTTTTAAAGTTTTTGGCGTATTGATAACGAGTTGGACGTATGCATAGCGTATTAGTAACGTACACAGAACGTTTCAATCACATATAGATAACTTATACCAACAAATGCTGAGCGTGTTGTCGGCGTTCATTACCTATACCCAACGATAGTCTAACTTATGCATAGCGCGGCAGCATATCGCCGATGATCACGTGGCGTAGGCTATTAATAGGCTGTGGCTCGACGATTCAAATCATAACCGCACTAGACATCGAAGTGTGAAGCCGCTGTCACACCTTGACGTTTTAGCCAGTGTATGCCGACATATGAAAAATTTGCCAAACCAAGCTGGCACACATCGAATACGTTAAGAGCACACTGGCATATGTCGTAGTATGCTGGCATACGTCGTCGTACACAGAATACGTCGAGAAATTTTCAGCATGTTGAAAATTTCTCGACGTATTCGGCGTATGACACACGTTCCGCATACGCTGACCATAAATTGTAGGCACGTTACGTGATCGTTGACACACGTCGACACGCGTTACTTGCACGTTACTCATAAGTCGAAACATGTCGAGGTAATGGTTAGCGTCAGTTTTCCAGACTCCCTGGTTTTTTGTTCTTTTTTTTTCTTCGGTATGACGGTGATGTTGACACTTCGATTTCTCATGCGGTTATGATTTAAATCGTTGAGTGGCAGCCTATTAATTATATTATGTTATAACCGCACTAGAAATCGAAGTGTTAACATCACCGTCATACCGAAGAAAAAAAACAAAACAGGGAGTCTGGAACACTGACGCTAACCATTACCTTGACGTGTTTCGACTTATGAGTAACGTCCAAGTAACGTGTGTCGACGATCGTGTGTCGACGATCGCTGTAACGTGCCTACAACACGTTACTCATAGGTTAGAAATGTTTCGGGTACGCTAAACATTACCTCGACGTGTTTTGACTTATGAGTAACTTACAAGTAACGTGTGTCGACGTGTGTCAACGATCGTGTAACGTGCCTACAACTTATGGCCAGCGTTATGCGGAACGTGTGAGTCATACGCTGGCATACGTCGAAAAATTTCAAGCATGGAAAATTTGTCTAACAGCTCGGCGTACTACGACGTATGCCAGCGTACTACGAAAAAAGCCAGCATACTACGACGTATGCCAGCGTGCTCTTAACGTATACAAACTTACCCATAACGTATTCGACGTGTGTCAGCGTTTTAGCCAAATTTTGCATACGTCAGGCATATGCTGGCTAAATCGTCAAGGTGTGACAGGGCCTTTACATACACACTGGATATTATCCATTCGTTATTTAAGAAACCTGGTTTAAAAGCCCCAATCGATTTAACATTACCGGTTACATCCTTCAATGTATTCTCCGAATAAGCGTACTGGATACACTTTATTAACTGAGCCTAATGTACCCTCGATTCTTTAATTTTATCTGGAAATTCAAAACGGAAATGGAGTGGACATAAAATTATTATTATTTTTTAGTTTCTATTTTATCAATATATTTTCCCTCTCTGGTTGTAATCTTGAGTGTGTGTGTGTGTGTGTGTGTGTGTGTGTGTGTGTGTGTGTGTGTGTGTGTATGTGTGTGTGTGTGTGTGTGTGTGTGTGTTGCAGAGGGGTCCATGTTGTCGAGCGACGTGGACCAGGCTAATAAAGGTTGCTCCATGTATTTGAACCCAACAAGTTGTCAATGTCTCAATGACTTGTATCTAGCATGAAGATGAATCTTACAGGCTAAAAACGATATATAGCATGAGATCTCAAAATTACGGTTGGATTCGAACGAAATTTGGTGGACAGGTTCGGTGTGTCACAAGGAAGAATTGATTCGATTTTGGTGAATATCCGGATCAGGATCCGAGAATTTTTTAATTTTTTTCCGTGATTCTTCTATCACCATTGGAAGATAATAGTGAGGCAACTTAGCTAAATATAGCATAACAATTGTGCATTTTGTGAGGAAAGCACTAAATTTGGCACACCAGTAGCCTATCATATTATGAACAGATTTGGATATTGGGCCATCTCAAAATTTTTGATGGCAGTGGAAAATGGCTGCCACAGCCATCAGCAGCTGAATTTGAGATGGCCCAATATCCAAATGTATTCATAATATGTTAGGCTACTAGTGTGCCAAATTTGGTGCTTTCCTCACAAAATGCACAATTGTTATGCTATATTTAGCTAAGTTGCTCCACGATAAGGCTAAAACACGATACTGTACATCAAAGAGCATAATATCTCACAAGGTTGCGGACGAGTTAGTGTGACCAAACTTGGTGAATGAGTTGGGCACAAGAGCAAGCTGATTCGATTTTAGTTCAGGTCCGGATCCAGATCTAACCTATCAGTGGGATATCAGAAACCGTTCAGCCTGGCCGAGGTATGCGCTCCACGAAGTGCCGTTATCGACTTGTAGTTGTATTTATTTAACATCATTGGTTCTCTGTACATACAAATACGCCCCCCCCATACCTTCTGAACACCCACATGCTTAGCCATTTATTGAATGATTAATTTAATAGCAGAATCCTAATTCTTAAGGAGCTTTTATGTTGTGGGGAACCGCGGTTCGATCGCTGGTTTGCACAAAGATGAAGGAGCCGATCCGAGAGGAAACCCCAATGTTGACCATTCGCGGATGATGGCGCTTATCAAGACCACGTGGTCGCCGTCGCCGTGACACGTGCAGTTCAGGAAAATTGTTGCAAAACTCGAGAATTCGTAAAACTTGACCCTTCTCCTCCTCCTCCTCCTTCTCTTTCTCATTCTCATCTTTCTCCTTCTCTTCCTCCTCCTCCTTCTCTCTCTTCTCTCTCCTCCCTCTCCTCCTCCTCTTCCTCCTCCTTCTCTTCCTCCTCCTCCTTCTCTCTCTTCTCTCTCCTCCCTCTCCTCCTCTCTCTTCCTCCTCCTTCTCTTCCTCTTCCTTCTCTTCCTCCTCCTTCTCTTCCTCCTCCTCCTTCTCATCTTTCTCCTTCTCCTCCTCCTCATTCTCCTCTTCATCCTTCTCTTTGTCCTTTTGCTCCCCCTTCTCCTCCTCTTTCTCCTCCTCCTCTTCCTCCTTCTCTTTCTCCTCTTCTCCTCTTTCTCCTTCTCCTCATCCTTGACGGTCATCTCGGGAGGTTATAACCCAAATCGTTGAAGGTGAAGGGAATTAACGATATATTTATTAAAAACATCCACTATATAATCACACTCCGCCATGTTGGCGTCCACTGCACGCAAGTCGCGACCACCATTATTTTATCTTTTGTATTTAAACTCGTTGCTTGCATTTTCGTTTGAGGTGGAGGAACGAGTCAGGAAGCTGGCGAAGTTCCCTGTGATTAGATGGTGTATTAGACATGGGACAGTTGGTTTCACCGTTTTCCCTCAATTGAAGTATCCAAGGCAACGCACTTCGTCACTTCAACAAGTACCGGGAATTGTTTGGATCTGGTGTGCCATAAAATTTTCTTTTAAACAAATATGATCATTTTCCGATAATAATGTTCAAAAATATGAACAAAAACTAAATTGTGTACAAGCGTCAGCAAAGGAGGATAACTATGACTCGTGTAAAAGAAGACATCCACACTCTGCACATGCGTATTGAAGAGGGAGAGGGAGAGGGAGAGGGAGAGGGAGAGGGAGAGGGAGAGGGAGAGGAAGAGGGAGAGGAAGAGGAAGAGGAAGAGGGAGAGGGAGAGGGAGAGGGAGAGGGAGAGGGAGAGGGAGAGGGAGAGGGAGAGGAAGAGGAAGAGGAAGAGGAAGAGGAAGAGGGAGAGTAGGCCCAAACAAGGAAGCAAAATGGAATATGACGTTCATGTGGGCGGGGCTTGTGCGCTCTGACGGAAGGAACGCCTTGTGACACCATGAAAGGGGACTCGGTCCACTCGTAATGCTGCACCAGGTTCGCGTTTGACTTCGGCCAACTCACCACATTCAGGTGCTTGTACATGGGTTGAAGTTTGACGTATTAAGCGGGTTCATCGCTTCATTTCTTTCGGCGAGTTCAGGCTCTGTACGAAGCACCGCACTGTATTCACCTTACCACTGTATACCATTGCTCTCTGTACGTGGTAGAGTAATGTATTCACCATCCCACTATATACTTTGGTTATTGATGCAGGACAGCACTGTATTCACTGAACCATATACAAAGGATTTCTATATGTGGTGCAGCACTGTATTCCCCATACCACAGTAAATGCAGGGTCTCTGTACATGTTCCAGTCATGTATTTAACATATCAGTGTATGCAGGCTTTCTGTACATGTTCCAGAACTGTATTTAACATACCACTCCATGCAGGCTCTCTGTACATGTTCTAGTACTGTATTTAACATACCACTCCATGCATGCTCTCTGTACATGTTCTAGTACTGTATTTAACATACCACTCCATGCAGGCTCTCTGTACATGTTCCAGGACTGTATTTAACATACCACTCCATGCAGGCTCTCTGTACATGTTCCAGGACTGTATTTAACATACCACTCCATGCATGCTCTCTGTACATGTTCCAGTACTGTATTCTCCGAACCACTCCATGCAGGCTCCCTGCACATGTTCCAGTACTGTATTTAACACACCACTCCATGCAGGCTCTCTGGACATGTTCCAGAACTGTATTTAACATACCACTCCATGCAGGCTCTCTGGAGATGTTCCAGAACTGTATTTAACATACCACTCCATGCAGGCTCTCTGGAGATGTTCCAGTACTGTATTCTCCGTACCACTCCATGCAGGCTCTCTATACATGTTCCAGCACTGTATTCTCCGTACCACTCCATGCAGGCTCTCTGCACATGTTCTCGTACTGTATTTAACACACCACTCCATGCAGGCTCTCTGGACATGTTCCAGAACTGTATTTAACATACCACTCCATGCAGGCTCCCTGCACATGCTCCAGTACTCTATTTAACATACCACTCCATACAGGCTCTCTGGAGGTGTTCCAGTACTGTATTCAGCATATCACTGTATGCAGGCTTTCTGGACATGTTCCAGTACTGTATTCTCCGTACCACTCCATGCAGGCTTTCTGTACATGTTCCAGTACTGTATTCTCCGTACCACTCCATGCAGGCTCTCTATACATGTTCCAGTACTGTATTCTCCATACCACTCCATGCAGGCTCTCTGCACATGTTCCAGTACTGTATTTAACATACCACTCCATGCAGGCTCTCTGTACATGTTACAGTACTGTATTTAGCATATCACTCCATGCAGGCCTTCTGTACATGTTCTAGAACTGTATTCTCCGTACCACTCCATACAGGCTCTCTGTACATGTTCCAGTGCTGTATTTAACATACCACTCCATGCAGGCTCTCTGTACATGTTACAGTACTGTATTTAGCATATCACTCCATGCAGGCCTTCTGTACATGTTCCAGAACTGTATTCTCCGTACCACGCCATGCAGGCTCTCTGCACATGTTCCAGTACTGTATTTAACATACCACTCCATGCAGGCTCTCTGTACATGTTACAGTACTGTATTTAACATACCACTCCATGCAGGCTCTGCACATGTTCCAATACTGTATTCTCCATACCACTCCATGCAGGCTCTCTGCACATGTTCCAGTACTGTATTTAACATACCACTCCATGCAGGCTCTCTGTACATGTTACAGTGCTGTATTTAGCATATCACTCCATGCAGGCCTTCTGTACATGTTCTAGAACTGTATTCTCCGTACCACTCCATACAGGCTCTCTGTACATGTTCCAGTGCTGTATTTAACATACCACTCCATGCAGGCTCTCTGTACATGTTACAGTACTGTATTTAGCATATCACTCCATGCAGGCCTTCTGTACATGTTCCAGAACTGTATTCTCCGTACCACGCCATGCAGGCTCTCTGCACATGTTCCAGTACTGTATTTAACATACCACTCCATGCAGGCTCTCTGTACATGTTACAGTACTGTATTTAACATACCACTCCATGCAGGCTCTGCACATGTTCCAGTACTGTATTCTCCATACCACTCCATGCAGGCTCTCTGCACATGTTCCAGTACTGTATTTAACATACCACTCCATGCAGGCTCTCTGTACATGTTACAGTACTGTATTTAGCATATCACTCCATGCAGGCCTTCTGTACATGTTCCAGAACTGTATTCTCCGTACCACGCCATGCAGGCTCTCTGCACATGTTCCAGTACTGTATTTAACATACCACTCCATGCAGGCTCTCTGTACATGTTACAGTACTGTATTTAACATACCACTCCATGCAGGCTCTGCACATGTTCCAGTACTGTATTCTCCATACCACTCCATGCAGGCTCTCTGCACATGTTCCAGTACTGTATTTAACATACCACTCCATGCAGGCTCTCTGTACATGTTACAGTACTGTATTTAGCATATCACTCCATGCAGGCCTTCTGTACATGTTCCAGAACTGTATTCTCCGTACCACGCCATGCAGGCTCTCTGCACATGTTCCAGTACTGTATTTAACATACCACTCCATGCAGGCTCTCTGTACATGTTACAGTACTGTATTTAACATACCACTCCATGCAGGCTCTGCACATGTTCCAGTACTGTATTTAACATACCACTCCATGCAGGCTCTGCACATGTTCCAGTACTGTATTTAACATACCACTCCATGCAGGCTCTCTGTACATGTTACAGTACTGTATTTAACATACCACTCCATGCAGGCTCTGCACATGTTCCAGTACTGTATTTAACATACCACTCCATGCAGGCTCTCTGTACATGTTACAGTACTGTATTTAGCATATCACTCCATGCAGGCCTTCTGTACATGTTCTAGAACTGTATTCTCCGTACCACTCCATACAGGCTCTCTGTACATGTTCCAGTGCTGTATTTAACATACCACTCCATGCAGGCTCTCTGTACATGTTACAGTACTGTATTTAGCATATCACTCCATGTAGGCCTTCTGTACATGTTCCAGAACTGTATTCTCCGTACCACGCCAGGCAGGCTCTCTGCACATGTTCCAGTACTGTATTTAACATGCAAGCTCTCTGTGCATGTTCCAATACTGTATTTAACATATCAGTGTATGCAAGCTCTCTGTACATGCTCCAGTACTGAATTTAACATATCACTGTATGCAGGCTCTCTGTACATGTTCCAGTACTGTATTCACCAGACCATAGTAGATGCAGGGTCTCTGTACATGTTGCAGTACTGTTTTCTCCATACCATAGTATATGCAGGGTCTCTGTACATGTTCCAGTCCTGTATTTAACAAATCACTGTGTGCAGGCTCTATGTACATGTTCCAGTACTGTATTTAACATATCACTATATGCAGGCTCTCTGTGCATGTTCCCACACTGTATTCTCCATAGTATATGCAGGCTCTCTGAACATGTTCCATACTGTATTCCCCAGACCATAGTATATGCAGGCTCTCTGTACATGTTGCAGTACTGTATTCTCCATACCATAGTATATGCAGGGTCTCTGTACATGTTCCAGTACTTTATTCTTCATACCACTCCATGCAGGCTCTCTGGAGATGTTCCAGTAATGTATTCTCCATACCACTCCATAACATATCACTAAATGCAGGCTCTCTGTACATCTTCCAGAACTGTATTTAACATATCACTATATGCAGGCTCTCTGTACATGTTCCAGTACTGTATTTAACATATCACCTTATGCAGGCTCTCTGTACATTTTCCAGTACTGTATTTAACACATCACTATATGCAGGTTGTCTGTACATGTTCCAATACTGTATTTGACATATCACTCCATGCAGGCTCTCTGTACATATTCCAGAACTGTATTTAACATATCACCGTATGCAGGCTCTCTGTACATTTTCCAGTACTGTATTTAACACATCACTATATGCAGGTTGTCTGTACATGTTCCAATACGGTATTTAACATATCGCTCCATGCAGGCTCTCTGCACATGTTATATTACTGTATTTAACATATCACTGTATGCAGGCTCTCTGTACATGTTCCAGTACTGTATTTAACAAATCACTGTATGTAGGCTCTCTGTACATGTTCCAGTACTGTATTTAACAAATCACTGTATGTAGGCTCTCTGTACATGTTCCAGTACCGTATTTAACATATCACTAAATGCAGGCTCTCTGTACATCTTCCAGAACTGTATTTAACACATCACTATATGCAGGCTCTCTGTACATGTTCCAGTACTGTATTTAACATATCACCGTATGCAGGCTCTCTGTACATTTTCCAGTACTGTATTTAACACATCACTATATGCAGGTTGTCTGTACATGTTCCAATACGGTATTTAACATATCGCTCCATGCAGGCTCTCTGCACATGTTGCAGTACGGTATTTAACATATCACTATATGCAGGCTTTCTTTACATGTTCCATTACTGTATTTAACATATCACTCCATGCAGGCTCTCTGTACATGTTCCAGTACTGTATTTAACATATCACTCCATGCAAGCTCTCTGTACATGTTCCAGTACTGCATTTAACATATCACTCCATGCAGGCTCTCTGTACATGTTCCAGTACTGTATTTAACACATCACCATATGCAAGCTCTCTGTGCATGTTCCAATACTGTATTTAACATATCAGTGTATGCAAGCTCTCTGTACATGCTCCAGTACTGTATTTAACATACCACTCCATGCAGGCTCCCTGCACATGTTCCAGTACTCTATTTAACATACCACTCCATACAGGCTCTCTGGAGATGTTCCAGTACTGTATTCTCCGTACCACTCCATGCAGGCTCTCTATACATGTTCCAGCACTGTATTCTCCGTACCACTCCATGCAGGCTCTCTGCACATGTTCTCGTACTGTATTTAACACACCACTCCATGCAGGCTCTCTGGACATGTTCCAGAACTGTATTTAACATACCACTCCATGCAGGCTCCCTGCACATGTTCCAGTACTCTATTTAACATACCACTCCATACAGGCTCTCTGGAGGTGTTCCAGTACTGTATTCAGCATATCACTGTATGCAGGCTTTCTGGACATGTTCCAGTACTGTATTCTCCGTACCACTCCATGCAGGCTTTCTGTACATGTTCCAGTACTGTATTCTCCGTACCACTCCATGCAGGCTCTCTATACATGTTCCAGTACTGTATTCTCCATACCACTCCATGCAGGCTCTCTGCACATGTTCCAGTACTGTATTTAACATACCACTCCATGCAGGCTCTCTGTACATGTTACAGTACTGTATTTAGCATATCACTCCATGCAGGCCTTCTGTACATGTTCTAGAACTGTATTCTCCGTACCACTCCATACAGGCTCTCTGTACATGTTCCAGTGCTGTATTTAACATACCACTCCATGCAGGCTCTCTGTACATGTTACAGTACTGTATTTAGCATATCACTCCATGCAGGCCTTCTGTACATGTTCCAGAACTGTATTCTCCGTACCACGCCATGCAGGCTCTCTGCACATGTTCCAGTACTGTATTTAACATACCACTCCATGCAGGCTCTCTGTACATGTTACAGTACTGTATTTAACATACCACTCCATGCAGGCTCTGCACATGTTCCAGTACTGTATTCTCCATACCACTCCATGCAGGCTCTCTGCACATGTTCCAGTACTGTATTTAACATACCACTCCATGCAGGCTCTCTGTACATGTTACAGTGCTGTATTTAGCATATCACTCCATGCAGGCCTTCTGTACATGTTCTAGAACTGTATTCTCCGTACCACTCCATACAGGCTCTCTGTACATGTTCCAGTGCTGTATTTAACATACCACTCCATGCAGGCTCTCTGTACATGTTACAGTACTGTATTTAGCATATCACTCCATGCAGGCCTTCTGTACATGTTCCAGAACTGTATTCTCCGTACCACGCCATGCAGGCTCTCTGCACATGTTCCAGTACTGTATTTAACATACCACTCCATGCAGGCTCTCTGTACATGTTACAGTACTGTATTTAACATACCACTCCATGCAGGCTCTGCACATGTTCCAGTACTGTATTCTCCATACCACTCCATGCAGGCTCTCTGCACATGTTCCAGTACTGTATTTAACATACCACTCCATGCAGGCTCTCTGTACATGTTACAGTACTGTATTTAGCATATCACTCCATGCAGGCCTTCTGTACATGTTCCAGAACTGTATTCTCCGTACCACGCCATGCAGGCTCTCTGCACATGTTCCAGTACTGTATTTAACATACCACTCCATGCAGGCTCTCTGTACATGTTACAGTACTGTATTTAACATACCACTCCATGCAGGCTCTGCACATGTTCCAGTACTGTATTTAACATACCACTCCATGCAGGCTCTGCACATGTTCCAGTACTGTATTTAACATACCACTCCATGCAGGCTCTCTGTACATGTTACAGTACTGTATTTAACATACCACTCCATGCAGGCTCTGCACATGTTCCAGTACTGTATTTAACATACCACTCCATGCAGGCTCTCTGTACATGTTACAGTACTGTATTTAGCATATCACTCCATGCAGGCCTTCTGTACATGTTCTAGAACTGTATTCTCCGTACCACTCCATACAGGCTCTCTGTACATGTTCCAGTGCTGTATTTAACATACCACTCCATGCAGGCTCTCTGTACATGTTACAGTACTGTATTTAGCATATCACTCCATGTAGGCCTTCTGTACATGTTCCAGAACTGTATTCTCCGTACCACGCCAGGCAGGCTCTCTGCACATGTTCCAGTACTGTATTTAACATGCAAGCTCTCTGTGCATGTTCCAATACTGTATTTAACATATCAGTGTATGCAAGCTCTCTGTACATGCTCCAGTACTGAATTTAACATATCACTGTATGCAGGCTCTCTGTACATGTTCCAGTACTGTATTCACCAGACCATAGTAGATGCAGGGTCTCTGTACATGTTGCAGTACTGTTTTCTCCATACCATAGTATATGCAGGGTCTCTGTACATGTTCCAGTCCTGTATTTAACAAATCACTGTGTGCAGGCTCTATGTACATGTTCCAGTACTGTATTTAACATATCACTATATGCAGGCTCTCTGTGCATGTTCCCACACTGTATTCTCCATAGTATATGCAGGCTCTCTGAACATGTTCCATACTGTATTCCCCAGACCATAGTATATGCAGGCTCTCTGTACATGTTGCAGTACTGTATTCTCCATACCATAGTATATGCAGGGTCTCTGTACATGTTCCAGTACTTTATTCTTCATACCACTCCATGCAGGCTCTCTGGAGATGTTCCAGTAATGTATTCTCCATACCACTCCATAACATATCACTAAATGCAGGCTCTCTGTACATCTTCCAGAACTGTATTTAACATATCACTATATGCAGGCTCTCTGTACATGTTCCAGTACTGTATTTAACATATCACCTTATGCAGGCTCTCTGTACATTTTCCAGTACTGTATTTAACACATCACTATATGCAGGTTGTCTGTACATGTTCCAATACTGTATTTGACATATCACTCCATGCAGGCTCTCTGTACATATTCCAGAACTGTATTTAACATATCACCGTATGCAGGCTCTCTGTACATTTTCCAGTACTGTATTTAACACATCACTATATGCAGGTTGTCTGTACATGTTCCAATACGGTATTTAACATATCGCTCCATGCAGGCTCTCTGCACATGTTATATTACTGTATTTAACATATCACTGTATGCAGGCTCTCTGTACATGTTCCAGTACTGTATTTAACAAATCACTGTATGTAGGCTCTCTGTACATGTTCCAGTACTGTATTTAACAAATCACTGTATGTAGGCTCTCTGTACATGTTCCAGTACCGTATTTAACATATCACTAAATGCAGGCTCTCTGTACATCTTCCAGAACTGTATTTAACACATCACTATATGCAGGCTCTCTGTACATGTTCCAGTACTGTATTTAACATATCACCGTATGCAGGCTCTCTGTACATTTTCCAGTACTGTATTTAACACATCACTATATGCAGGTTGTCTGTACATGTTCCAATACGGTATTTAACATATCGCTCCATGCAGGCTCTCTGCACATGTTGCAGTACGGTATTTAACATATCACTATATGCAGGCTTTCTTTACATGTTCCATTACTGTATTTAACATATCACTCCATGCAGGCTCTCTGTACATGTTCCAGTACTGTATTTAACATATCACTCCATGCAAGCTCTCTGTACATGTTCCAGTACTGCATTTAACATATCACTCCATGCAGGCTCTCTGTACATGTTCCAGTACTGTATTTAACACATCACCATATGCAAGCTCTCTGTGCATGTTCCAATACTGTATTTAACATATCAGTGTATGCAAGCTCTCTGTACATGCTCCAGTACTGAATTTAACATATCACTGTATGCAGGCTCTCTGTACATGTTCCAGTACTGTATTTAACATATCACTGTATGCAGGCTCTCTGTACATGTTCCAGTACTGTATTCACCAGACCATAGTAGATGCAGGATCTCTGTACATGTTGCAGTACTGTTTTCTCCATACCATAGTATATGCAGGGTCTCTGTACATGTTCCAGTCCTGTATTTAACAAATCACTGTATGCAGGCTCTGTGTACATGTTCCAGCACTGTATTTAACATATCACTGTGTGCAGGCTCTATGTACATGTTCCAGTACTGTATTTAACATATCACTATATGCAGGCTCTCTGTGCATGTTCCCATACTGTATTCTCCATAGTATATGCAGGCTCTCTGAACATGTTCCATACTGTATTCCCCAGACCATAGTATATGCAGGCTCTCTGTACATGTTGCAGTACTGTATTCTCCATACCATAGTATATGCAGGGTCTCTGTACATGTTCCAGTACTTTATTCTTCATACCACTCCATGCAGGCTCTCTGGAGATGTTCCAGTAATGTATTCTCCACACCACTCCATGCAGGCTTTCTGTACATGTTCCAGTACTGTATTCTCCGTACCACTCCATGCAGGCTCTATACATGTTCCAGTACTGTATTCTCCGTACCACTCCATGCAGGCTCTCTGCACATGTTCTCTTACTGTATTTAACACACCACTCCATGCAGGCTCTCTGGACATGTTCCAGAACTGTATTTAACATACCACTCCATACAGGCTCTCTGGAGATGTTCCAGTACTGTATTCAGCATATCACTGTATGCAGGCTTTCTGTACATGTTCCAGTACTGTATTCTCCGTACCACTCCATGCAGGCTCTCTATGCATGTTCCAGTACTGTATTCTCCATACCACTCCATGCAGGCTCTCTGTACATGTTCCAGGACTGTATTTAACATACCACGCCATGCAGGCTCTCTGGAGATGTTCCAGTACTGTATTCTCCGTACCACTCCATGCAGGCTCTCTATACATGTTCCAGCACTGTATTCTCCGTACCACTCCATGCAGGCTCTCTGCACATGTTCTCGTACTGTATTTAACACACCACTCCATGCAGGCTCTCTGGACATGTTCCAGAACTGTATTTAACATACCACTCCATGCAGGCTCCCTGCACATGTTCCAGTACTCTATTTAACATACCACTCCATACAGGCTCTCTGGAGGCGTTCCAGTACTGTATTCAGCATATCACTGTATGCAGGCTTTCTGGACATGTTCCAGTACTGTATTCTCCGTACCACTCCATGCAGGCTTTCTGTACATGTTCCAGTACTGTATTCTCCGTACCACTCCATGCAGGCTCTCTATACATGTTCCAGTACTGTATTCTCCATACCACTCCATGCAGGCTCTCTGCACATGTTCCAGTACTGTATTTAACATACCACTCCATGCAGGCTCTCTGTACATGTTACAGTACTGTATTTAGCATATCACTCCATGCAGGCCTTCTGTACATGTTCTAGAACTGTATTCTCCGTACCACTCCATACAGGCTCTCTGTACATGTTCCAGTGCTGTATTTAACATACCACTCCATGCAGGCTCTCTGTACATGTTACAGTACTGTATTTAGCATATCACTCCATGCAGGCCTTCTGTACATGTTCCAGAACTGTATTCTCCGTACCACGCCATGCAGGCCCTCTGCACATGTTCCAGTACTGTATTTAACATACCACTCCATGCAGGCTCTCTGTACATGTTACAGTACTGTATTTAACATACCACTCCATGCAGGCTCTGCACATGTTCCAGTACTGTATTCTCCATACCACTCCATGCAGGCTCTCTGCACATGTTCCAGTACTGTATTTAACATACCACTCCATGCAGGCTCTCTGTACATGTTACAGTGCTGTATTTAGCATATCACTCCATGCAGGCCTTCTGTACATGTTCTAGAACTGTATTCTCCGTACCACTCCATACAGGCTCTCTGTACATGTTCCAGTGCTGTATTTAACATACCACTCCATGCAGGCTCTCTGTACATGTTACAGTACTGTATTTAGCATATCACTCCATGCAGGCCTTCTGTACATGTTCCAGAACTGTATTCTCCGTACCACGCCATGCAGGCTCTCTGCACATGTTCCAGTACTGTATTTAACATACCACTCCATGCAGGCTCTCTGTACATGTTACAGTACTGTATTTAACATACCACTCCATGCAGGCTCTGCACATGTTCCAGTACTGTATTCTCCATACCACTCCATGCAGGCTCTCTGCACATGTTCCAGTACTGTATTTAACATACCACTCCATGCAGGCTCTCTGTACATGTTACAGTACTGTATTTAGCATATCACTCCATGCAGGCCTTCTGTACATGTTCCAGAACTGTATTCTCCGTACCACGCCATGCAGGCTCTCTGCACATGTTCCAGTACTGTATTTAACATACCACTCCATGCAGGCTCTCTGTACATGTTACAGTACTGTATTCTCCGTACCACTCCATGCAGGCTCTCTGTACATGTTCCAGGACTGTATTTAACACACCACTCCATGCAGGCTCTCTGTACATGTTCCAGTACTGTATTTAACATCCCACTCCATGCAGGCTCTCTGTACATGTTCCAGTACTGTATTCAGCATATCACTGTATGCAGGCTTTCTGGACATGTTCCAGTACTGTATTCTCCATACCACTTCATGCAGGCTTTCTGTACATGTTCCAGTACTGTATTCTCCGTACCACTCCATGCAGGCTCTCTGTACATGTTCCAGGACTGTATTTAACATACCACTCCATGCAGGCTCTCTGTACATGTTCCAGTCCTGTATTTAACAAATCACTGTATGCAGGCTCTGTGTACATGTTCCAGTACTATATTTGACATATCACTGTATGCAGGCTCTCTGTACATGTTCTCGTACTGTATTTAACATATCACTGTATGCAGGCTCTCTGTACATGTTCTCGTACTGTATTTAACATATCACTGTATGCAGGCTCTGTACATGTTCCAATACTGTATTTGACATATCACTCCATGCAGGCTCTGTACATATTCCAGTACTGTATTTGACATATCACTCCATGCAGGCTCTCTGTACATATTCCAGTGCTGTATTTAACATATCACTGTATGCAGGCTCTCTGTACATGTTCTACACTTTATTTTACATATCGCTGTATGCAGGCTCTCTGCACATATTCCAGTACTGTATTTAACATATCACTGAATGCAGGCTCTCTGGAAATGTTCCAGTACTGTATTTAACATAACACTCTATGCGGGCTCTCTGTATATGTTCTACACTTTATTTTACATATCACTGTATGCAGGCTCTCTGCACATATTCCAGTACTGTATTTAACATATCACTATATGCAGGCTTTCTGGACATGTTCCAGTACTGTATTCTCCGTACCACTCCATGCAGGCTCTCTGTACATGTTCCAGGACTGTATTTAACATACCACTCCATGCAGGCTCTCTGTACATGTTCCAGTCCTGTATTTAACAAATCACTGTATGCAGGCTCTGTGTACATGTTCCAGTACTATATTTGACATATCACTGTATGCAGGCTCTCTGTACATGTTCTCGTACTGTATTTAACATATCACTGTATGCAGGCTCTCTGTACATGTTCTCGTACTGTATTTAACATATCACTGTATGCAGGCTCTGTACATGTTCCAATACTGTATTTGACATATCACTCCATGCAGGCTCTCTGTACATATTCCAGTACTGTATTTGACATATCACTCCATGCAGGCTCTCTGTACATATTCCAGTGCTGTATTTAACATATCACTGTATGCAGGCTCTCTGTACATATTCTACACTTTATTTTACATATCGCTGTATGCAGGCTCTCTGCACATATTCCAGTACTGTATTTAACATATCACTGTATGCAGGCTCTGTACATGTTCCAATACTGTATTTGACATATCACTCCATGCAGGCTCTCTGTACATATTCCAGTACTGTATTTGACATATCACTCCATGCAGGCTCTCTGTACATATTCCAGTGCTGTATTTAACATATCACTGTATGCAGGCTCTCTGTACATATTCTACACTTTATTTTACATATCGCTGTATGCAGGCTCTCTGCACATATTCCAGTACTGTATTTAACATATCACTGAATGCGGGCTCTCTGGAAATGTTCCAGTACTGTATTTAACATAACACTCTATGCGGGCTCTCTGTATATGTTCTACACTTTATTTTACATATCACTGTATGCAGGCTCTCTGCACATATTCCAGTACTGTATTTAACATATCACTATATGCAGGCTCTCTGTACTGTATTTAACACATCACTGTATGCAGGCTCTCTGTACATGTTCCAGAACTGTATTTAACATATCACTATATGCAGGCTCTCTGTACATGTTCCAGTACTGTATTTAACATATCACTATATGCAGGCTCTCTGTACATTTTCCAGTACTGTATTTAACACATCACTATATGCAGGTTGTCTGTACATGTTCCAATACGGTATTTAACATATCGCTCCATGCAGGCTCTCTGCACATGTTATATTACTGTATTTAACATATCACTGTATGCAGGCTCTCTGTACATGTTCCAGTACTGTATTTAACAAATCACTGTATGTAGGCTCTCTGTACATGTTCCAGTACTGTATTTAACAAATCACTGTATGTAGGCTCTCTGTACATGTTCCAGTACGGTATTTAACATATTACTCCATGCAGGCTCTCTGTACATGTTATATTACTGTATTTAACATATCACTGTATGCAGGCTCTCTGTACATGTCCAGTACTGTATTTAACAAATCACTGTATGTAGGCTCTCTGTACATGTTCCAGTACTGTATTTAACATATCACTAAACGCAGGCTCTCTGTACATCTTCCAGAACTGTATTTAACATATCACTATATGCAGGCTCTCTGTACATGTTCCAGTACTGTATTTGACATATCACTCCATGCAGGCTCTTTGTACATATTCCAGAACTGTATTTAACATATCACCGTATGCAGGCTCTCTGTACATTTTCCAGTACTGTATTTAACACATCACTATATGCAGGTTGTCTGTACATGTTCCAATACGGTATTTAACATATCGCTCCATGCAGGCTCTCTGCACATGTTCCAGTACGGTATTTAACATATTACTCCATGCAGGCTCTCTATACACGTTATATTTCTGTATTTAACATATCACTGTATGCAGGCTCTCTGTACATGTTCCAGTACTGTATTTAACATATCACCGTATGCAGGCTCTCTGTACATTTTCCAGTACTGTATTTAACACATCACTATATGCAGGTTGTCTGTACATGTTCCAATACGGTATTTAACATATCGCTCCATGCAGGCTCTCTGCACATGTTCCAGTACGGTATTTAACATATTACTCCATGCAGGCTCTCTGTACATGTTATATTACTGTATTTAACATATCACTGTATGCAGGCTCTCTGTACATGTTCCAGTACTGTATTTAACAAATCACTGTATGTAGGCTCTCTGTACATGTTCCAGTACTGTATTTAACATATCACTAAATGCAGGCTCTCTGTACATCTTCCAGAACTGTATTTAACATATCACTATATGCAGGCTCTCTGTACATGTTCCAGTACTGTATTTAACATATCACCGTATGCAGGCTCTCTGTACATTTTCCAGTACTGTATTTAACACATCACTATATGCAGGTTGTCTGTACATGTTCCAATACGGTATTTAACATATCGCTCCATGCAGGCTCTCTGCACATGTTGCAGTACGGTATTTAACATATTACTCCATGCAGGCTCTCTGTACATGTTATATTACTGTATTTAACATATCACTGTATGCAGGCTCTCTGTACATGTTCCAGTACTGTATTTAACTTATCACTATATGCAGGCTCTCTGTACATGTTCCAGTGCTGTATTTAAGATATTGTTGCGAATTCGCGCCCGCCAGCGTGCGAACGGCCACGTAACTCGAATCGCGGCACGTGCCCACCGGACGGACAATTCTGTCGTGACCCTCTCGGACCAACGCCAGGAGCTCGTCACGGGTGGGCCTTTCGACCTCACCACAATCGTGCCAATCGGCCACCCGCGTCGGATAGGGTTGTTCGCCAAACTCGACCTACCTAAGTACCCATGCGGATGGTAAACCGGGCGATCGTACCTTGCCGCAGGTCGACTCCGGACACGAGCCGCTTGGGCGGCCCGTTCCGTACTATCGGGATAACCGAGCGGTGTTATCGTCGACCTGGACGGTTCAGATTAATTACCGGGATGTTGCACCCACTACGAACCCCTTACGTGATGCAAGATGGAGGGTCATTAAAAAAGGAAAAGAGACGAAGCAGAGCGGGAACAGTTCAACAAGCAAGCAATTTTATTCACACACACAGACAAGCACGTATCCACAGCCATACAGTCAAAATGCACATAAAACAGTTAAAACAATCGAAGCAAATGCAGAGCTACAACCGACTATACACGTACACACGGCAACACTTAAAACAATACTACTTGAGCCAGACTGGCGCCACCCACAGACATTTGCACAAAAACCCCAAAGAAAAGAAAGAAAGAAGTCGCGACTTCCCTTTTATGGCTGGTGAGTCCCTCTCCCGCAACCGTTAGCGTGGTCGCGCCTGGCCCCGACCTCTCTCTCGCGGCCGGCGAATCCTCTCCGGCACTCCCCGTCCAGACGCGTAGGTCCCGTCCATGCCTTCGTGACACGGCCGCTCGCCAAGGCGCGGGCGCAGGACCTCTTCCCGAAGACCAACTCTCCACAAAAACCAACCGAAGACCAACCAGACCACCAGCCAAGACGAAGAGGAAGAGGCGGAAGAGGAAGCGTGCAAGAGGAAGCGGCTCAAGAGGAAGAGGAAGTGGCGCAAGAGGAAGAGGCGACCCGCCCTTGTCCGTCTTTTATCGCGTGGGGCTCCGCCCTTCACCCCGCCCCGTTCTCGGCTCCACCTTCCTTCGAGAGGGTTCCCGAAAAGGGCGTTCCCTCACGCTTTCCCTCCACCCCGCTCTGTGCTGGGGCCGGGGGAGTCAGTTTTTGGCTCTGGGCCAGAGAATTATTCCCCGAAAATGAGACCCCTCCTTCACATGACCTCTGACCTTTGACCTGCATCGCCCCTCCTCCACTCCAAAGCGCGGGGAAGTCAAACGGGAGAAACAGGCGGGGAAACATGCCAACAGGCGGAGCCTTTGTTTGCCATTCGGAAGCGGACGTCGTGGCGAAGATGTAGTAGCGTAGATGGTGGAGGTGGCGTGGTTGCAGTGTGGTTGGCGCTGTGATGGGGATGGCGTGGTTGTTGAAATGTTGTGTGTTTGAAATAAAAGATAGAACAGAAAAATGTCTCACTCAAAGCATCGCAGCCCGGATGGATCACATAAATTCCCTCTATATAACGGGTTTGGGCTAACTACACATGTACCTATGAAGATATCTCACCTGAGGGCCCTTTATGGTGTAATGCGAATTTCCACAGCCGTAACACTACCCCCTCCCCTTTTTACAGATTCGCCCCGAGTCGTCAAATTCTCGTGTGCCATCATGTGTAGTTCTCCTCAAGTACGTTTTAACTTCGGATCCCTGAGTGCGACATTCATGGTATTCGTGTCCCCAAAATAAATAACCTGAGGGCTGAGTAACTAACTAAACAAACCCACTCATACGGACGACTTAAATAAAATTGCCGGCGCTAGACAGACATGCCGGGGGCGCACTCATATTTACAGTACATCTTACTTACAAATTCTACACTAACTATGGCCCAGGATCAATGGACTATGCAGGCAGAAAAACAAAAGTCAATGGTGAACCGGCGCACGGGCCGCCACTGCAGGCAGAAAAACAAAAGTCAACGGTGAACCGGCGCACGGGCCGCCACTGCAGGCAGAAAAACAAAAGTCAACTGTGAACCGGCGCACGGGCCGCCACTGCAGGCCCGTGCTGTAGCTGCCAACAGGACAAGTCCGTACAACTTGCGACGACGATCCTGGCGCACATGGAAATGAACGGGGGGGGGGCAAAGCAAAATTGAACGGGGACAAACTGATGATGTGGGCAGTGGGCATGGCATGGCAAAGGTGAACAGGCATACAAAGCCGGCAGAACAGGGCCGCTACAGGCGAACACAGCCGGCGGACGATCCGACCGGCACAGGCCTTGAAGCACAGCCGCAGACGAAGTTGGCCAGCCTCTCGCCGTGCAGTGCAGGTTGGTGGAAGGAGTGCGGTGGTGCTGGCCACTCGAAAGGCGGGCGAAGACCTACCTACCTGTCTCCCTCCCACCTATCGCCTATGCCTGTCACTGTCTATACCCACTCCCTTAATTTGTCAAAAACCAATTTAGCCCCAACTTATTTTTTTTGTTGTTTTTATGTTTTTTTTTTTTTACTCTTCCCCACAATAAATCGTCCCCTAACCCCCTTTATGTCTCTGTTCAGCTAACCTATCGTCTCCTAGCCTACTCCCAACCCCTACGTTCCCTTCCCGGAGGGGAATAAGGGAGAGCTGGCGTCTTGTGTCGAGGCCCAACTCAAGCCTCAAGATGGCCTCCTCGGAGTTCAGCGATCTACCCAAAGTGGGTCCAGCGGCCCACAATGAGAGCGAAGCGATGGATGGTGCGGAGGGGTACACTTCCTATCTACCCTATCCATTAACCTTTAAACTACCCCGGGGCTTTCAAAAAGCGCCTCTCGCTTAAGCTATTGGTTCTAAAAACCAGAATTCTAAAAACCAGGATAAAAAAAACATATCACTGTATGCAGGCTCTCTGTACATGTTCCAGTACTGTATTTTACATATCACTTTATGCAGGCTCTCTGTACATGTTCCAGTTCTGTATTTAACATATCACCATATGCAGTGAAGTGAGAGCGAGAGAAGAACCTTCAGAGTTTAGGCTTTATTCCATTTGATTGGAGCCGCTTCTACGGGCACACCGGGGAATACAGGTTCAGCTAGGAGTACATAAGCAGTAACGTATACATGTGCAATTAATCATCGCAGAATAAATCCGCGTAAGCACGGAGTTCGATATAATCTCCATTCTCACCAGTCAATGAGCACCTTCAGTCAATGAGCACCTTCAGTCAATGAGCACCAAGTGAACAGCCGATGTAAATGGCAATGCCCCGAGGACAATCCCCCCGCACCGCGGAGACCTCCCCTTATACGCGAGACGCACAACATGTGAGCCCGCGTCATGTCCCTCAATTCACCTCAATTCACCACATTCTCCCCACCTTTAAAATGCAACTAGGGGCCCATCTTACGCACCATGATTGCTTTAGCACTATAGGAGTATACATTTCAAGCAACGCGGACTAATAGATCTACAGAAGCATACATGCCAAACAGTGATTATTTTGAGTTGTAGGAGCATGGTAATGAGCATCGATATATGATATAATGAGCATATAGGAGCATGAGCAGCGAGAATGCCGATAATCCCCTTTACAGATCGAGTCGTCGAGGGGGCCTTATTCGTCGACCTCTCCGGGAGTAAATGGCAGTTTCACTTGAGGGAGGCTTCCGATCCTCTTGGTGAGCCTCGACTTGTGCCGGGGATGACTCCTCGATCGCTCTCGGGTGGAACGCGGCAGCCCCGTCGCCCGGTGGAGTTCCTGGGG
Source organism: Eptatretus burgeri (assembly GCF_056783735.1). Lineage (NCBI taxonomy): Eukaryota > Metazoa > Chordata > Myxini > Myxiniformes > Myxinidae > Eptatretus > Eptatretus burgeri. The sequence continues at coordinate 50,565,459 of NC_140965.1, forward strand.
GGGGAACACCTGGGGAGGGGATGTCAGAAGGAGGAGTGCCAGAAGGTGGTGTACCTGCGGGAGGAGTACCTGAGGGAGCCAAATGGCGAACCGACACAGTGGTCTCCCTGCCATCCGGGAGCCTGACATGAGCATACTCTGGATTAGTGTCAATGAGTTCGACCCCCTCCACCAGGGGTTCAAACTTGCTTTGTCGTACCGGGCGTTTCATGAACACTGTTCCGGGATGGGTCAGCCAGTTGGGCACCGTTTGACTGACAACATAACGTCGCTGGGGAGTAAACATTCGGTCGTGAGGAGTTGCATTGGTGGACGTGCAGAGCAAAGAGCATATGGAATTCAGAGCGTCGGGAAGGGCAACCTCCCACCGCTCGGGGCCCAGTCCTCTTGATTTCAACGCCAGAGTTACGGCTTTCCAAATAACCCCGTTATACCGTTCCACCTGCCCGTTACCCTGCGGGTTGTAACCCGTCGTTCGACTAGTTGCTATGCCGAGCTCTAGTAGGAATTGTTTTAGCCCGGCTGACATGAAACACGGCCCTCTGTCTGAATGTATGTACGAAGGTTTCCCAAACATAGCGAAGAGGTCAGAGAGACATCTCACGACAGTGCCCGAGGTCATATCCGAGCACGGAAATGCGAAAGGGAACCTTGAATATTCATCAACAACGGTGAATATGTATCTGTTGTCTGTCTCGGTCGGCAGGGGCCCTTTGAAGTCGATGTTTAGTCTCTCGAAGGGAGAAGTGGCCTTGATCAGTCTGCCAGATGCCGCGCCATAGAATCTGGGTTTTAGTTCAGCACAAACAGGGCATGAAGCATTCATTTGTTTAATATCTTCAACAGAATAGGGAAGATTTTGTCTGCGCACGAAATGTGCCATTCTGGTTACCCCTGGGTGGCAGAGAGACACGTGTAGGTCTTGCAAAGCCTGACTGAATGTTGCCGAACTGTAGACCCGAGAGAAGGTATCTGCAGCAGGGTTTTCCTTCCCGGGCCGGTAAACAATGTCGTAACTGTAGCAAGCTAGGTCTATCCGCCATCTCATAATTTTTTCATTCTTAATTTTCCCGTTATTTTTCCCATCAAACATGAATGCCACGGATCGTTGGTCCGTAACGAGCGTGAAGTGGTTTCCCAGTAAATAATGTCTCCATTTCCGCAGCGCTTCGACAATGGCGTACGCTTCCTTCTCTATCGCTGAGTGTCTCTGCTCGCTTCCAGAGAGAGTTCTCGAGAAGAACGCGACGGGTCTCCCAGACTGATTAAGCGTAGCAGCTATGGCGTGATTTGAAGCGTCGGTTTCCACCACGAAGGGCACCGAGCTATCGATCGATAAAACCACGGCATTACTGATATCGTCTTTGAGGTTGTGGAAAGCTGTCACAACAGCGGCATCTGGTGGAAAGTTTTTGCAATGCACTAGGGGATGTATTTTCTCGGAGTATTGCGAAATCCATCTCGCATAGTAAGCAAACATGCCGATCACCCGGCGCATCGTCTGCAGGTCCTGAGGTGGTGGTAGCTCACGGAGCGGGCGCAATCGTTCAGGATCAGGCTTAATTGTGCCGTCGGCTATCGTGTAGCCGAGAAGGTCAATTGACCTTGCCGAGAATACGCATTTCTCATAGTTGAGAGTCAGATTATATTTTCTAGCAATGCCCAAGAATCTGTCCAGATTCATATCATGTTCCCCCTGATCCCTACCACACACTGTGACATTGTCCACGTAAACAAAAGTGTCTTTGAGGTTTTCATCTGAAATGATGTCATCCATAACTCGTTGGAAGCAAGCTACTCCATTCATGACACCGAATGGTATCCTTCTGAACTGGTAGAGGCGCCTCCCTGCTTGGAATGCGGTGTAAGGTTTGTCTTCCTCTCGGATGGGAATTTGGTGATAGGCGCTTCGCAAGTCGATGGTGCTGAATACCTTATAATTGGCCACGCGTTCGACCATCTCGTCTATGCGCGGCAGGGGGTAGGCATCGAGTTGGGTAAAGCGATTGACCGTTTGGGAATAATCGACAACCATTCGTTTCTTATGGTTCTGACTGCTGGTTACTTACACCTGTGCGCGCCTTGGCGAATCGCTCGGTTCTATAATTCCTTCTTCCAGTAATCGCTTGGTTTCCGAAGTGATGAAATTCATGTCAGCAGTGGTATATCGCCGCGATTTGATCGCTATCGGTTTGCAGACCGGCGACAGGTTAGCGAACAGCTGGGGGGACGTCACCTCCGCGGTGGTCAACGCATTTAAAATTAGACGAGGCTTGCTTCCTCCAAAGGGTATTTCGACGCTCGTGTGCTGCTTGAGGACATTATGACCCAGAATTACGTCTGCGCACAAATCACGAAGCACCAGTACCCTTACATCCCGATGCGTGTACCCTTTTACGTCCAATTCAACATTGCAGTACCCCCGTACGCGGGATTGTAGTGAGGTGGCGGCCATGCATACCGTATTGTCTGTCGGGTGGATTATCCATTTCCTGCCCTTTACTAGCGAGCTGTTGACGAAACTTTCAGAGCTACCGGTATCAATCAGTGCCTCAGCCATATGCCCGTTAATTCGTACGTTGATGATAGCCTTGGATAGATTCCCCGGGGAGGCTGCAGTTAATTTATTTTGCGAGTAGAGAGCCGCAGAAGTGGGTTTATTTCTCCTTAGAGTGGATTTACATAACCTGGCATAATGCCCTTTCTTGTCGCAATTCATGCATGTGGCATCTCTGGCGGGACATTTTTGACGAGGATGCCTTTTGTACCCACAAAAGAAGCATTTACCAACCGGAGCAGTTGCTGAGGAGTTTGACGTGGCCTGTGTATCCGGCTCCTCGGGTGTTTCTCCATCCCCTATGTCTGGCTGTGTCTGTGCCAGTGGGGTTCCTTGGGTTCCCATCGTAGCAGCGTTCATTAGCAGCATCGGTGTCCCAAATGACTCAGATTGCTGCTGAGCCGTATCCATCGCTCGTGCCTGATCGACTACCTTGTCAAGAGTGGGTTGCGCTTTCTCTAGTAAGCGTTGCCGTATGTGGGCTGATCTGAGTCCTTGGATGAATGCCTCCCGTGTCGCTTCCTTTCGGTGTTCCTCGGCGCTTACGGCCCGGAAGCTGCCGTCTTTTCCCAGCTGATTCAGAGCTTGCAGGAACTGATCGATTGTCTCCCCGGCTGCTTGCTTGCGTGTGTTGAGAAGATGTCGTATGTATACCTCGTTCTTGGGCTTCACGTAGAGCGCCTGCAGCACATCGATCGCTGCTTCGTAAGTGTCGCACTCCGAGAAGAGCCTGTACACGCTGGGCGAGACATGATTCACGAGAGCGGCAAATTTGTCAGCTCCCTCCTCGATGATGGTCAGATAGTGTGAGAAGGAACAGAACCAATGCGACCATTTCATTTCTGCGTCAGTCGCGTTTGGGTCTGCGTCGAACCTCTCAGGTTTGTAGATCTTGTCCATCGTTGGTTGAGAGAGCCGAGAAAACCAAATGGAATAAATTGAAGTGAGAGCGAGAGAAGAACCTTCAGAGTGTAGGCTTTATTCCATTTGATTGGAGCCGCTTCTACGGGCACACCGGGGAATACAGGTTCAGCTAGGAGTACATAAGCAGTAACGTATACATGTGCAATTAATCATCGCAGAATAAATCCGCGTAAGCACAGAGTTCGATATAATCTCCATTCTCACCAGTCAATGAGCACCTTCAGTCAATGAGCACCAAGTGAACAGCCGATGTAAATGTAAATGGCAATGCCCCGGGGACAATCCCCCCGCACCGCGGAGACCTCCCCTTATATGCGAGACGCACAACATGTGATCCCGCGTCATGTCCCTCAATTCACCTCAATTCACCACATGCAGGCTCTCTGTACATGTTCTCGTACTGTATTTTACATTTCACTTTATGCAGGCTCTCTGTACATGTTCTCGTACTGTATTTTACATATCACTATATGCAGGCTCTCTGTACATGTTCCAGTACTGTATTTAACATATCACTATATGCAGGCTCTCTGTACATGTTCTCGTACTGTATTTTACATATCACTATATGCAGGCTCTCTGTACATGTTCTCGTACTGTATTTTACATTTCACTTTATGCAGGCTCTCTGTACATGTTCTCGTACTGTATTTTACATATCACTATATGCAGGCTCTCTGTACATGTTCCAGTACTGTATTTAACATATCACTATATGCAGGCTCTCTGTACATGTTCTCGTACTGTATTTTACATATCACTATATGCAGGCTCTCTGTACATGTTCTCGTACTGTATTTTACATATCACTATATGCAGGCTCTCTGTACATGTTCTCGTACTGTATTTAACATATCACTATATGCAGGCTCTCTGTACATGTTCTCGTACTGTATTTTACATATCACTATATGCAGGCTCTCTGTACATGTTCTCGTACTGTATTTTACATATCACTATATGCAGGCTCTCTGTACATGTTCCAGTACTGTATTTAACATATCACTGCATGCAGGTTCTCTGTACATGTTCCCCCACTGTATTCACTGTACCACTGTATGCAGGCTCTCTGTCCATGTTCCAGTGCTGTATTTAACATATCACTTTATGCAGGCTCTCTGTACATGTTCTCGTACTGTATTTTACATATCACTATATGCAGGCTCTCTGTACATGTTCTCGTACTGTATTTAACATATCACTATATGCAGGCTCTCTGTACATGTTCTCGTACTGTATTTTACATATCACTATATGCAGGCTCTCTGTACATGTTCTCGTACTGTATTTTACATATCACTATATGCAGGCTCTCTGTACATGTTCTCGTACTGTATTTAACATATCACTATATGCAGGCTCTCTGTACATGTTCTCGTACTGTATTTTACATATCACTATATGCAGGCTCTCTGTACATGTTCTCGTACTGTATTTTACATATCACTATATGCAGGCTCTCTGTACATGTTCCAGTACTGTATTTAACATATCACTGCATGCAGGTTCTCTGTACATGTTCCCCCACTGTATTCACTGTACCACTATATGCAGGCTCTCTGTACATGTTCTCGTACTGTATTTTACATATCACTATATGCAGGCTCTCTGTACATGTTCTCGTACTGTATTTAACATATCACTATATGCAGGCTCTCTGTACATGTTCTCGTACTGTATTTTACATATCACTATATGCAGGCTCTCTGTACATGTTCTCGTACTGTATTTTACATATCACTATATGCAGGCTCTCTGTACATGTTCTCGTACTGTATTTAACATATCACTATATGCAGGCTCTCTGTACATGTTCTCGTACTGTATTTTACATATCACTATATGCAGGCTCTCTGTACATGTTCTCGTACTGTATTTTACATATCACTATATGCAGGCTCTCTGTACATGTTCCAGTACTGTATTTAACATATCACTGCATGCAGGTTCTCTGTACATGTTCCCCCACTGTATTCACTGTACCACTGTATGCAGGCTCTCTGTCCATGTTCCAGTGCTGTATTTAACATATCACTTTATGCAGGCTCTCTGTACATGTTCTCGTACTGTATTTAACATATCACTATATGCAGGCTCTCTGTACATGTTCTCGTACTGTATTTTACATATCACTATATGCAGGCTCTCTGTACATGTTCTCCTACTGTATTTTACATATCACTATATGCAGGCTCTCTGTACATGTTCTCGTACTGTATTTTACATATCACTATATGCAGGCTCTCTGTACATGTTCTCGTACTGTATTTTACATATCACTATATGCAGGCTCTCTGTACATGCTCTCGTACTGTATTTTACATATCACTGCATGCAGGTTCTCTGTACATGTTCCCCCACTGTATTCACTGTACCACTGTATGCAGGCTCTCTGTCCATGTTCCAGTGCTGTATTCACTGTACCACTGTATGCAGGCTTTCTGTCCATGTTCCAGTGCTGTATTCACTGTACCACTGTACACAGGCTTTCTGTCCATGTTCCAGTGTTGTATTCACTGTACCACTGTGTGCAGGCTCTCTGTATATGTTCCAGTGCTGTATTCACTGTGCCACAGTATGCAGGCTTTCTCTGTGTGGTACAGTGCTGTATTGCCCATACTACAGTGGAGGTTGTAGTTCTTGATATCCCCCAGTTAGTGTACATGAGAGAGTGGATGCTTGTTGTGGTTGATGAGTAATTGTCGACAATGTTCATGACCTGTCAATGCATGTTTTGCAGATGACATGAGTGCATGTTCAAAGTCAGATGATGGAGCCTGTTGTGTGGGAACCTCACATACGGGGCCCGTGGAAGAATCCGATATCTCTCCACCACTGTCCTTTCAGTCGTTGTCTGGTGAGGATGATGTTCAGGGATTTGATGAAGAGTTTGATCCTCCTCTGGAAAACAAGTACGAGTGTCCCATTTGCCTCATGGGACTGAGGGAACCGGTGCAAACACCGTGTGGTCATCGTTTCTGCAAGGCATGTATCCTGCGATCTATGAGGTGTGAAACCAGGTTGTCTTTGACCTTCAGATTTTTAAAATGCTCTTTGGCGAGATCCTATGCATCCCTTTACCATTGTGTAAACACTTCTTTCTGGTTTCTGTATCGTTAAGTAATCAGCTGGGAAGTGTGCTGAAAAACAAGGTAGTTTGCTTTGGTCGTAACAGTAACAGTAACAAGGTTGTTTTGGACCTTCTGGAGTCAGTAAAGGTCTGTCCAAGATGTCTGAGCAATTGTTGTTGGGGCTGTTGGTTTTTCTTGGAAATGGTTTTCGTCTTGAAAATGCTCATCCCTTCCCTTTTTGTTCACATTCAGAGAAGCAGGATACAAGTGTCCTGTGGATAATGAGGTTCTGCAAGAATGTCATCTATTTCCTGATAACTTTGCCAAACGGGAGATCCTGTCACTTACTGTGAAATGTCGAAACCAACCTTGTAAGGTTGAAGTGGAGTTGCGGTCACTCGAGGTAAGCTCCCAACAGTTCTATCTTTAGTGCAACAACTGGGACTGTGTGCAGTACCTGTTGCAGTCCTGTATTCATGACACGTACTTCATGCAATCCTGCAATCTTGACTCGTATTTCTCTAGTCATGATTGCAGGTATACAAACAAAGCGTCAGTATTTATTTTGTGGGAAGATGGAACAGGGTTGGTACAACTTGAGATACAACTGTATTTCAATCTGTAATGTAATGAAACTTTAATCATGGGTTGGGGGTAAAGGAGAGGGGATGGATCTGGATGGTAAAGATGGGGGATGGATTGAGGTGGTGAAGGAAGGAAGGGAACCAATATGGAGGAGAGATGGCAGAGGTGTATGAGGGGTGGAGAGATGGTGGAGGACTCATTCAGGGTGCCTGTTGATGATGGTTCAAGACCGTTAGATCATGTACGGTAATGGCTGTTCAGTCAGTGGAATTTTGTTTGAACAGAGACTCTGATACTAGCGGCAGATTCTCGGGAGAAGTCCTTTTCACCGCCGTGAGCTGCCTTTTTTCTGAAAGCCCAATTGGATCTGCTGTCAAGTGTGCATGATTTTTGTTGATCAATGACAATCTTCATTCATGCTTTGTACATATTTGGAAATTTATCAGGACAAGCAAGTTGCCCGTGCCTGCATGGGATTCTCACCGGGGGTAGGGATGGAGCGGGCAAAAATGCAAACGGTATCTTCTGTCATCAAGCTGGCAATCTGGGAGCAACAATTCGCATTTATTGCCACATCTGATGCAGTTTAAGTGCTCTAATGCCAGAGAAGTGGTCCATTTGAAACTTTTTCTCTGTATCTCTGCAAATCCTGTTCAAAATTTTCTGATGTATGGAGGATTTTGATGCCTTGGGTCCGGAATAGAAATTTGTATTGATGTGAAAGCCAGTTACCAATTGCAAATTAATAGTAGAATATGTTACAATCCTACTATGTAAAATAAGGTAATCCTCTGTATGTGTGTATGATGTACATATAACTAGAACTGCACTCGGTATGACGCATACCTCAGCCAGGCTGAGCAGTTTGCGTTTTGCATCCCATTGATCGGCTGGATCTGCTTCTGGACCTGAACCAAAATCTGATTGGTTTGCTCTTGTCACCTACTGACTCATCCACCAAGTTTTGTCCCAATCATCCGTAGCCTTTTGAGACATCCTCATATGTATTGTTTTTGGCCCCTATCTCTCAATCGTGAATCACTTAAAACATTCTAGAAACCGGATCTTCACCAAAATCCAATCAGTTCGTCCATCACACACTCAAAGTGTCCACCAGGTTTCCTCCGAATTGGTCCATACATTTGCTTCATGTGTATTGTGAGAGGTGACCGATGACCTGCAATCTAACCAGGAAAGGTCTTTTGGTTCCAGAAGCTTTCCCTTAAATCTTTAGCTTTGTTTATCTTGCAATTATTCTTTCTTTGTTTATTCTTCAGTCACTTTCATTTGTTTCCCAATTTATTTAGTTTTGAACAAAGATTAATGAATTATAGTCTGAGTCTTAACATCATTATCTCTTGGTATCCCTCTACACAGTTAGTATGCAAGTTGTGTAAAGATTGCATTGACATGTTTTTTAGGATCATCTTTCTTGCTGCAATTTTTCTTCGGTTTGTTGCTTGCGATGTGAGGGGTGTGTGTGGAGAAAAGACTTCGGAAGACATGAACAAATGGAATGTCCAAAACGTGTTGTCACGTGCAGCCTCTGCTGTGAGAAAATGACTTACGACGAGGAGCAGGTGTGTGAAGATGTTGCTTTGTACAGATTGTTCGGGTTGAATAAAAGACAAAACATTTAAGTATGGCATGATAGATAAAGTGGAGGAAATAATGTGGAAACATGAATGGGGAGTTAGAAAAGGGGGTGGGAGGGGGGGAGGGCAGTTGTCGTCTGAATAATGTACGAATTATAAATGTGGATGGAACCAGCAACTAGAGGGGTCCACATGTAGATATGGCTGAACACTTGATTAAACCTTTCTGGCAGTGCATGTTGGAGTGCATGTATGCATACATGCATACACGTGCGTTTGCACACTTGTGTCATGGAATCGCAGCATCAACTAGAACGGCACTCGGCAGAGTGCATACCTCCGCCAGGCTGGACAGTTTCTGTTCCGTATCCCACTGATACACCAAATCTGCATCCCGAGTCCAGACCTTAACCAAAATCTAATCTGTTTGTTTCTACCACCGACCCAACTTTTCCAGAATGTTTCATCCAAACTCTTCAAAACTTTTTGAGATATCGTGCTTGTATATATTTTCGCGGGGGTGGCCGGTTCAAATTTAACCCCCCCGACCCAAACTGTGGTGATGGCGGTTAACACCGCTAGCCCCCGGATAGCCGAACTTCTCCCTTGGAGGTGGACAGCTGAAACTCTCGGAGATTATTGCGCACACACGGGAAAAGAGCACAATGGCGGAGGGACGGAGGAGCACAGCACGGGGGGGGGGGGAGGTATACTCGAACCCCACGATAAATACACTGATACAGTTCCTTAAAATGAACACATTTAATGAAAATGGACATATTTACAAAGGACTATAATTCAAAAGATAATGATAATAACGTGAAGCAAGTTAAATTCGAAGTCGAGGCGCTTCTACGCACGGACTTAAATACAGACAAAGGGAAATAAAAAGAAAACACCTTCCTTTATTCTTGTACTTAGCTTGGCCCAGAGCTAATCTTTGTTCAATTTTGAATTGAGGCGCTTCCACCAGCACGTGCAGACGCCAGGCAATCCACGAGCGGCACTCATCACCAAGGCTCAGAGACCCAGTGCAGCTGCTTCGTGCGTCGATAGTCCTCACCGACCCCCTATTTGACATAAACGAGGCTCAGGGTCCGTTCCTCACGATCCAAACAAGAGCCAAATGCCAGCGTCCTGCTTCACCATGCGAGCCAAATCGCCTCAACACAAATACAAGAATTGTGCCGTCTTCATGCGTCAAAGGAAAGCCAGCTGTAAAGCCTGTTCTTACAGGCCATCTCCGAAATATGTTCTTTCTCGACCGCATGTGTCCTTCCCTCAACTCAACTCTGCCTCATGTGTGCGCTCATCCCGAACTCCACTCTCCTCTCCGACGTCACGCCTAACCACCGTTTCCTCCTACGGGGCGTGGCTTGCTCGCCCAAATCTCGGGAAGGCGGGGCCTCCACCCGCTCGGTACGTCTGGCTAGTTTCTAACGTCATGCCCATCAATTATCAGCCTTGGGTCATGACTTCGCCCGCGTCACCCTTGGAGGTGCCTGCTCAGCACGTTTGCTTGTAGTTGTTTTCGGGACGTATTTCCCCACCTTTATTGCCGATCTTGAAATATAAAAACATTTTTTTAAAGCATTGAAAAAATAAACATGCCAATCTTGAAATATAAAGATAGAGGGAAAAGTCAAAGAGGGGCCAATACATACTGGGGAATCTTATTCTTACTCCCTAGCTAATTAACACTGCACCACCCCTCGTGTGGTCACATGTCACACTAAAGCTCACAGTTTCCCTACTTAATTACATCGAGATGTGTCATACACATCCACGGACCAAACCACTCTATTCAATCCTAAATTCCCTGTTGAATTCCTCCATCCATCCCCACAACCATAACAATATATATCGTTTTTGGCCCCATCTTTCAATGGTGTAGAATTGCTTTAAAAATGAAAACATTCTCGTATCCAGATTCGGATCTTCACCAAAATCGAATCAATTTGTCGTCATCACACACCCAACCTGCCCACCAAGAATTGGCCGAATTTATCTCTAACCTTTTGAGATGTCCTGCTCACAGATAAACGAACATGAAAGATGTCGTGCATAACACAATACTCGCAAAATCCACCAAACAAATTTGACCTTAAAAATATTTGGTGGTTGAATTCAATGACCAAAATGCAAATCCTCTTCAAAAAGTCAATCGGATGAACATTGACGAGTTTTGAAATTCCACCAAAGCTGTTGATTTTTTTAGCCTGTGTTGATTGACAGTAAAAATAATGGGTGGTTGAATTCAGTGACCTGTGTGGGGTACCGTGTTCTATCAACACTCGAGTTGATAAACGTACGCGTTTTTTTTTTTTTTTTTTTTTGTATACCTTGGTCGAGGCTCGTATGAGAGCTAACACACAACTCACAGCAAGGAGGCATGAGACAAGAGGGGCGGGAGTGGAAGGGACAAAACATTGGGGAACAGACACAGGTGAACTGTGGAAGGGAGAGGGATGGGGATGGGGATGGGACGGGGAACATGGCGAGGGGAAGATGGACATTAAAGGGACTTTCAGGAAGGAAAGCAGGAGAATTGAAGGAAGTGGGCTTGGGTGGATTATCGGGGGTAGAAAAGATCGAGGATTTGGATGGGGGAAGATAAGAGGTGGTGGTGAACAGCTGTTTTGAAAGCCTGGAGGGAAGAATGGGAAAGAATAGAGTGAGGAAGTTTATTCCAAAGGCGGGAAAAAGAGGAATGAAAGAGTGAAGATGAGCAGTGATTCGTGATTTTGGTAGTTTTACCAGAAGGGGGTTGTTGGCGGACCTTGAGCGCCCTGTGGAAATGTGGTTGGGACAAATCACAGAGAGAGCAGGGGGGCAAGGCTGGAGAGGAGTCGGTAGAAGACAGAAAGACCACCGACCAACCTGCGGTGATTGAGTGAGAGGCCCAAAGACTCAGCTTCATTGCGGGAGATGCCAATGATCTTAAAAGCCCTGGTTTCGACAGCGTGAAGTCGAGAAAGGTGGGAGGCAGGAGCACCAGCCCAGAGGGGAGAGCAGTACTCCATCAGGCTACGGACAAAAGCTTTGTAAGTGGTCAGGAGCTCAAGAGGGCCGAGGAAGGACTTTGCACGACGGAGGATTCCCAGTCGGCGACTGGCTTTTGAGGCAAGGTTGGAAATGTGACTTTCCCAGGAAAGGTCATGGCAGATAGTGAGACCCAGAAGCTTGAAAGAAAAGACTTCTTCCAGAGGATTGTTGAGAAAGTGGATGGGGGGGTTTTGTAAACGGTCCTTTCGAAGAGACATAGTGAGAGTGTGAGATTTGTCTGGATTGAAAGACAAACAGAATGTAATTAATTGACATGCTCACATGGGTTGACAGAGGCTTCACCTCGACGAGAGTTCACTGTCCACCCATGTTTTTGGTTATATCTTCTTCTTCTTTCGGCTGCTCCCGTTAGGGGTCGCCACAGCGGATCATCCGTATGATCCGCATAGTGATTTGGCACATGTTTTACGCCGGATGCCCTTCCTGACGCAACCCTGGTTGCCTCTTACGACACAGGGATAGTTTTTGGTTATATACATGTATATATTATGTATACATATATTGTTGGGGGTCGGGTGAGAAGACCACCTGGGGGTTGGGGGGGGGGAAGCGCTCGTGGGTTCCCACCAGACTCCCCGGAATTGCAGGCGCACATTGATAATTCTGTGACGCGGCAGGTTGCAAACTGACCGTGAACGCCAATAACTCAACCACGTGACTTAGGATCCTCCGTCTAGTTTATCCGGTTACCTAAAAAATAATCACGTGATCGAATTACCGGGGGACACGCTCTCGGTACGCCTTGTCCGAACAGGATCACTTTACCGGATCAGATGCAGCCGAGTGACACTGCCAAGGACGTACCAGCTAAAAGGAACGGATCGTTCGGAATGAAGCTCCGGCTAGGTTCGGATACAGACCATGCTGGATCAATGAAAGAAAAGACAAAAATGAGGTAGGAACATTTCTCCAAAAGGATTTATTAACAGGCAGGCGAGGAAAGATATGTGGCACAGTGAATAGATGTTATTGTTGTATGTGAGCAGGGATAGGAAGAAAAGTGGAGTGCGACAATAATACAAGCAACTTACAAAAGCAGACAGAGCAGAGTTATCCTGATATAATTATTGTACACTCTTAACTGAAGCGAGGACAGGCGCTATGACACACACATACACACACACACACACACACACACACACACACACACACACACACACACACACACACACACACACACACACACACACACACACACACACACGCACACACACACACACACACACCCCAACACACACACCCCAACACACACACACACACACACACACACACACCCCAACACACCCCAGCACACACAACACACATCCTGATGAGGAATGGTTAATGAGAAGAAAGAGGAGAGAAGATGAGGCTAACGGTCTCTCAATACCTTGCACGATTGACCGACCGCGCCACCAATACATTTTGGGGGGATGCTCCATTGGGCGATACCTCCCTGACAGCTGGCGTGTTGCAGTGTGACCAATCCTTGGCTTTTTTTCACAAGATCTTTGCGATTCGTTGTTCACCTTGGCGTCTTCGTTTTCTGTACGTTTTCTTGGCGCATATGTTTTATATTATCATCGCTTTTCCGAAACCTTGTGAATTATTGGCTTTTTTCATTGGCTCACCTTGGCATTTATGAAAATGAGGAGTGGTCACACTGGCGCGTCGTCTCCTGCTTCAAGCCACTTCGTGCAGCTAGTGTCGATCCAGAGAATCGGGCACGACTGACAGACGTGAAGGAAGGACTATGGGCAGAGTCCGGAGCAGCAGGCGGATAATGTCGGAGTCCGGAGCAGCGGGCGGAGAATGTCGGAGTCGGGAGCAGCGGGCGGAGAATGTCGGAGTCGGGAGCAGCGGGCGGAGAATGTCGGAGTCGGGAGCAGCGGGCGGAGAATGTCGGAGTCGGGAGCAGCGGGCGGAGAATGTCGGAGTCGGGAGCAGCGGGCGGAGAATGTCGGAGTCGGGAGCAGCGGGCGGAGAATGTCGGAGTCGGGAGCAGCGGGCGGAGAATGTCGGAGTCGGGAGCAGCGGGCGGAGAATGTCGGAGTCGGGAGCAGCGGGCGGAGAATGTCGGAGTCGGGAGCAGCGGGCGGAGAATGTCGGAGTCGGGAGCAGCGGGCGGAGAATGTCGGAGTCGGGAGCAGCGGGCGGAGAATGGCGGAGTCGGGAGCAGCGGGCGGAGAATGGCGGAGTCGGGGGCAGCGGGCGGAGCAGCGGGTGGAGTCGGGGGCAGCGGGCGGAGCAGCGGGCGGAGTCGGGGGCAGGCGAGCTGGCGACGAAGGCGGAACTAGCCGGCAAGGAACGCTGAGCAGGAAAGACGACAGACAGCCCCGCGACCTGTCCTTTTATAGACCCCGTGGTGTGGGCGGGGGTGACGACCCGAAGCGATGTCGTCACTCAAATCGGGCACTCTGCTTGGGCCCCGGCCAGCACATGGCCCAGCCGTGATGGCCAGAAGCAGCTTCACTTTACTTCTGGCCAGATGGTTCCAAGCTGCGGAATCGTCTCGCTCCGAGCACAGTGACATCAATCGCCCTGCACCAAACTCCCAGGCCGTCCACGGCGACTGGCGGTCAGCGCCGGTTAATGCGCTTGCCTGTCAGTAAGCCATGCGGCCTGAGCTGAACAGCGCGCCTCTGCCCGGCTGCAGCCTCACCGGGCGGAGAGGCGAGAAAACGTTCGCCATCCGCAGGAGGCACCTGCGGCTGCGGTGGTCAGCGAAGACCGACTGTAAGATGCCATGGTAAACCCATGCAGACCCGAAGATGATGTGGGTTATTCGTGCCCCACTCTGTGTACGATAATAAATTATCCTGGAACTGCAAGTGGGTTCGCCGCCATTGAGCATGCGGTCATTTATCAAAAGCGGTGGTGTGTGCGGTGCCAGCCCTGATCCGTCTCAGGAATTGAGGGAAAAGATCGGACATAATCATTCGATGTAGGTTTGGGTTGAAGAAGAAGATAGATATACAGTGGAGAGAACAAGTATTTGATACACTGCCGATTTTGCAGGTTTTCCCACTTACAAAGCACGTAGAGGTCTGTAATTTTTATCATAGGTACACTTCAACTGTAAAAGATGGAATCTAAAACAAAAATCCTGAAAATCACATTGTATGATTTTTAAATAATTAATTTGCATTTTATTGCATGAAATAAGTATTTGATCACCTACCAACCAGTAAGAATTCCAGCTCACAGACCTGTTAGTTTTGTCTTTAAGAAGCCCTCCCATTCTCCACTCATTACCTGTATTAACTGCACCTGTTTGAACTCGTTATCTGCATAAAAAACAGCTGTAAAACACGCAATCAATCAGACTCCAACCTCTCCACAATGGGCAAGACCAGAGAGCTGTCTAAGGGTATCAGGGACAAAATTGTAGACTTGCACAAGGCTGGGATGGGCTTCAGGACAATAGGCAAGCAGCTTGGTGAGAAGGAAACAACTGTTGGCGCAATTATTAGAAAATGGAAGATGTTCAAGATAACAGTCAATCTCCCTTGGTCTGGGGCTCCATGCAAGATCTCACCTCGTGGAGTCTCAATGATCATGACAAAGGTGAGGGATCAGCCCAGAACTACACGGCAGGACCTGGTCAATGACCTGAAGAGCTGGGACCACAGTATCAAATAAAACTATAAGTAACACACTACGCCGTCATGGATTAAAATCCTGCAGCGCACGCAAGGTCCCTCTGCTCAAGCCAGCACATGTCCAGGCCCGTCTGAAGTTTGCCAATGACCATCTGGATGATCCAGAGGAGGAATGGGAGGAGGTCATGTGGTCTGATGAGACCAAAATAGAGCTTTTTGGTTTAAACTCCACTCACCGTGTTTGGAGGAAGAAGAAGGATGAGTACAATCCCAAGAACACCATCCCAACCATGAAGCATGGAGGTGGAAACATCACTCTTTGGGGATGCTTTTCTGCAAAGGGGACAGGACGACTGCACCGTATTGAGGGGAGGATGGATGGGGCCATGTATTGCGAGATCTTGGCCAACAACCTCCTTCCCTCAACAAGAGCATTGAAGATGGGGCGTGGCTGGGTCTTCCATCATGACAACGACCCGAAACACACAGCCAGGGCAACTAAGGAGTGGCTCCGTAAGAAACATCTCAAGGTCCTGGAGTGGCCGAGCCAGTCTCCAGACCTGAATCCAATAGAAAATCATTGGAGGGAGCTGAAAGTCTGTGTTGCCCAGCGACAGCCCCGAAACTTGAAGGATCTGGAGAAGATCTGCATGGAGGAGTGGGCCAAAATCCCTGCTGCAGTCTGTGCAAACCTGGTTAAGAACTACAGGAAACGTCTGATCTCTGTAATTGCAAACAAAGGTTTCTGTACCAAATATTAAGTTCTGTTTTTCTGATGTATGAAATACTTATTTCATGCAATAAAATGCAAATTAATTATTTTAAAATCATACAATGTGATTTTCACGTTTTTCTTTTAGATTCCGTCTTTCACAGTTGATGTGTACCTGTGATAAAAATTACAGACCTCAACATGCTTTGTAAGTGGGAAAGCCTGCAAAATTGGCAGTGTATCAAATACTTGTTCTCCCCACTGTAAGTATGAAATGGAGATTTGGATTGAAAAGATGACAGATATAATTATGAGAAGGAGATTCGGATTGAAGAAGGAGATAGATATAATTATTAAATTCAGAAGTGGGTTGAAAAGAGTGCGCCGCGTGCAAACCTGAATTTGTTAGCATTTGTTGGGTTGTTCCTTATATTTCCTCAGCACGGCATTCCTGCAATACGCCGTGTGTTGGTTATTCTTCCTATCCCTTATGCGAATTGCGCGGCCATGGTTTTCTACAAGTGGGTGTCTGAGCGGAGTGCTTGCCGGCTTCGAGAGGACCCCTTGCTTGGATTTATCTCAGTAATAGAGAAAAAAGAATAGGAATGAGTTCAAGAGGTTTAATCAGACCGAACTATGAGATTCACACAATGCACTTGTCCCGTTAGTCCCTTCCTTCCTTGTCTAATGGGGGCAATCTGAACGTAAATTAACAATTTAACAACAACAACAATAAATTAACAAGTAAATTAACCAGAACCGCAACAATAATATGTATAGTTGCGGTTCTGCAAAACCACATGCCTCTAAGGCAATGGCACCCAACATACAGTGATCCACAGACAGTAATTTCATTAGTCTTCGTGCAGTCAGACCTTCCCCTCATGTCTAATGGGTTAACGGGACGAAGTGCATTGCGTGGGTCCAATAGTGAGGTCTAATAATTTTATCTCTATCTTATTTTCAATCCTGATTTTGCGGGGACGGGCCAAGCACGTTTCCAGCACCAACCACAGCTCACCGGGGGTGCCTCGAATGGGCATGCGGGACCGACACGACCCTCGTCCAGTCGCCAGAACATGGCCTGGGTGATCGGTGCAAAGCTCTGGGCCGTGTCGCGCCGGATGTGCGAATGAGGCCGCTTCCGGCCCCAGGAGCCAGGCAGGGTGGGGCCAGGATCCAATGGAAGGGCACGATTCGGATGACGGCGCGTCGCTTTGGGTCGTCGCCCTACCCTTCACCCGGGGCTTATAAAAGGTGGATCGCGAAGCCGTCCGCCCTCTCTCCTCCTCTCCCCCCCCATTCTCTCTCTCCCTCTCACTCTCCCTCTCCTCTCTCTCTGCACTGCCTCACCTGCCTGCCTCACACTGTCTCCGCCTGTTTGCCATGCCCACTTCTCTGCCTCTCTGCTTTGCCCTCTCTTCACTGCATCTTGTCGTCTGCCTGTAGCTGCATCTCCACTCGGGGTTGGTGTGCGACGTGTGTTCTGCTGGACTAGTGTGGAGCACACGTTTCCACGAGCCCAACAAAGTGATCAAGCAAGAGATAATGCGCCGCCTCTTAAGGTGGGATCGCTCAAGCAAAGCGTTCTCCAAAGCGTACTGAGTTGCGTGGTCGGTCGACCGCGCCAGGTATTGAGAGGCCCTTAGTTCTCATCTGCTCTCCTACCTTCTGGCTAACTAATCATCATCGGGTTTGTGTGTGTATGTGTATGTGATTGCGCCTGTCGTCGCATAAGTTAACATCGTAGAAGATGCAACGGGATACGTCTGCTTTTGCAAATTGCTTGCCTTTTTGTCGCACCCCACAAATTCCTTGCTGTCCCTGCTGTTCATAATTATAAACCCCATTCACTGTGCCACATATCTTTCCTCGCTTCATTGGAAATAAATGCTTTGTGTAGAAATGTTGCCAGCTCATTTTCGTCTTTTTCTTCATTGATCCAGCATGGTCCATCTCCTAGCCTAGCCGGGGGCTTCACCCCCAACGATCTGTTTTCTAGCCGGTAAATCCTTCGCAGTTACGCTCGGCTGCATCTAATCCGGTTTGAATAAGGCATACCGAGGGCGTGTCCCCCGGTAATTAGATCACGTGACTATTTTAGGTAACAGGTTTCCATTAGATGGAAGACCCCAAGTCACGTGGTTGAGTTATTGATGTTCACGGTCGATTAGCGACCCGCCGCATAACGGAGTTGTCCGTGTGCGATGGCCTGCAATTCTGGAGAGTCTGGTGGGAACCTGAGGTAGTAGTAGTCTCCCTCCCTCGTAGTCTTTTCCCTCCCTCATAGTCTTCTCTCCCCCGACGCAAAGTCCGCAACAATATATATATATATATATATATATATATATATATATATATATATATATATATATATATATATATATATATATATATATATATATAATATATATAATATATTTGCGGGCCGGAGGTCTGGTGGCGAGAACAACCGCTAGGTGGGGAAAGTTAAGTCGATTCCCACCGGACTCTTCGGAGTTGTGGGCCGTCGCTCCGGATAATTCCATGACGCGGCGGGTCGCTTAACTGACCGTGGACGCCAATACTTCCACAGCAGAGCGTAGGGTCTTTTTGTCTGGAACCAATTTACCTAATTAACAACGCGGTGTCGTCTACCGGGGAATCACGCCCTCGGTACATCTTGCCTGAACCGGATCACTCTACCAACTACCTACTACCTTTCCGGTTCGGATGTAGCCGAGCGGACCTGCCAAAAACGTACTGGCTAGAATGAACAGATTATATCGGGTATAAAGACCCGGCTAACCTCAGATCTGAACCATGCTGGACCAATGGAGGAAAAGACAAAAACGAACTGGGAAAATTTCTACAATAATTTATTTACAATAAAGCGAGGAAAGTTATGTGGTACAGGTAACAGGTTTATTGGGGATGTTATGCAGGGAAAGATGAGAGAAAGATGTAGTGCGACAATTTTACAGCAACTTATAAAGCAGACGCAGAGCAGACTTGTCGCGAGAAGAATACAGGCAAGATTTACAAGATTCGAATAACCTATATAGTTCTACTTAATGGACGGTGCCACACACTCAGACACACACTCTGACAAAATAAACCCAGTTGAAGGCAAAGGACTTTTGTAGCCAGGGAGCGAGGGAGTTGAGGTCGCAGTTCTCAGTACCTGAGTTCTGGGGAAAGGGATGCTCCGTGGTGCAGCACCTGACAATGGTCGCACAGCTCGGCCCACAGCCGCACGTGTGGAGTTTGTGTGTGTGTGTGTGGAATCCAAGGCAGCCAGGATCATTGGGTATCTCCCGCAATGAGGCTGAGTCTTTGGGTCTCACTCTCTCACTCTCAACGAACAACCCCCAAAGAACTCCTTGGATCCTCCACAGATCTTTCTTTAAGTGATCCTGGTCTGGGACAGGATTCGGGCTTCCAAGCGTCTGTTGC
Organism: Eptatretus burgeri; assembly: GCF_056783735.1. Taxonomy (NCBI): domain Eukaryota; kingdom Metazoa; phylum Chordata; class Myxini; order Myxiniformes; family Myxinidae; genus Eptatretus; species Eptatretus burgeri. The sequence goes on from NC_140965.1 coordinate 50,584,985, forward strand.
AGTTTCACTTCCTTTCCAGACCTCCAAAGAACTCAAGACTCAAGCACAGAATGAACTGTCTCAGCACTTCACGAACTCTCCGAACTCCAAGCACTCCACCCTGAGGATGGTGTCGTAATTTATCCATCTCCCTCAGCGGGGAGGGGCCTTGGTGAAGCTGACGTCACTGTCCGCCTTGATTGCACGGGCCTTCCATGGGTCCGCCCTTTCTGGGTGGGATTTCGGCCATACCGGGAAGCCCGCTCCTCCACACGTGCGGACTCGCCAAAAAGGAGCTACAGTAAGAGGATTTTTCCTCGGACAGCGAGTCGCCGGTTCGGCGAGTAGGTGAACATGCGGTTGTTCAGCCCATGTGCGAGTAGCAAGCGAGAGGAGGGGCAAGTAGGCAGAGGGTAGCGTGGGTTGTCGTGGATTTGTCTTTGCAATGAAATGGAGTGGAGATATAAAGATTTATTAATTTAACTAAAAAAACATCACAACACACCCTTTTAATTATCCCACTAAACACAAGGAAGGGATCTGTCTAAACATATACTTCATGGAATAACTGGCTTGGGACACCTATATGTTGTATGCATACGGTTCCGAGAACCGTAACTATATATATATATATATATATATATATATATATATATATATATATATATATATATATTATTGGGAATTCGTGCCCGCCGGCGTGCGATCGGCCGCTCGACTCGAGTGGCGGCCACCTCGCCCACCGGAACGGACAATTCAGTCGTGACCCTCTCGGACCAACGCGGGAGCTAGTCATGGGTGGGGGTTTAACCTCAGCACGATCGTGCCAATTGCCCACCCACGCAGGATAGGGTCACTCGCCAAATTCTATCTACCTAAGTACCTGCGCGAATGGTCGACCGGGCAATCGCACCTCACCGCAGGTCGACTCCAGACACGGGCTGCTTGGGCGGCCCGTTCCGTGCTATCGGGATAACCGAGCGGTCGTATCGCCGACCTGGACGGTTCAGATTAATTACCGGGCGTATTAAGCCCACTACAAACCCTTTACGTGAAGCAGGATGGAGGGTCAATAAAGAAAAGACGAAGCGAAATGGGAAAACAGTTCACACAATGCACATTTATTACGCGACACACGGAAAGCACACATATACAGCCAAACAGTCAAAATTCACATGTAGCAGTTAAAACAAAAGAAACAATGACGCAGAGTTACTACAGAATACGCATACACACGGCAACACTTATACAGTTCTACTTTACAGATGGCGCCAACACACATTTACTCAAAAGCAAAGGAAAGAAGCCACCCTCATAGACAAGGGGGCAGATGGGCCTGTAGGCCAATATGCGCGCGTGGCCTGAAGGAGCGGCCAGGCCCGCGAGACCGGGGGGGTCCTACCCGTGTCCTCGTGACGCGTTGGTGGACGAGCTGCAGATGTGGCCGCGTGGCTGTGCCCCGACTCCGTGCTCCTTGGCGGGTTTCGTTGGCACGATGTTTGGAGTGGGGTGGGAACGGGGCCCCCTTTTTGCACTATCTCAGCGCGGGGGAAAGGGGGAATTGTTGATGCCCTGGAGGAGGAGAATGGCTGGCTGGCCTGGGTCCTGCGACAAGCGATCTCACACCGCGACCTCGTCGCCGACCGCCATCCTTCTCGCCTTGGACCCGAGCTCCTTTGCCTCTTCCCGCAACTCTCCTCAGCCGACGGCAGAACCCAACTCGATGCCACACCGATGACTTCGCCACCCGACTCCACTCTCTGCCACACCCTACTGCCATACTCTGCCACGATTCGCCTTGCGCTCGCCGTTTTATAGGCCGGCAGGAGAAAACAGTATGCAAATATCCGGATCAGGATGACCTCGGGGGTGGAGCCACGCTCGCCAATTGGATGGAGGAAAGTGGGCGTGAACCTCCCCTGATCCTAGAATTTGCATGTATCGATTTCACACAGACGCGCCTGGAGGCAGGGCTAAGCCGCTCCGCTCTTGCGAATTGGACGGATCAGAAGTGGGCGTGTAGCGTTCCTGATCCGAATTCTCCCTCGGAAAGGCCGCTACTTGCGCTCGCGGCTCGGCGCGTATCGCTGAACGAGCCCAAGACAGCCCGACGCTCAGTGTTCACAGGTGGTGCGGGAATGGCCGTAGAAGGAGAGAGGTGAGGGTGGTGGAGGGTTTATCAGTGGTCGTTTGATGGTTATGGTGCCGTTTGGGAATGACGGTGATGGGATGTTTGTGGGATTGAGTTGTGAAGGTAAAGGTCGTGGCTGTTGGCGTTGTTGTTGTTGTCTGAGGGTTGGAGCGTGGTTGTAGTTGGTGATGATGGCTGGCGTGGTGGTTGAGGTGGTTGTTGTGTGATGGCGGTTGAGACGTGGTTGGTTCAAAATAAAGATAGAACAGAAAAACGGCTATCTCGAAGCGTCGCAGCCCGAATGAATCACATAAATTCCCTCTAGACAACGGATTTGGGGCTAACTACACATGTACTTAGAGATATCTCACCTACGGGCCCTTCATGGTGTAATGCGAATTTCCACAGCTGTAACAATATATTATATTATATTATATATAATTATATGTGTGTCAAGTGAATTGGATGAAAATTGATGATTTGTGACTTTTGACCTCTTGTCATAAACAATGGGCTTCTTGCTTGTCACTACCTTTACCAGGTGGTTAAGTTTTGTGAAGGTGGAGCAAAAATGTGACCTGTAGGTGATTGACAAGGGGGTGAAGGGCTGAGAGGGCAGTTGGAGATATGGCCACCCCAAGGCAGGTCGTGCTCATACTGAGGCCAAAGTCTGATGGCTTTGAAGATGAATGGCATAAGTAAATTTGAAGGTTTCAAAGCCCTTCTTTGTGAAGCATGAGATTCAGGGTATGGTACCAGCCAGCATTAAATGGTGAATATTTTCAGGGTTACTGTGTCAGCAGACATTATGTCAGCAGACAGACTCCCATTATGCTTGTTCCAGGTGTGTCTGACCAGCACAGGCAGGGAGGAATTTCCTGAGATGCAGAAAGGTTAATTTGATAAACCAATTAATTGTGGGTGATTTTTGTCTGTTGACAGCACTGGTATTGCCAAGGTGTCTAATGGGGCATTGTAGGTATTTTAACCCAATACCTGTTTGCTTACTGTTACATCCTCAGGGTCATACTCTACTATGTCCTTATGCCAGTGTGCAGTGTGAGTTCTGCACCGAGGAAATGCTACGTGAACATGTAAGGCATGACTTTGACTTTGCCACCCTTGTTAATATCCTGAGTTGGTGGTGTTTGTTTCAATTAGCCAACCTTCCTCACAAATTATTCATTTTACCAACCCCACTGTTTTGCACTAATTATGGCCTCCCTCCTATTCTCTCAAATTCAGCTAAAGTCTCACCAGGAGGATGAGTGTTCTCAAGCACCTGTATCCTGCACTTTCAGTTACTTTGGCTGCACCTCTAGGGTAAGAGTGCCATGTGATTATTTTTCCTATGATTGCAGTACCCATTGAAGTAGAATATATTTGTTTGAGTGCATCATGCACACTCTTTGTAGATGCTGCGTTTAGAGCTGGGTACACACATGCATGAATGCATGCAAGTGCACATGGACATGATGGCCTCGACACTGATAAGACTGTGGACTTCAAGCAGCGTACCCCGCTCTGACGCTGTGCCTCGGCCCAGTTGCTGTAGTTGCTCAGACAAGATGCAGGAGCTGCGTGAAATGGTGCGTGCCTTTGATTCCAAGGTTGTGATGCAAGGACACAAGATGTTGGAGGTCCAGACACGCTGTGAAACACAGCATCGGATGCTGGGAGAGCAAAGTGTTCTGCTGAAAGAGTATGAGGGGAGAATAAGTGAACTAGAGGCCCGCTGTTGTGGTGGTACCTATCTGTGGCGAGTGGAGAAGTTCAGCCGTTTGTGTGGGGGTCTCGGAGCATCAGGTGATGCACCTGATTGCCCTGCAGTGCAACACAGTCCTGGTTTTTACACCGGGGTTCCAGGGTATCGGCTGTGCCTGAGGCTGCAGATTTCTCCGAGGCTGCATACCGGATCCTCTTCACCGGAGCAGCTTCCCGCAAATTCGGAGCCATATCTCTCACTTTTCACGCACCTCATGCAGGGAGATTTTGATGATGTACTGCCATGGCCATTTCAGGGCCGCATAAGGCTGAGTGTGGTGGACCAGAGTGAACGATCATCCGAGCGACATGATGTGGTTGAAATAATGGAGGCCGAACCTCACAGACATGCCTTTCAACGGCCCATTTCAATGAGAAACCCCAAGGGCTATGGCTATCTCCAGTTTATGTCCCTCTCACTCTTGGGGCAGCGAGCTTTCCTCAAGGACGATGTGCTCATTGTGCGCTGTGAGGTTGAGACTAACAGAGCGGGCTTTGGGGCACGGGATGCTCGACAGCAAGCACAAAATTTTGAGAATGGACAAAGCAGACCATTAAATTGTTAACTTGCGCCTGAAAGCACAAATTGCTTATTGGGTTGCCCTTTTTACCCCAAATCAGTTCTTCATTCTGTCCTGCTCCACCTCCTTATATCGGCTATGTGACTTCAAGTGAACTGACACGGTCAAGATATGCCTCACACTATGCAGTTAATCTTCCAGGTAATATAACTTTACCTGGTAAAGCATTTTGTTGCTTATGAATCATGCCATTGGTTTTTTTTTTCCTTCGTGCATTTCCTATCATTTTTCTGGAAGATATGAATGTTTTGATTTGCAGCAAATCTAATATCTTGAAGTAATAACTTTGTCAGGGTGCAAAAAGATGAATTTACATGAAAATTTGTGTGCATTTATGTATATACACGTGCTGTGGTGTGAATGGCACTGACACCATTCCATACACTTGGGGCGTGGCCCTGAGATAGTCAAATGGTGATTGGCCGAATTGAACCGATCTGCATAAAAGTTACCGATGTGCAGCGCTAATTTATTGACTTCCACTTTCCTAAGTGGACTGATTGGAAAATATATCCCCAGGCTAATAATCAACAGTTTAATTCCAATGAAAATAATGATTCACAAACGGTTACTTTTTAAAAATTTGATAAACGAATATGATGATGCGGGGCGGGGGGGGGGGCACAAGCTGCAATAGAGCACTGAGATTTTACAGAACAACATACTTACCCATTTGTCATTAAAAAGAAATAAACTACACTAAAGCTGTGAGTCTTCAAAACAGATTTAATTTTCAAGAAGATGGGATCACAAGGAAAGAATTGAACCTTCAAGCCACTGTAGGTGAAGAAGAGGGAGATAATGTGGGGAAAACTACGTCACGCGATGTGGATCCTAATCAGGACAACGGCGGAAGATGTAAACGGTGCGACATGGTTCTTGCTGCACCACGCAGTGTAGCTAAGATGGAGGACGAGGATGGAGAACCATCTCACTCCTGTGCAGCTGCTGATGCTGCCCAGCTATCGTTGCACCAAAAAAATCGCTAACTTGATTGACTGTATTCTCAACCAGCACTGATTGCCAACTAAATGTAATCCTACTCCCCATGCTGCCGACTCTCTTGCTTCAGTTGGGCACGCTGCAAACTATCGTCTTTAGGTTGCCCTCCTGCTGACTCTCTTGCTTCAGTTGGGCACGCTGCTGACTGTTCTGAACTGTTCCCAACTGCAGTTTTTTATTATTAAGATCTGCTTGTGGGGAGCTTCTTACCCTCCACGTGAAGCACAGAAGCGGCGTTAAGCAATGGCTTACTCTGACTGACAGACGTCGGTATATGATCGAGTAACTACTTAATTTTGATTGAATTATATATTTTGAACCCTGTAGAACATGAATTGGAACACAAACCTGTAATTTACCATAACTGTGGCTCTGAATTTGATAATTTGTACGGAATCTCGTCCCAAGTGTGTATGCGCACTGAGGAGTGAGATAATTGTTTTTGTCTTTCTGTCTGGCAGTCAAACAAAATTGAAAATTAGTTCAAACAGGAAACTTACTGTTTTCGAGATGTCATAAAGGACACAAACAACAGGTGCAAATAACTTACTGAAATGGTTAAATAAGGTGGTCTGAAAGACTTTGCATCAATGGCGGTAAACTTTCGATAATTTTGTTTAAATTGAATTATATGCTTGGACATTATCGAACACAAATCATTTTGTTGGCACTTCCAGAATTCTCCAGTTTAGCAGTACTTGAACAGAATTTTATGCCATCTCGCCCAATCAAATTTTCCACTCGCGCTCTCAGCATTGGGGAATATCGAGATGCAGACAAAACCACGGCTTGTAGGAAATATAGATTGCGCTCGGATTTGCAAAGCAAGAGTTGAAAAGGCCCTTCCCATGTCCTTTTTCTCAAGACTGTGTAGGGTAAGGTGTTCTATGAACTCTCCAGGTTTTTTTTTTGTCATTGTTCACAGCAAGCTTTGTCCCTGCCTGGCATGTTTCTTCACGCGTTGCTAATAATTGACGCTCATTCTGAGCCAATGGTCCTCAGCTCAGGAAATCACATAAAATTCTAACAGACATAGAATTGGGAGGATAAAAAAATAATCTGGTGGGAGGCGCAAGGGGTAGTAGAGGGGAACTGTGCTCACAGGTGAACACAGCATTTTATCCAATAGCGGACAGAGTGTTTATCAACAGAGTACTGCGTAGAGATGTGGCGTTTTGCTTTTATTAAGCATGTATATAATGCAGGGGGCTCCCACTCTCCCACCCTGGCAGATATGAATGTTTTTATTTGTTGTAAACCTAATATCTTAAAGTATTGACCTTCTACGAGTGCAAGAAGGTAACGGGGAAATACAGCGGTGGTAAGAAAAAGTGCAAAAAACTCGATTTTGATGGTAGCATGTGGATGCGTGGTTGGGTGGTGCCGAGTGCACATTCAGCTCGTCTGAATGTTTGAATGTATCCTGAACATGGGTCTTTTTAATCCTTAGACTATAAAGAAGAGATGACAGTTTTAAGTGCACATTGCTTATGCTTGATCACCCATTTTGAAGTAGTAATTTGCAGCTGGATACAGGTGCTGTGAAAGACTTGATAAATCATCTGTAGACACTCGCCACACTATGCACCGCCCGGTGTGCTGTACAAGCCATGAGTCTAGTCTTTTCTGTAAAGATTTTTTTAAAATAAAAAACATTCGAAGGTTTTTGTTTGAATATTTGATTCATTTTGCACATGTGATACTCAAAAGAGTAATACATGTGCCGAGAGCTGTCAAAATAGTATAAAGTTTACCTCATTCAGTTGTGTATTTTTAATATCCAGAAATTGTAAGGACACATTAGACAAAACATGGTGCATACCATATTTCTCTATCGACTTCTTACAATGCACTTTTCATTTCATAGTAAACCTCGAAGCTTTTAACAAAGGAAGAGGAAAGGTGAAAATTAAGAAAAAGCCCGATGGTATGATTTTTATGGGAGATTTGAAATTGTAATTGATGAGGAGTTTCACAGTTGAAGAGAAAAAAATGAAGAATACCCGATCCCGTTCATGCTCGTACGAGGAACTAGCCAGGAAATTCCCGATGTTAGAGCGTAGCTTTGTTATAGGGGTGTAAGATGTGATTGGGAGAGAGATGTAGGGTTTCATCAATCAATGTTTGGATTAGAAGGTTATCAGCAACATTGTAAAATCTATATGTTGATGTACAAGGAGCCATTGAAATATTTTGAGGTTTGGAATGTTGAGTTGTAAGAGCTTGAGAGAAGAGGCAGGTAAACCTGCTTAACAATAATCCAAGTGGGATGTTGAGAGCATGAACCAAAGCTTCAATTAGATAGAAACCACATGCTGTGTCATCACTTGCAGAATATGTGTTAAGAGAACCCTTGCACTTTTCCAATGCTTTATAGCTAAGCATTTGTTTTAGTTTTCGTGCTTTCTGAACCTCAACAAGTCAGATTTGTAGATTTGTTGGTATATAAGAGCAGGCTCTGATCACCACTTCAAATTCCTTCCTTCTCGTTTCACTGTGGTTTTGTCTGGCTGTTCTCCTGTGAACGCATAGATTGTGATACTGAGATTCTGGGTTCAAATCCCACACACTGTTCATTTATTTTTTCGGATACATATGTAAAGGCTCATGGAAGAGCTGAATGTAACAATGTTCTTGTAGTTAATGTGAAAGTATAATATCATGTCCTCATGTCAGTCCTCCTGTAATAGCTATGCAAGCTCTCCAAGCATGGGAGCACAGGAAACCAATTGCTGAGTCATTACCCCACCTGTGTGAAAGTGGGATTAAGCAATTGGTTCACTTTGTCTGTCTTTCTGTCTGTCTGCAAACGTCAATTTATGATTGAGGAATAATTTAATTTAATTTGAATTGAATGTTGTATTTTGAACATGAATCGGAAAACAAACCTGTAGTTTATCAGTACTTTGGCTCTGAATTCATCCCAATCGCACAAATGCAGAGAGGAGCGAGATAATATTTTTCATCTGTCTGGCAGTCAAACAAAATTGAAAATCATTCCAAACAGCAAACTTTGTTATTAGCTATGTCATAAAGGAGACAAAAAAGGACAAATAATTAATGTAATGTGTAAGACGCTGCTTGAATGAAAGTCAACTTCCGAAATGTTTTTTTTCTACAACTTTTAAAATCTTTTTGTTTTTTTTTAAATTTAAATTTAATTATATATTCGACACTGCAGAACACAAATTGTCTTATTGGCACTTTCAAAAACCTTCCATTTAGCAGTACTTGGACCAAATATTACTGCATTTTACATCATCTCAACCAATCAAATTTGCTGCTCGAGACCCACCCATGTCATTTTGTTTTTTCTCAAAACTGCGTGGGTATGAACTCTCTCGTTTTGAGTGTGCATTTAGTTTTTTTGTATTCAATGTCGAGGCTCACATAAGAACTAACACACACAACGTATAACAACGGGGGCAAGATAGTGGGGGCAGATAACAGCAATTTTTGAGAGGAAGCGTGCAAATGATGATACAAGCATCAAATTTGGCACATTTGTTCTCCAGGGGATTCTAATCAAATTTGCCTGATTGGCCATTTGAAAATCCAAGATGGCGGCCATTTTTCAAGATGGCCACCAAGTTAGCCTCCCGAAGTTGACTTTTTGCTTAGAAGTATTTGTAGTTGTCCGATTTGCATGATCTAGGTGTGGATTCCTATATTTTCAAGCCTGCTGGAGTGGATTTTCCTGTTTTTAAAGCCCCCTGATACACACTTTTTCTGATTTTGCACCACTTTAATGATTGTCATATGAAGCTCAGGCCTTTCTGCAACCGGGCCCTGGCTAGTAAATGTTCAAAGTTATGCATACCATGCGAATGTTCCTCCAGCCGCTACTGTCCACATATGCAGCTGCAGAGTGCTGTGCAGGGGAGCCCTGACTGAAAGCACTTGCATCTCCAGTTGCAACCTTTCTTACAGGAACACTTGGTCAGTTCCTGACAGCTGGCTGCAATAGGGGGTAGTATTGTCCAACATATCTGCCACGTCTCTCCTTTCTGTATCCATCCCCATTCAGCGGGACTGCTCATGTCTGGACTGGAGATGGTTGCCTGGCCCAGATAATCCCAGCCTGATAGGCGCATGCTTTGCATGTTCTCTGAGGGCTGCCTGTGTTGGTGGAATTGAGTTGTACGGCCTCTGCTTGCAGGCAAAGAGATCCAGTCTTGCTCCGTCCACACCAGTGGCTGCGCTTGATCTGTCATACATGAGGACAACGAATCTCTCCAGCCTCTGCAGGTCAAGATCACGAATCAATGTTGGATGCTGGCTGAGATTGGTGAATGTTTCAGAAACGTCATCAAAGACGTTCCAAGTCTGCCATGCAGTTTTCTTTCCTTTACCGTGGAAGGCAGACACGACGTCACATCCAGTGAACGCATGGAAGTATGGGATCCCTCTCGCTTTCTCAGGCACTATTGCAGAAACTACCTCATGGACTGGAATCCATCGCACCTTGGCTCCTTGGCCAAAGGCATTCCACATGTTCTCAAGACCTAGTTCCTGCAAAGGATGTCAGTACAGATATTGCTATGACTAGTACGTCCGTGTTATTAGCCTTAATAATAATGGACTTGCTACCATCAGTCGTTGCATCCCTGGCGTGTACAAATATTCGAGTGTCAGCTTCTTCATGACGACATGGAGACACAGCATCCAGTGACTTCCTTGTGTTGCTCATGGCATCTTATCCTTTTGTGACAATAATTGTGCTTGTCGTCTGTGCTTCACACATCTTTTCCGCAAGGAAGTGAAGCAGCTCAGTCTTGTTGCTATCATCTCGAAGAAAGCTTCTCCAGTTACTTGGGGTCTTACTGGTTCCTGTCACTCTTCTTCTGATTCCTTGCCCCCTTTTCGACCTTGCCTCAGACTTCAGACTTGACTTCTTGTACACATCAAACACTATGTCCACCCTCTCGTACCTGGCACCATAGGATTCCACCTTTGGGATGATGTCTTCTTTAGCATAGTCATCAAATATCTTTGAAATGCGTGGAGGTAGGGCATTGATAAGTGCTGAGCCATCAATGATGACTGAATCTCCCCTGGGTTCTCTGTCTGGGATGTTCACTTGCGCTTCAAGAATTTCAGCCAGCTGTGACTTCTGACATGTATGAAGCCAGCCGCTGTCACTGAGAGATGCATGGTGTGACTGATTCTCATGCTTGAAGAATTCTTGCAAGTCACACTGCCTGTTCTGGCATGAGATTAACAGTCATGAGAACAGCTGACAGTCATCTTTCAGGACTTTCTTCTTAGAACTTCCCCCAGCTTGCTCTTGTTTGAAGAAAGAAACAATGTTTTTCTTGATTGGATGATAGAAAGGACATTCACCTTCATTCTGTAGCCCCTCCATGAATGAATGGAACTGCTCTTTGCCCCACTGGTGATGTGTAGCTCCCATTTCGGCAAGAGTTGGGTCTGCAATGTTTTTCATGTCTTGTACCAGTAGGTCGGCTGATTCTTCTTGGAATGGGTTTCCCATCTCCTGCATTACTGCAGAGAGTGCTTTCACCTTTTCAAAGAAAGATTGCTGGGCACTCAGTGTCTGCTCATGGTGTCTGCTGTTGTTGGTTGCATCTTTCATACCAGAAATTGCTTCGTATCCAGCTACTAGATGACTTACTTCGGGTCCAGCGACCATCCACCTACGAAGTGCTGCTGGGTCTTCTGTAAACCCAATTGCTCCTCCATCACCTTTGATGACTGCATTATTTTGCTCATGGGCTTGGTCGATTGCCAGGGCAGAGAATTCTCTTCTGGACTTGTGGATAACGAGGTTCCCTTTGTGAAACTCCCTGGCCACATCTGGATGTTATGGCTCAAGCGACATCATATCTCGGAGGTGAACTGGGATCCATCGCGCATAGTTGACATTGTTATTCGCAAAGAAGTAAGGCACCAGTTCTGAAAGTGCTTCACGGTACAGGTTGAAGTCTCCTTCTCTGAATGAGTGGATCAGGGTGAATATGGTGAGCTCCATGTCCAGCACCAGACTCCAGAACTGGAACTGTGGACTCTCTTGCCTCCGTTGTTCACACCAATCTTCAAAGGTTAGATCTGATCTGTTAGACTCTTCAGAGCGGTAGTCATGGTATGCTTCCTTCATCAGTTTGTACAAGCTGCATGCAGTGATGTGGTGTGCTTGTCTTGTCCTGGTGACACTGGATGCAGACAGGAAAGACTCTGCTGTACCAGATGAGGCCACCTCTGCTTCCACAATGGAACTGGTCCAGCCACTGTCCTGTAGTAGTGTTCCTATCGATCTCAGTGCAGCCATTTCTATATGAAGTCCACCAAACATGATAACGAACTTGTCCTCTCCATATTCGAGCCACTGCCATTGTATTTGTTTTGCCAGAGCATATAACGGTTGGTCAGCAGCAATGACAGGTGTCTGCCCTGGGTTCAGGAAAGCCACTGTATCACAGACCTTCTCCACGACATGCTTGATCGTTGCAACAGTGTGAGCCTGGTCTCGCAACAGAGGCATCAGTGCTGAAATGCTCACTTCAAATGGATGGCTCCTTTTCTGTGTTGCATGGTGGGCTGACCAAGTGATGCAGACTGCATCAGCCACATCCTCAGTGAGGAACACTTCCTCCAACCAAGAATATTCTTCTTTCAAGTGTGACCAGATTGACTCGGGTGCTGGTAAGGACTGGCTTGCTACTGGAGGAAGATTGGGATTTTTCGTAATGTATGCTGGTCGAACATTGGTGAATGCTTCTGGAAGCTCTGGAACTTTCTTCACCTTCATGTCTGACTCAAGTTTGAGCAGCTCACGTTCATCACCAGCATTTTCAGTGCTTGGATGTTGGAAAATGGACACACTTGTGCCATGGAAGGATGTTTGAGCTGTGGTCGCAGTCGGATTATGATCTATGTTGTTCACTGCTGCAGTTGTGAACAACTCCTTTCTCAAGACTAGGGGACAGATGACTCTATCTTCCACATACCGTGCAACAACTGCTTCTCCTAACTGGGCTGAGACTTCTAGGACTCTGTCGTATGATATGCTGAGCCCATTCTCATGGAGCATGTCAATGAGTTGTCTCTTCCTCGTCTTGGCAAACACATACAGGCCAACGTAGACTGCAAAAGGTGTCTCACGGTCCTTGGAATGCCTGTGGACATCCGTTCCTTCCTTGTACTTGGCAAAGCAGTTGTACTGCAGGAGCTGTGATATAGAAAGGTCAGATTTCGATGCTCCATGCTGGAGTTGGGACTTGATGTCTGCGCCATGTTTGACCATGCATACAAATTGCAGAAGTGATGGTGGTACAGCCTGTTCTAGGTCTGTGTCGTGAAACATGCTGCTGAAATGTGACTTTTGATGGAGCATGTCTCGTCTTATTATCCCAGCAGCTTTTGCTGGATGGATCGCTTCACCGTACTTGGATGCTTGTGTGAGGATTGAGCCTACATCATTTTCAAAAGCCAGCAGAACATCTCGTCCTTGGCGATGAGCTTGCAGCTTGGGGATGTGAAAAAGCAGCTCGTCCCGAAGTCGAGAACATCAGGCGATTCAACACCAAGCTGCTCCAGCCTCTGCTTGTAAAGCATGGTCATATCAGCAAGCCTGAAAATGGGTGGATCTATACTATCACTGGCAATTTTCATCTCAATAATGTAGGTGACCAGTTCGGAGAAAGCAATTGGATATGCTTCCTTCCAGTGCTCCTGTGCTTTCTCTTGCTCCTGCGCCTTCAGGTAGTCTCGTTCTCGGTTATACAGTGCCACCAAGCATGCAGGCTGATATTTCAGTTCTTGTGCTATGACATCTACAATCAGTTTGGCAAGGAGTTTTCTATCACTGAGTGTATTTGCACATTTGTTTATTATCTTATTCAATTTCATCGTCATTGCTTCTCTATTGAAAATTTTATTGACAGTCAATTTGACTCCAATAAAAAAGTAAAACCTTATTTTATAGTGTTCAATTAAAAGCAATAAGTGAATGTAATTGAGAATAAATGAATATAATTATTTTTCTTCCATATTCTTCCCCCCCCCCACCCCTATTTTGTTCTGTCAGAACAAATTTGGATAATTATATTACATATGATCACCATACCATGTTCCTAAATGAGAAAAGATATCTCTTAAACAAGTTCACCCACAATAATGGCAGTGAGTGTTCATAGGAGAAGAATGCTGGACAACGGCCATCCTGATAGTGCCCCAGTCGGGTTAATGAGCGCGTTTCCGGCTAGTTTCCGGAATGTTCGTCAGCAGCTGTCATGAGTTGTAAAGGCGTGCTATCCGAGGCCAGAAGATAAGCAGGTCTGAGTGTAGATAGAGCAGCACCAAATGGGAAACACAGTCTCGGCGTTCCTTGAGCTGCAGAGAAGGTAGATCTTGGCAGGTACGAGTTTGGGCCCGACACTGGGTTGCAGATGACACTAGATTGAAGGAGATGAAGAGGGCTCGAGATGTGACTCAGACATCCAGCCCCAGCAGAGTTTGGGGCCTCGTAGCAGCAGTTCTTGCAATCAGGTTTGATTCGCCAAAGCGAGGAATGCATGTTGGAGGCAGCCGCAATGGCCCCACGAGCCCTTCACACCATTGGGCACACGTTGAAGATGACTTGCCGTATGGACCTTTAGTACCTTCGTTGTGCATTGCGTGACCACGGCCAAGGGTTTTGTGAGTGTGGTCGGGGTTGCTCTGACAGGCAGGCGCCATGCAACGGCGAAGTTAAGTCTTTGCCTTGCTGGGGTTTGACTTGTCCAACCTTCTCTTCAGTGGTTTTTTTTTTTTCTTTAACATGCTCATTTCATCTTATCTCTTCAGGAAGGGGGTCGTGCCATGATCACATGTTGAATGCCCAATCACCCAAATCTGGGTTCTCCCCATCATCCAATCTTTCGGTGGAAGTTCTTCCAAAGCTTGATTCGCCGAAATTGTATACTGCATAGTTCAACTGCTCTCAACACTCTGAAACAAACAAAATCAAGGTTAAACACTGATTATAATTCAAATAATCAATAAAACGTAGTGGGCTCATGTATTTCAATAAGGCTGACAAAGGTTCTTATCAAAGCGTCTAACTTGCATTACATGTCATATATGAAAATTTTACCTTTCTTTTTTTCACACCTAAATGACGTGCTAAAATCTAAAGAAATCTCATTTGTATGTATACTCAAAAATAATCATCTCATTTGCTATTTACATGTAGAAAGGGTAGCAGTATTTATTAGGGTTCCAATTTGCACAATTCCAGAAAGGCCTCTTCAGTTTGTACCATTAATGAGGGGGTAATTTTCCTTTCAAAGCATGAGGCAATTAGTGAAGGTACCTTTAGTGAGGGCAATGTTGTCATAGCACAATTGAAAAGTACTATGATGAATAACATGTCCAACAAAAATCATCAATTTTGTCCACCATCCTCCAAAGATCCCTTTTAGTTAAGAAAAATATTCCATCATCTGTATAATAATTATGAAAGTTAGCTTCTTCTTCTTTAATTTTCAATGTGTTCGAATTTGTCTGAGATACAAGTACAACATTCAAATCCAATAAGAGGACAGGCTCCCCCTTGCGGAGCAAGCATTAAATAAAAAACGATTCAATATATTGTTATGGTTTCGCCGGTGCGTCGCCACGAGCACGACCCTCGATGGAGCAGTGGGGCCGTCTCGGCTCGATCGCCCGGAATTACAGGTCGCTGGCCCGGAGAAGTCTGAGGTCGGCGGGTCCTGGTTATTTTGGACCAAAATACGCCAATGGGGAGACCACGTGGGGTAGGGTCGATTGCCAACTTCAATTTACCTAAGTAACCACGTGATCCAGCTACCGGGGTATTTCACCCTCGACGGAACTCGTACGGAAGCGAGCCGCTTAAGCGAGCCCGTTCCGTGTGCGATGTCTGTCAGGTCAGGTTCGATCTGTGACCTGCTACAGGTACCATGTAAACCTGTACTAACCTGTTCCATGGTCGGGTTGTCGGCGACTAAACCGTCTCCCCCACCAGGTTTTCTGGTGAGGAGGGTGTTTGGATATGGACACCCAGCAGGATTAAAAACAAAACCTGTCAAAGGGCGGAGGAGCTCCTTGTTAGCCAACGGCCATCCATATCTAGTGCCCAACTGTGTCTGCGGATGTCCTCCTGCAGTTGGGTCACTTCTTATTAGGAGGTTGGTGGCAGGATTTGCACTCCGGCCACCATAAAACCCTTCATTCCGCAAAACGCAAAAACGCAAAAAAATCTGAAAACCCACTCCGTGGGAGTACCTCCTGTGCAGCTTCCCTACGCAGGGCAGCTCACCGGATGACGGGATTGGGGCAAAGCCTTCGGGACCCCCAATCTTTGATAGGAGGGAAACCACGGGGTAACATCCCTGGGCCAGATTGCGGGAGAGTGTGTCGGAGTGGTGCTGAGGTGTCGTCCACCAGACGGCGGTCTCCTTGGGTTAACCTGAGGCGGTCCCTTCGGGTGGGTGCCTGGAATGTCCTATCCCTAAGAGAGGATGATCACCTGTCTCTGTTATCATCTGAGCTCAAGCGTTTGGACATCGGGATTGCAGCTCTCTCTGAGGTTCGGAGACCGGATTGCGGCGAGATAATGGTGGGTGGTTACACCTACTATTGGTCTGGTCGCTCTGATGGTTACCATACCCAAGGAGTTGCTGTTGCTGTGTCCAATAAGCTGACCCCAATGATAATTGAGGTAACACCGGTCAACGAGCATATTATGAGATTAAGGATTCGTCACTCCTTAGGTGTCATTTCCCTGGTCTCTGTTTATGCTCCGACTGAGGCGAGTGATCTCACCGTGAAGAATGCATTCTACGCCACACTCGAGTCTGTGGTTGATCAGTGCCCCAGACGAGATACACTTCTAGTCTTGGGGGATTTCAATGCATCGACTAGAACTGATAGGGACGGTTATGAGGTGTGTGTTGGTCCCCATGGGTCAGGAACTATGAACCAGAATGGCACTAAGTTCCTTGACTTTGCAAGAAGTCATGGACTTAGGGTGGCTGGTTCATGGTTTCAGCGCCCACAAGCTCATCGCTGGACTTGGTATTCCAACGCTGGCGGTGTGGCAAAGGAGATTGACCATGTCCTCATTGACGGTCGTTGGAGGATGATCCAGAACTGCAGGGTCTACCGGAGTGCTCAGTTCCTCAATACTGACCACAGGCTTGTTGTAGCAACTCTAAAGCTGCACCTTACATCCTGGAGAATGGTACCATCCCAGCCGAGGCTGGATGTTGCCAAGCTCAGGGATGAGAGAGTAGCTGAGGAGTTAGCGAACAGGCTGAGTGGACACTTGGGGGGTCTGGGTGCTTTGGGGGGTCCTGAAGAGTTGTAGAGCGCCTTCAAGACCACCGTCCTTGATGTTGCCGGTGGATGCCTTGGAGCTCACCGCAGGGCAAAGAAGAATTTTGTCTCTCAAGGGACACTGGATACCATTGACCAGAGTCGCAGGGCCAGGCTGAATGGCAGAGCTGAGTTGTTCAGTGAGCTGAGGCGTAAAACTGTACGTGCACTGAGGGTGGACAAGGAGGCCTATGTGCGAGGAATCTGTGAGCGGGTAGAGCATCACCTGTGGACAGGTGATTCTCGTCCCGCTTACAGGGGAATTCGCGCATTACGTTCATCCAAGCCCATCCCTCGGAGCACTACAGTTCGAGCAGAGAGTGGTAGGCTCTTGACAGAGGAGTCTGAAGTGAAGGCCCGCTGGGCCGGTTACTTTGAGCGGTTGTACCAGGCTGATCCCCCAACTGTCGAGTTGGACGTCAAGGGTATTACAATCCCTGTTGCTGACCCTCGAATCAACTGTGGTCCACCTACGCTTGTGGAAACACGGGCTGCGGTGAACCAGTTGAAACGGGGCAAAGCTCCAGGGATTTGTGGCATCCATGCCGAACTTCTCAAGGCTGGTGGAAATGCTGCACTCGTGTCGTTGCATGCAGTTTTGTGCTCTGCCTGGAACACAGGCATCATCCCAACTGACTGGAAGAGGGGCCTTGTTGTCCCTCTCTGGAAAGGGAAGGGTGATCGCCAAGACTGCAACAACTACCGAGGGGTGACGCTGCTCTCAGTGCCGGGCAAGTTCTTTGCTCGGATAATTCTCGATAGGGTTCGCCACCATCTGCTTGAGCACCAGCGTCCAGAGCAGTCAGGCTTTACACCAAAGAGGTCAACGATTGACTGTATCCTTGCACTTCGTGTCCTCACCGAACGCAGACGAGAGTTTCGGCAGGGGCTGCTTGCAGCCTATGTTGATCTCTGTAAAGCGTTCGATTCAGTGAATCGGGATGTCCTCTGGAGGATTCTTGGTCTTCGTGGGGTGCCACCAAAACTGATCGATCTGATGTCTGAACTCTACTCTGGTACTGAGAGTGCTGTGAAGTGTGGTGGTACCATCTCTGACTTATTTCCAGTTGTTACTGGAGTTCGTCAGGGATGTGTACTTGCCCCCACACTTTTCAGCACTTGTATGGACTGGTTTCTAGGGAGGATGTCGGAGAGATCAAGTTGCGGTGCGTCATTTGGGAATGTCAAGATCTCGGACCTTGACTTTGCAGATGATGCAGTCATCCTTGCGGAGACTTTAGACATCCTCTTGGGGGGCCTCGAGGTGCTGAATGAGGAGTCGGAGCCATTGGGATTACGGGTTTCTTGGGTCAAAACTAAGATCCAGGCTTTCGGTGACATCTTGGATGCTGCTGTCCTGTCTGTGTCTGTTTGTGGTGAGGATGTTGAGGTCGTGGAGAGATTCACTTACCTTGGCAGTGATATTCATGTCTCTGCTGGCTGCGAGTCAGAGGTCAATAGATGTCTGGGTCGGGCCTGGGGAGTCATGGATTCACTGGATCATGGGGTGTGGCGCTGCCGGTACCTGTGCGGGAGGACGAAAGTCCGAGTCTTCAGGTCCTTGGTACTTCCAGTCTTGCTCTATGAGTGCGAGACTTGGACTCTGACCAAGGATCTGAGTCGGAGACTTAATTCCTTTGGTACCAGGTCTCTTCGGAGAATCCTTGGCTATCGCTGGTCGGATTTTGTGTCCAACGAGCGGTTGCTGAGAGAGACTCGGATGAGATTTGTTACCTGCATAGTCCGTGAGCGTCAGTTGCGGCTGTATGGACATGTGGCTCGTTTTCCTGACTCTGATCCTGCTCACCAGATTCTCTCAGCGAGGGAGTCTCATGAGTGGAGGAGGCCAGTGGGTCGACCACGTGCCTCATGGTTGCAACAGGTTGACCATCATCTCAAGGAGATGGGGATGGGCCTGGCATCTGCCTGGGGGATGGCCAGACGGAGGCCCCTGGAGTACCGGCGGGAAGTGGACGCAGCGACGTGCTGTTCTGGCACATGCTCCCATACCTGGCCTGACCTGACCACGTGATCCAGCTACCGGGGTATTTCACCCTCGACGGAACTCGTACGGAAGCGAGCCGCTTAAGCGAGCCCGTTCCGTGTGCGATGCCGAGCGGTTTTATAATCACCGAATTCCGCCGGCCCGATTTTCCTGTTACTCCGTTATAGCGGCAATGACTGCTCACTTTCCCACACGCGCGACACTCCCAGTCAATGGAGAAATGACACGACGAGTTGAGTACATTTAAACAATTGGGTATGTTTATTTATACAATCGGCAGGGAATGAGGGAAGCACATAAGAGCAGATTTATACCGACTAAAGCAATGCAGGTATATACAGCGAAGGCACTTAACAGTTCACTACTTATCAGACTGGCGCCACAAACAGACACACGCACACCCAGACAGAAGTGGACCTCAACGGCCTTTATTGCGACTCTCCAGCCGAGGAGGACAAGACCGGCTGTGAGCCAGGCTGGCTACCTGGCCACGAGCGCGCGGCTGGACGTCCCCTGGTCTTGGGACTGGTGTCGCCGTACCAGCCAGGCGGAAGGCGACGACACGAAGCTCTGGAGCCGGGACGAGGTCGTTGCAGGGGAAGCCAAGGTTATGAGCCGGGCAGAGAAGAAGCGGGAGAAGAGAAGCAGGAAAGAAACAGAACAACTCCAAGATTGCCGACCTCGATAATCTCCTCAGGACACACCTTATATCGGCCCCCCTCCCGCTCAACGAACGCTTCTCTCCTCCCCACTCGCCCTCCCATTGGACAGGAGACCCCATGTGACTCCTCGTCCACTCCCGATTGGACAGGTGGGCGGGGCACTCCATCCCTTGGGCGGAGTCTCCAGCGCGGGGGGGGGGGCGTTTATGGCTCTGCCTACGGCTACGGCTTCACCTCAGACCGCGTGTTTAATGGCGACGGTGCTGGGTCGGAGGCAGAGCGCGGAAGACGCCAGCTCCCCGCGGATTGGCCATGGAGGGACGGCATGTCTGTGTTAGACTCTGCCCACGTGCACGCCTGAAGAACGCAGCAGTGCCAGTTCCATGTTGAACATTACAGTTCCAGAATGGCGCCGTTGTGGCATTGTTGTAACTCTAATACAATTGTAGCGCATTCACATTTGATTTACCCATTAGACCAGGGACGGGAGCTATCTATAAAACATATACTTACCGATATAACTAATCTATAGGAACCTGAATGTTGAGTGCTATAGCTTTCCAAATCTGCAACAATCTTTTTTTTAATTCTTTTTTTTTTGCACAGTTATCATTTGCATTGCAATCAATTTTAACATTCGTATCTGCTAAACTATCCACAGTTTCAATCACAAGCGGTTCCAAAACAGTGTTATAAATTACCCTGCTTACTTCATTGCAAATTTTGAAATGGGGAATGGGTAAGCAAATGTACAAGAAGTACCATAATCAAAAATCATGCACCTGTCCAATTAATCAGAAAACAAATAAAACAAGTATTATTTAATGCTGCTTGTGGTGTCGTTACACAATTTTCAATAATATAATTCTTACACTCTTACCTACTTAAAATTTATTTCCTAATTCCATTAACTTATTTAATAATTGCTGTTGGTCTCTCCATTCTGCATTATGGTTACGTAAATACCATGCTGATTTCCCTTACAGTTAACTTATGATTCCTAATATGTAATATTGACCAATCTGTCGATCAATTTAATAACATAGATCCTCCTTCAACATATGTAAATACCTCAACTTAATATATTATTTCGATTCAAGTCCTCATAACATTTGTCTCCCATTAATAGATAAACCCATGTCATGAGGTCCACAGCGACAGTGGTTGATAATATATGAATCAATCAACACAAGTTACCAATAACCAACAGTGTACCTTGCTGTGATTATATAACCAATCATTTACTTGTGTTCCAAGTTACTGGTTTTAAAGGTGCGGACTCTAATAACTCATTGTCACTTGAAGACCCCAATGTAGATTATAATCCATTTAAATTAAGATTACGAGACTTGTATGATAAAGGTTTCTCAATTTGTAATTCCAAAACAAAACTTGATATTAAACTGAATGCTGGATGACTGATGGGCTGCCAAAATCGATCAACCACAAAACGAGGTTGTATAAAAATTCTTTCATAAACCTTCAACTGATAATGAATCTAAATTCAAACAATTTCAAAACAAACTTAATCTGTTGATTAGACAAGGAAAACAAAATCACCACAAAGAGAAAGCCCTCCCAGTGCAACTCAAATACCAAAGGAACCTATACTATAATCAACCCATTAATTATAACCAAAAGAAACATGAAGGTTCGAATACCATAATGAATTGTAATGGAGAAAAAAAGAAACAATGAACACTAAAAATCTTGTGCCTCCACAGTGCTCTCAATGAGTTCTTTTTTTTTTTTTTCTTATGAGCTGCGTCTGAAATTAATTAACTCGGTTACAGTACACAACCTCCACTAGTTATCAGCTCTTCGCCATGTTTATGTATATGACAATCAACCCGGTAAACAGGGGTGTTAAAATCACCTTTCTGATGAATAACACATGCAAACATTATAACAAGTATCACTTATCCATCACTGCAGTACAGGTCAAAGCACACTGGTATGCTGTTGCTTGTTGGTATTTTTCAAACTGGGTTGCACATTGTTACATTAATTACACAAGAAAGGCTATCATTGTTTTCATAGGGCGATCATTTAGGAGTTTTTCTCAAGACTCCCAGGTCTGCGAACTCCCCCATAGTGAGAATGGGTCCATGCCACTTGGCCTTGACATTTTACATCAGACCAGTTGAGTCACGAGGTCAAAGTTGGGTCACCAGATGAATGGCACTCCAAATTGCAGCTCAAAGCACAATCCTTCCATGGAGCTATCTCGGTGGCATCCCAACCATCCTCTGCTACCAGATGCCAAGGGAAGCAAAACTGCAGACATTCCACTACATAGCTACCAAATATTCAACACACTGTACCCCCACAATACCTCATTAAGAAAGCGTACAGATGTACAGAAATAAAAGTCAGTTGCGGAGCCTGCGTGTAATTAATTTCCACATCATGCCTGTGACAACTCGCCTACTCGTGAAGGAAACGTCTACATGGCAAAAAGTTTGGGTAAAGCTTATTTCCATATTCATCCAATTTCTCTTTCTTTTTTTTTTTTGTATACCTTGTCGAGGCTCGTGTGAGAGTGAACACAACGCACATCAAGGGGGCCATGAGACAAGAGGGGCGGGAGTGGGAAGGACAAGACAGTGGGGAACAGAGACATTAGGAGAGCTGTGGAAGGGAGAGGGATGGGGTGGGGAACATGGGGAATACAAGATGGACATTACAGGGACTTTCAGAAAGGAAAGCAGGGAATTTGAAGGATGTGGGCTTGGGTGGATTATCAGGGGTAGAAAAGATTGAGGATTTGGATGGGAGATGATAGGTGGTGGTGAACAGCTGTTTTGAAGGCCTGGAGGGAAGAATGGGATTGAATAGAGTGACGGAGTTTATTCCAAAGGCAGGAAAAAAGAGGAATAAAAGAGTGAAGGTGAGCAGTGAGTAGTGATTTTGGTAGTTTTACCAGAAGGGGGTTGTTGGCTGACCTTGAGTGCCCTGCGGAAATGTGGGGACAAATCGCATTGAGAGCAGGGGGGGTGAGGCTGGAGAGGAGACTAGAAGACAGAAAGACCACCGACCAGCCTGCGGTGAGAGAGTGAGAGGCCCAAAGACTCAGCTTCATTGCGGGAGATGCCAATGATCCGAAATGCCATGCTTTCTTCAGTGTCAAGCCGAGAAAGGTGGGAGGCAGAAGCACCAGCCCAGAGGGGAGAGCAGTACTCCATCAGGCTGTGGGCGAAAGCTTTGTAAGGGGACAGGAGATCAGGTGGGCCGAGGAAAGACTTTGCACGACGGAGGATTCCCAGTCGGCGACTGGCTTTGGAGGCGATGTTTGAAATGTGGCTTTCCCATGAAAGGTCATGGCAGATAGTGAGACCCAGAAGCTTGAAAGAAAGGACTTCTTCCAGAGGATTGTTGAGAAAGTGGATGGGTGGGTTTTCTAAACGGTCCTTTCGAAGAGACATAGTGAGAGTGTGAGATTTGTCCGGATTGAAAGACGTGTTCCACGTGTTGGACCAGTTTGTAATTTTATCCAGATCTGCAGTGAGCGAAGAAGCTGCTGCTTGCCGGTCTGAGGGATGACCGATGGTACGGCGGATGGTGGAGTCAACAGCAGAGATATAGAGGATTTTCCAGAGAGTTGGAGAGATCATTGATGAAAACCAGAAAATGAACAGGGCACAGAACGCTACCTTGAGGAACTCCAGCCTGGACAGGAAGAGGGGATGAAAGAACTCCATTTAGGGCCACACGTTGACTGTGACAGGAGAGGAAGTCTGCGAGCCATGAGTGGAGATGGCCTTGGATACCATAGGAAGAGAGTTTGGTGAGTAGGGCAGGGTGCCAGACTGTGTCAAAAGCCCTTGATACGTCCAGGGATATGGCTCGGATTTCCTGTCTGGCATTGAGGACCTCCATCCATTGTTGGGAGAGCAGAAGCAACATATCCAGGGTAGAGTCACCTGGTCTGAAACCAAATTGATGATCGGAAATCAAGCCATTGAAGAAGAGGAAGGATTTAATGTCTGAAGCGATGATGGATTCCATAACCTTGCTGATGATTGGGAAAAGGCTGATTGGTCTATAGTTGCAGGGATCTGTTTTTGTACCTTTTTTTTAATGCAGGGCAGTAATGTTTGCTGATTTCCAAGGAGATGGCAGATGACCTTGAGCAAATGAGAGGGTGAATAGAACAGCGAGAGGGTAAGCAAGAGCAGAAGAGCAGGTTTTTAGGACATGTGGGCTGATGCCGTCTGGACCGGTTGCATAATCTGAGTCGAGGTTTGACAGCAAGCTCTCCACCTTGTCAGGAGAAAAGGACACAGAGTCCAGGGACAGTTGCGTACGACTGGGTAAGGTGGGTAGAGAAAGCGATGAGTTTTGGACACAAGATTTAGCTGCAAACACAGAGTTTAGGTATTCAGCCTTTTCACGTACAGTATCAGCAGTGCGGCCATTTGAGGTAAGGGAGGGGATGGAGGGGGAACATACACCAGAAACAGATTTGATTAGATGCCACCAGGATTTTGAGGAGGGAGAGGTTTGAAAGTTCAGACGAGCTTAGAAAGATGTTTTCTGGCCCTCCTGAGGGTAGATACACACTTGTTCCGAGCTTTATGGAAGGAACTGAGATTACCCTCAGTTGGGTTTGCTTTCCATGAGGCAAAGGCACGTTGTTTCAGGACAACTGCCTCACCATAAGCTTCAGTGGACCAAGGGCGGGAGGAAGGGTAGGACAACTGAAGACGAGAGGGGATAAATCTGTTCATGAGGGAGAGCAAGTTTCTTTGAAAGAATTCCCAGGATGATTTGATGTTGGAGAAAGTAGTGATGGGAGACCAGTCTATAAGTTTGATGGCTGCTTGGAGACCCTGCCAGTCAGCTTGATTGAAATGCCAGACTCGAAGGCGGTGAGGTGGTTGTCTGATAATAGCCAGAGAGATATCCACTTTGACAAGGACGTGGTTAGAAGAACCGATTGGAGTGGAGGAAGAGCAGCAGATATTGTCAGGGAAATTTGTGAAAGTCAGATCCAGAAGAGATGGAGTGCCATTGGTTGAGATCCGGGTCGGGAAGTTGACCGATTGAGTCAGTCCCAATGAGTCGCAGAAAGCTTTTGCTGAAGTGCCATGACAGGTGAGAGAGGTATCCACACCTAGCCAACTGGCATGATGACAATTGAAGTCGCCACATATGAGGAAGAGAGAGTTTGGATGAGAAGATAGAAGTTGGTCCATGTTTTCGGATAGTGAGGTGTAGATGGAGTCGTCACTGTTAGGTGGACGGTGCAGTACACATATAAACATGAAGTGGGAGTGGAGGGAAGCCGTAGCCAGAGGTATTCCTGGGGGTGTGGGGGAGTGAGGGCAGTGCATGGATAGTGAGGAATAGTCTTTGATGAAGAGAGCAACTCCTCCACCAGGACGAGGGTCTTAAACAGCTTTATGGTCTATCAGTATGACAGTAAAACAAAATTGTAGTCCAATTAAATTTGATTAATGAATTCACCTGACAAATGAAGGCCCATATAAAGACAACAGAGATGTTTTGCTTTTTGCTACTCGTGCAGGCAAGTTGACCTTGGCAGGCAAGTCTTTTTGGAATGTTCTTGTAATACGCCTACAATGTCTGTGTGTCCAAAGAGCTTTTGCCTGTCCAATTTTTTTGCCAATCTTGATTCATGGCAATCTTGCAGCCATTGCATAATTCTCATTAGATTTAACATTATTTCATTCATTAAATGCAAGGAATTTTGCCTGGCTGAGTCGCTAAAGTTTTGCTTGAGTTTTGCCTGCTTGAATCGATATCCTCCTCTGATAAAGCTCATACTTGTTACTGAGCATCTGTACCATCAAAGGCTTACATTGGATGGTTTGCCATTGTCTTCCCTGCAGTAGTTTGGCCAGGAATTTGTCTTTAACATCCATCAACTAATGTCATCTATCAACTTTAACATTCACAAACTAATGAAAACAGCATGTCTAGTTTAATGTCCATCCGAGGGATCATGCATACATTAATGAATTGCCCTACCTGCGAAACACCAAGAGGGAGTTTTTGGAAATGGTTGTGACTAACCTTCACATTTATCTGAGAATCATCATGAAAACATCTGTGTGGTCATGGTCATCACACTTGATAACTGTGATTTGAGAGGGCAAAGGGATTGCCTATAACAAGTTAGCAATTAACTTATCACTCTTTACCGAAGTGTCAGTGGATGTTATAAATCCTCGTTCATAACAAGGTACCAAAATCATACACAACTACTTTACAATCACTTTAAAATCATTACAAATCACATTTTAAGTACAATGGCTATGAGTCAAATCAAAATTGAAACGCGGTGTCTCTCAGGTCACCGAGCGTAGCAAACACACATTCCAACACAGTGACCCGTGAGGCCGACAAACACCAATCACCTGAATACCGGAGAGGATACGCAAGCGTGCACTCGATCATCTTAAATCTTGAACAAAGCACTATTTAATTGATCTTTTCTCATAATGCTAGCGATAGCCAGCCTTCCCAAATGGACCCTGTTCAGAATATATTTTACTTTTACAATTGTATATGTATGCAACGTACAGTGTTCAAAGCCCAAACAGCAGGCAAAGTTATCTCACAGTACAGTGAGAAACCCAAACTTTAAACTATTATATGACAACCATGGCCTAACCACAGCACGAGTGAGGGATTCTCACGTGGAACATACACAACATTCCATTCGTGCACCATTGAGCCATTCTCGAGGAATAACGTGATTCATAACTCGACGCACTAAAATTGCTAACCCAATTGTGGGAATATTCAAAACTGCACCAAGACACATGTACACATATCTAAGGGATCATGCTTTAGTTGTTGCAATATCATTTCTAACAAAACATTCACGTCACCATATGTAGTATTATGGCATCGTACAGTAATCTTCAGTTCCTTATCGAGCCCACAATCGCTTCTAATTAAGATGTTCACCAATATCGAATTCACATACACTACCTCCCTATCTGGTCTTGAAACACTCTCAATGGCTTTGGCTGCACTCTAAAGAGACCGCACCATAATGCCAAGGCTCTGTCTTTCAATACAAGCCATAAACCCAGTTATTTTGTTTACACGCCGAAGCTGCAACGGAATGTGAGGAATTTGACATGACCGTACTTCCTCTGAAATCAGAGATGTGCACCTCATCTCATTCAGTCTTCTCGGTGTACTGTGACAACCAATCCTTGTCTCCACTTTCAGTGCATATTCATTGCCCATAAGCATCACAGTTCACAATACACAATAGAGGATGCTTTCTTCCAGTGAAATCCACTGGACGTCGGTCCACTGGACATGCTCCATTTCAACACTCACTTAATGTAAATAACTCAAATAATACAACACTTGGTACACCATGCAGATCAATGCAAATCAGTGCACATACAAATCATATATAAATACAAATATAAATGAGGTCTATCCTTTCAACTTATGATTAAAACAAATACAATTCTTTCTACTTGTGCCTAAAAACAATAAATTTCACACTTTAGCTCTTCAACTCAATTTTTCCCTCCTGTTTGGAACATCCAAATTATGTCTTTAACACAAAACCTAACATTTCCAATCATGTAGGATTTATGTAGGATTTACGAATCCATAACACCTTTGTACAATAACAATGCAAGAGTTTCACAGCAGCAATCTACCAGCGAGCACAATGAACAAACAGAAAAATCAAAAGAGGTAACTCGACAAACATTCATAACACATTCATTCTCCCCCTTGGGGAGTTGAACCTCTAAATGAGCAAGGCCTCCAACCCTCTCCTGGAGGGCTTCTCACCCCCCTTCATGGGCCTCCAACCCCTTAATCTTAGGCATATCAGTAAATGTTCTCCTTTGTATACCTCTCCTATTAATGGAGTACCACATTACCTGTTTAGCTGAGAGATGCAGCATCCAATCTGAAGTAAGAGCAAACATCTTAGTTTGTGGCCACTTGCTTGCTGTTACGCCAGACGGTGCTGTTGGGGTTTGTGGTCTCATCTGGGTCACCTAATTGTGGTGGAAAAGAACTCAATGTCCACATGATGGATCAGCGTACAAAAGAGAATCTTTAATTTCGTATATACAGAGGAAGAACATTCAATGAAACATTGAAATGATCTTCACTAACAATTTGCCGAAAGCAATCCCTCTTATACTCGTTTGACAGCCAAAAAATGGGAGGGTGAGACATTTGGCAATTCAACTATGGAACAGGCTGATAGGCACAAGGTGAAAGTTTTCAGTATGCATTCTGAAAACACCCAGCCTGTTTCTATGCAGTGAGCAAGGCCTTTTCCATAGTAAGATACAATTCTACTTTACTTGTATATTCACTTATATCCCTATGGAGGTCAAAATACTGTCGGGGGGAAAAGGAAAATTCTACTGACAGTCAAATCGACAAAAGTAAAACCTTGTTTTTATCCTGTGTTCAATTAAATGCAACAAGTGAATATAATTGTGAATAAATGAATATAATTATTTTTCTTCCACACAAGTTTCCTCGAAATTGTGTGTAGTTTAGGAGAAGAAAGCAAATACATATATTGGGGGGACAACCCCCCTTTACCTCCCATTATACGTCAATTTTTTAAAATTTAATTTGATTTCACTTTTTTAAATGTCGTGAACCAACTTTGATACATCATGGGTGATGAAGGCTGTAGTCAAGTAAGTTTCATTGGAATTGTGTGTCGTTTCTGAGAAGAAAACAAATACCTCTTTAGGGGGGACATCCCCCTCATAAACTCCCTTTGTAGACCCCCCTCAGACAGCGATTATTATTATTATTATTATTATTATTATTATTATTATTATTTTAATGGCGTGACCAAACTTTCGTACATCATGGGTGATGAAGGTTGTGGTCAAGTTTCGTCGGAATTGCATGTGTAGTTTCTGAGAAGAAAGCAAATACCTGTTTTTTTTGGGGGGGGGACCCCTGTAGGCCCCTCTTGGGACCGATTTTTAATGCCCTTAAAGGCCCAGTCACACCTTGACGTTTTAGCCAGCAATGGCAACGTATTAAAATGTATATAAAACGCTGGCTTTCGTTGAACTTTTGATGTTTTAAAAAAAATTCGGACGTATTCATAACGACTTGGTCTTATGCATAACGTATTAGTAACGGGCACAGAACGTTTCGTTGTGTTATAGATAACTTATACCAACGAATGCTGAACCTGTTGTCGGCCTTCACAACCTATGCCCAACGATAGTCTAACTTATGCATAGCGCGCTGCACGCATCGCCGACGATGACGTGGCGTAGGTTATGAAAAGGCTGCCGCACAACGATTCAAATCATAACCGCCGCAGAAATGGAAGTGTCAACATCGCAGTCACACCTTGGCGATCTTGCCAGCGTATGCCGACCTCTGAAAAATGCGTCGAAAACGTTGGCGCACGTCGAATACGGTATGGGTAAGTTTGGTATGCGTGAATGGAACGCTAAAGTACGTTATCATACGTCGTATTAAATGGAGTATGTCTTGTAATTTTAAACATGTTGAAAATTTTACAACGTACTTGCCGTATGACACACGCTCCGCATGCGCTGGGAATAAGTTGTACGCACGATATGCGATCGTTGACACACGTCGACACACGTTACTTGTAAGGTACTCATAAGTCGAAACGCATCAAGGTAATGGTTAGCGTCAGTGTTCCAGACTCCTGGTTTTTTTTTTTTCTTCGGTATGACGGTGTTCAGTGTACAGTGCGGTTATGATTTAAATTGTTGAGCGGAAGCCTATTAATTATATTATATTATAACCGCACTATAAATCGAAGTGTCAAAATAACCATCATACCGAAGGAAGGAAGAAAAAAAAAACAGGGAGTCTGGAACACTGACGCTAACCATTACCTTGATGTGTTTCGACTTATGAGTACCTTACAAGTAACGTGTGTCGGTGTGTGTCACCGATCGCGTAACGTGAGTAAAACACGTAACTCATAGTTTAGAAATAAGTTTCGGGTACGCTAAACATTACCTCGACGTGTTTCGACTTGTGAGTAACTTAAAAGTAACGTGTGTCAATGATCGCGTAACGTGAGTACAACACGTTACTCATAGTTTAGAAAGAAGTTTCGGGTACGCTAAACATTACCTCGACGTGTTTCGATTGATGAGTAACTCACAAGTAACGTGTGTCGACGTGTGTCAACGATCGCGTGACGTGCCTACAACTTCTGGCCAGCGTTATGCGGAACGTGTGAGTCATACGCTGAAATATGTCTTAAAATTTCAAGCATGGAAAATTTGAGGACAACCGAAAAGTACAACGTTTAAAGCCAGCGTACAACGACATATGGCAGTGTTTTTCAGCGTGCTCTCAATGTTATCAAAACTTACCCATAACGTATTCGACGTGTACCAGCGTTTTACACAAATTTTCCAAAAATCGGCATAAGCCGGCTATAACGTCAAGGTATGACTGGGCCTTAATCAACTTTGGTATATACGGGGTGATGAAGGTTGCGGTAAAGTTTCATCAAAATTGTGTATGCAGTTTCAGAGAAGTTGCAAGTATTTGTGGATGGACAGACGGACGACGCGCCATCCCATAATCTCCTTGGAACTACGTTCCAGGTACGCAAAAGACTAAAAGTTTTCCTGTCACAGACAGGTTGGTGGTCCCTGACTTCTGCCTCCTTTCTGTTCTTGCACCATCTCTTTTCCATGCTTTGCCCCCACCCCCAGTTTTCTGCAAGGCACACACTGTCTACCAACCTTCTTTTGGTGAAACTATGTAAATCTCACCTCCACTCATTTGTTCCTATTCCCCCCCGCCCTCTCCCCCCCACTACCTGTGGAACCAACTTCCACATTCTCTTCAATTTAATTCCTCCATCCAGGGCTTGAAGATGGCTAACTGTTCACCACCATCTCAAGGCTGGCAGTTTAGTCTAGACTCTAGAGGTACATGCTACATTGCACTTGCCTCTTAGCCATCTTTGCTTGGGTTTGAATCCCGACCCAGCTATAAAATGTAATCCTGGTGTTTCACAGGCAGGGTGATGTGTGTGCCGTCCTTCGGATGGACGTTAAACTGGACGTCGCGTCTGCCAGAATTAGTAGGTGGAAATAAAAGGTCCCACGGTGTCCTTTGCGAAGAGTAGGTGAGTTATCGCCAGCACCCTGAACAAATTACAAACTCCTGCTCTAACCCACAGAGTGTTACATCAGTGGAGCAGCCACTCCAGCCAATGATGC
>NC_140965.1:50620664-50650664 GCF_056783735.1 Eptatretus burgeri
CCACGTGCCACCATTGTTTGTGATTCCACGTGCCACCATTGTTTGTGATTCCACGTGCCACCATTGTTTGTGATTCCACGTGCCACCATTGTTTCTTATTCCACGTGCCGCCATTGTTTCTGATTCCACGTGCCGCCATTGTTTCTGATTCCACGTGCCGCCATTGTTTCTGATTCTACGTGCCGCCATTGTTTGTGATTCCACGTGCCGCCATTGTTTGTGATTCCACGTGCCGCCATTGTTTGTGATTCCACGTGCCGCCATTGTTTGTGATTCCACGTGCCACCATTGTTTGTGATTCCACGTGCCACCATTGTTTGTGATTCCACGTGCCACCATTGTTTGTGATTCCACGTGCCACCATTGTTTGTGATTCCACGTGCCACCATTGTTTGTGATTCCACGTGCCACCATTGTTTGTGATTCCACGTGCCACCATTGTTTGTGATTCCACGTGCCACCATTGTTTGTGATTCCACGTGCCACCATTGTTTGTGATTCCACGTGCAACCATTGTTTCTGATTCCACGTGCCACCATTGTTTGTGATTCCACGTGCCACCATTGTTTGTGATTCCACGTGCCACCATTGTTTGTGATTCCACGTGCCACCATTGTTTGTGATTCCACGTGCCGCCATTGTTTGTGATTCCACGTGCCGCCATTGTTTGTGATTCCACGTGCCACCATTGTTTGTGATTCCACGTGCCACCATTGTTTGTGATTCCACGTGCCACCATTGTTTGTGATTCCACGTGCCACCATTGTTTGTGATTCCACGTGCCACCATTGTTTCTTATTCCACGTGCCACCTTTCTTTGCAGTGATCACAGCGATGGCGCCGATGTGGACAGTGAGTCGTCTCCGCCTTTTTAACCAAGTCCCGCCTTCTGTATCTTGCATCCGCCCCCGTTCGTCCCGTTTCGCTCTTGGTTATCCGTTCAACGTCCGCATGTCTCTCCTGGGTCCACATGGCCGAGTGTGGCAACGTCGCATATCCGGGCAGCGAAGGCCGATTCCCGCAAGTCGCCATGCGCAAGCAGGTGTCTTACAGGTGTGCGAAATGGACCGACGTGGCGCAAGGTGTTTCGCCTGGTGTTTTTTGGGGGTCGTGTGTGACGTGCGGTATTTATGTTACCGCAGTTCGAAGGTTGTGAGGTTAATTTTTGATGACGTACCGATGTAAACACGAGGAGGGCTACATTTGGTGCTGATTGTAAAGGAGGTAAATTTCCTGTTGAATGTAAAATGTGAGGCTGTAAATTTGCTGTTCGCTGTAAATTGATTAAATTTATTATTAAATCTAAACATTCGGTCAATTTTTATCCCGATTTGTAAACGAAGTAAATTTACAATGCGATCGACGTAACGTTACGTAAGCGAGTTCGTTCGACGCTGAATACCGTCCGAGTTTAAGCGAGTTGTGGTTGTGAATGTTAATGCGGCGATGCACGGTGATCGTGGTACTTACCGGTGGTTCTCCGGAGGTGCGCGTCCGCACTGCCCGGGACCTGCACGATTCGTTGAACGACTCGAGGTACAAGTGTTCTGTAAAATAATCGATCGGTGAATCGATGACCATTTATTATTATATTATTATTCTTATTATTATATTATTATGACGTAGTAATGCACGGTTTGATGACGTGTGGCGCTGTGATGACAAATTAATCATGTTGCTCATCTCAGAATGCATCACGCTGTAATGAGTGGTGCTCTGGGTCCTCTGCACGGTTCAGTAATGAGTGGTGCTTGTATTCAGGTAGTCCGATGTGCGCTCCTCTTTTGGCCAGCGTTGTAATTGATGAAGGGTGCTTTGTTGCACCGTGCTATAACTGGTGAAGTTTTAATGAGCGGTGCATTGCATTGTGCTCTGATGCACGGTTCTGCGATGACCGGTGCTCTGATACGCGGTGCTTATCTGAAGATGCACGGTGCTGTAACTAATGAGTAGTGTCAGTCGGTGTGTGATTCTGACGCAGGGTGCTCTGATGCACGGTGCTGTGACGACCCAATATGGACCGATGGAGAACCCTTTAACCCGTTCCCACTCGCATGACACTCTCACAACATCACAACCCCCCACCCCTTGCCTCCCATGTGCCAGAACACTCCCGATGCCTGAACGTTCCCGACTGGCTCTGGGATCCCCGAGTTGAGCCTCAGGTTTAGACCGAGGATGTAGACCTTCGTGAGGGCTGATGTATTGTGTTGGCAAAGTGATGGCGTGGTGGGTTATTCTGGTGTAAACCCTCCTTTAATCAATGTGATCATGGATTTGTTTCTATTTGAAGTGAAATCCGATTAAAACGCAGACAGGCAGGTCTCCCACTGCAAGCAGGTCGGTGGTCTCTGTCTTCTACTGCCTTCTTTCTGGGCTTGCACCCTCTGCTCTTTCCGTGTTTTGCCCACCCTAATCCCCCCACCCCCTTCCCCAATTTCTGCAGGGTGGATGCAGTCCACCATCATCCCCGTTCTGGTGAAACTCTCAAAATCCAGAATTGCTGCTCACCTCCACACATTTGTTCTCCCCCCCCCCCCACTACCTGTGCAACCAACGTCCACATTCTCTTCCATCTCATTCTTCCCTCCGAGTTTTCAAGACAGCTGTTCACTGCCATCTCAGATCATCCATCCATCCACCCATCCATCTATCGGGTCCATACTCTGTACAGAGCATTGATGCTGCTGAAGCAGTCTCCTGGGCTATTGGGCACAATCCTGGATGGGTCGTCACTCTGACGCACAATACTCAAATGGCTCAATCATCCCAGCAAGCTGGTACTCATTTTGCTGACATTGGAAGGATGACAGACTGAGTCAACCCCACCTGTTATTAATTCAATGGCAGAGCGGAATTTGAACTCGGGACCCTCGGATCCAAGCCCACCACCCTAACCATTAAACCAACACCAGGCATATCTCAGATCATCCCCCATCCAAAACCATGATCATTTCTACCCCATCCCCTCCCCCCCCCACCCACCCATAAGCACATATTCCAAATTTACATTCCCCCCTCCCCCCTTCCTGAGAGTTTGCTTCTCTATCCATCTTGTCCAGCCCATGCGTCTTCCTTTACCCCTCATTCCTCCCCTCACCTATTATTTGTCCAACTATCCCTCTATTTTGTCCTTCAATCGCCCCCCCCCACCCCGTCTCTTTGCTGTTCCCTTTGTTCTGTTGCATCCTGATCCATTCACTGTTCTAGCTCTTCCATGAGCCTCGACCTAGTATATATAAATGCATCATTGTGCAGTTATAGGGGGTGTTGCCTTCTCCATCATAACGCATGCTGTCCCATTTAGCTTTTGGTTGTGGATGTTGAAGAATCCACAGTTCTTTTTGAGAAGCGATAGACCATCTTGTACGTTAGCATCCTTGCTAATATCCTCCTTTAGAGTTTAAAATGAATTTGAGGGAAATTTTAAAAATATGTTCATGCTAAATTGGATTAAGTTAACAGTAACATTGAGCTCGGCGCGTCGACGATGAGATGAGACCTGAGGTGTGGATGTAGCAAATACATTTAGAGCCAAATGCCCTCCTTGTCAAGGTTTCTTTTGTATCGTAAGAAAATGCAATCGGTATCCCATCGCAACACAGTTGACAGACGATACGTGATGCACAAATAATGCAAAAATTGTCAGTGTGTGGTTGCATTGCCGTGAGCACGTGTCACATATTTGTGTTCACACATCCCTCAACGTGCTCTTTCTCACTCTCGCACGTTCTTGCCAGTATTTCCTCATGCGTGATGACTAATGACCGATTGTGTGGGAGTCCTGCGAGGGTGCAAGATGCACGTGTTGTGCCATTTTCTGTTGTTTTTTTTTCTTGTGAGATGCAGAGGATGCTGCAAAAAGGATGTATGTTAGGTCATGTGCATGCTGAAAAATACATGAAGCTGTTTTCCCTAACCCTAGCCACACTAGTAACCCGGATACTCATAAAGTGAAGAAGGCGACACCTTTCCTTGAACACGCATGCAAAAAAACAAAAGAATTCAGAGCACCAGGAATGCAAATATGGTGCAGATGCAGGAAGGAGTGAACAGCAAATGCAGGAAACGGTGAGCCAACCCATCGAGCGAACACGTTATCTCAAACCCAACGCCAGGACGACTTCCGTTGCATCCCACAATGGCCACTCAAAACTCTGCGGAACCTGGCAATCGGTGTGATTCCGTCCGTGCAGTGCTGGAAATGGTAAAACCAATGAACTGTGAGATGGTCCACTCACAGACTGGAAGATGTTCGAGATTCGGTGGCAATTCTGAAGGCTCTCGGAACAAACGTTGCTTCCAGCTACCAATCCAATTCCAGTTTAAACCTATCGATTGTAACCTCCACCACCGAAGGTACGCGGACATTATTTTTCACCCATTTGTCTGTTATTTTGTCTGTGAGCAGAATATCACAAAACGTTATGGACGGATTCGGCCGAGATTTGTTGGACAGGTTGGGTACGTGACGAGGACGAATAGATTAGATTTTGGTGTAGATCCAGATCCATATCCAGATCCTTCCCTATTGATTTAGGGTAGAAGATAAATATCTGTGCATAACAGTCTATCTTTGCTATCACTAAGACAAGGGCAAGGACCAACACACACCATCATCACACCTTACCTTTTATTCTCAGTATCTTGAAAAAAAGAAAATCTGAAGATGATCGGAGGATTTAACAGGATTCAAGGACTACCTTCTACTTCCATATAACGATTTTGATGAAGATGATGCGATAGCTTTAGGGTAGAAAATAAAATGGAGATAAACAGCAAGTTGCACATTGAAGAAGAAATTGGTCATGTGCATGTTTTGTACATGGTGTTGGCTTAGTGGTTAGGGTGGTGGCTTAGGATCCTAGGGTTCTGAGTTCAAGCCCTGTTGGTTGCTGAATTAACACCAGGGGGTAGACAGCCTGTCATCCTTCTGAGGTTGGTGAAATGAGTACCAGTGTAACAGCCAAAAGGCTGCACATGAAGGGAAGGGGTATTGATGGATTTATTAAAATCTGGTATTGGTGTGGTGCAGGCATGATGGGCCAAATGGCCTCCTGTGCATAAATTCCGAATAAATTGAGGCCTCAAATCGATATAAAACGATGTATACGAATTAAACATAGATTATGACTCGAGATCAAAACAGAAGTGCTCCAGTCGCTGTTGCACACCAAAAAGTGATCACACCCACATGCGGTTATATTATTTTAATTAATCACGAAACTGAGAATTATCAATCATCAATTGGCGTATTATTGCCGTGAAAATTGACTTGATACAGGACAAATTGGAATTGGCGAATCCTTTTGAGGAAATTTTGAGGTTTGCCTCATAAATGCTCTGAAAAACTTGCAAGGACAAAATTATTGGCAGTCAA
This sequence comes from Eptatretus burgeri, assembly GCF_056783735.1. Taxonomy (NCBI): domain Eukaryota; kingdom Metazoa; phylum Chordata; class Myxini; order Myxiniformes; family Myxinidae; genus Eptatretus; species Eptatretus burgeri. The sequence goes on from NC_140965.1 coordinate 50,626,045, forward strand.
ACATATAATGCATTTTAGAAACCTCTTACACTCTCTGTTGGTTCAACAATGTTGTTAGAGTTAGACCTTCTTGGGCGTTCACATGATTAGGCACTTTCTGCACGCTCCTCCCCGCTCCTCTTGGCAAAATGCAGGATGGGCAATTCCCCTCTTATCCAACCCCCCACTTCAGCATCTGAATATAACTGAATACCAGATTAGCATTTCTGTCTTCCCTTAGCTCGGGCCGGACCTTCGCGCCTAGTCAGTTTACTGTGCCGGTGAGTTAAGCGTGGCAGATAGGGAACTGTGCCAGCGACTACGTGGTTGTTAATTAGTTAGCCGAGCGAACCAATGCTGCGTGCCGCATTATGTGGGCTACCACTACAATCGCCATTTGTCCACTCGCCTTGGGAACGCTATATCTGTATATCAGATCAACCGCAGGCAGGTTAAATAGGGACACATTGAACAATTACAAGAATTTGTTACAGAAGTGAAAGAGCGAGGAATGACTCAAGTAATGATGGGGAGAAATAAATGAGAAAATGGCAGGAAAATTCTGGTTCAGAAATGGTGGGAACCATCAAAAGGCTTTTTTAATTCATGGTCAAGGCCCTAAGAAGAGCTAGGACACAGAACAGGACAGGAAGAACAAAGGGAACATCAGGCAAAAGGATGAACGTTAATAGCAGGGCAGAGGAAGAAGGTAGACCGAGACAGACAAACGAGGGATGCAAGTAATGATGAGCGATAGGGGTGAATGCAAGTGGTGGACAAGATGGATATATAAGCAACATTTTGGGAGGAGTGTGGGTGGTTTAAGGGGTGTAGAAAAGATCAATGCTTTCAATGTGGGATGACGTGAGATGGTGGTAAATAGCTGTCTTGAAGAACCGGAAGGGAAGAATGAGATCAAAGAGAGTATGGAAGGTGATTCCACAGGTGGGAAAAGAGAGGAATAAATGAGTGTGGGTGAGCAGTGGTCATGGATTGTTCAATCAATCTATCAACATTTATTTCCTTCTTGAAATACAATGCAAAACATTTAGCAGAAGGCGGCGTCAATCCCGAGATGCAATTTGCTTGTGTTGGGGTTGCCGTAACAAAAACACAAAATTACACATGCTAATACAATTAAATTATATAAACAACAAACCAAGCTAGTGAGGTATAAGGTAGATGGGAATACAATTTTGATTTGTAATTCAAGGCAACATAGGAAAAATAAAAATGGATTTAAATCAATCGGAGCAGTTATACGGCTGTAAATATTAACACAAAATCAAACATTTCTTAAACATCTGAGTAAAATTTCTGAGGACTCATATTTTTAAAGTTCCTGTCAGACCATTCCAAAGTTTCGGGCCAGAATAACGAATATTATTCTGAAAAGACAGAGTTCTATGCTTATGGAGATGAATACACGACATTGATCTGGTGGTATACTGGTGAATATCATAATTAAATACGAACAGGTTACATAAATAAGAAGAGAGTTGTCCATTCACACATTTACATATAAAAATACTTTACTGATGAAGTGTGAGATCAAACAGTTTTCATAACTCAAGGTGATAAAATAATTGATCTGTTTGAGATGCAGGTGACATCCCACATAATATTCGAATGAGTTTTGTCTGAAAAACAACATTTATTAAGATTCAACTGTTGAAATACATTTTGGGTGAGAAAATACTTTAGTTTTTAAATCATACCAATACCTTTGGAAACCTTTTAAACTTCATGAATATGGAATTTCCATGATAATTGACTATCAATATAAACACCGAGAAATGTAGTCCATTCAACTCATGGTGTTATTTCATCATTCACCAGGATCTTAACTTGGTTTAAATCTGAAGTTTATTTTTTTGCTAAAAAATATATAGTTTTTTTTTTTTATTTTTTATTTTTTTTTGTATACCTTGGTCGAGGCTCGTATGAGAGCTAACACACAACTCACAGCAATGAGGCATGAGACAAGAGGGGCGGGAGTGGAAGGGACAAAACATTGGGGAACAGACACAGGTGAAATGTGGAAGGGAGAGGGATGGGGATGGGACGGGGAACATGGCGAGGGGAAGATGGACATTAAAGGGACTTTCAGGAAGGAAAGCAGGAGAATTGAAGGAAGTGGGCTTGGGTGGATTATCGGGGGTAGAAAAGATCGAGGATTTGGATGGGGGAAGATAAGAGGTGGTGGTGAACAGCTGTTTTGAAAGCCTGGAGGGAAGAATGGGAAAGAATAGAGTGAGGAAGTTTATTCCAAAGGTGGGAAAAAAGAGGAATGAAAGAGTGAAGATGAGCAGTGATTCGTGATTTTGGTAGTTTTACCAGAAGGGGGTTGTTGGCGGACCTTGAGCGCCCTGTGGAAATGTGGTGGGAACAAATCGCAGAGAGAGCAGGGGGGGCAAGGCTGGAGAGGAGTCGGTAGAAGACAGAAAGACCACCGACCAACCTGCGGTGATTGAGTGAGAGGCCCAAAGACTCAGCTTCATTGCGGGAGATGCCAATGATCTTAAAAGCCCTGGTTTCGACAGCGTGAAGTCGAGAAAGGTGGGAGGCAGGAGCACCAGCCCAGAGGGGAGAGCAGTACTCCATCAGGCTACGGACAAAAGCTTTGTAAGTGGTCAGGAGCTCAAGAGGGCCGAGGAAGGACTTTGCACGACGGAGGATTCCCAGTCGGCGACTGGCTTTTGAGGCAAGGTTGGAAATGTGACTTTCCCAGGAAAGGTCATGGCAGATAGTGAGACCCAGAAGCTTGAAAGAAAAGACTTCTTCCAGAGGATTGTTGAGAAAGTGGATGGGGGTTTTGTAAACGGTCCTTTCGAAGAGACATAGTGAGAGTGTGAGATTTGTCTGGATTGAAAGACATGTTCCACGTGTTGGACCAGTTTGTGATTTTATCCAGATCTGCAGTGAGCGAAGAAGCTGCTGCTTGCCGGTCTGAGGGATGACAGATGGTACGGCAGAGGGTGGAGTCATCGGCAAAGAGAAATAGAGGATTTTCCAGAGAGTCCGAGAGATCATTGATGAAAACCAGAAAAAGAACAGGGCCCAGAACGCTACCTTGAGGAACTCCAGCCTGCACAGGAAGAGGGGATGAAAGAACTCCATTTAGGGCCACACGTTGACTGCGACAGGAGAGGAAGTCTGCGAGCCATGAGTGGAGATGGCCTTGAATACCATGGGAAGAGAGTTTGGTGAGTAGGGCAGGGTGCCAGACTGTGTCAAAAGCACGTGTTATAAAAGTTATAATTAGTCAGTTCTAGTTATATCTTTTAATTTCGTAACATACCAGTACACAAAACCACAGAAAATACACTACACAAAACTGCACAAACACCCCCAAAAAACAAGTCCTGGCGAGGTTCTGCAATCTCCGATTGTTCTTTTTCTTGTTTCCCCTAGTTTTTAACACGTGTCACTCTTGCGATTTTAATTTATCTGGGAATATCCCTTTGTTCAAAGACAAATTACAAATATTACACATTTGCCCTACAATTTGTTTCATCACATTCGGGCTAAATACATCCAAGCCAGGGGCTTTGTTGTTTTAAAAAGAATTACCAATATCACAAATTTCCACCTCTGTTGTCGGGTGTAAACACAACATATTTGGGTTAGGAGCATGAAGGTAATAGACAAAAGCAGTCTGGCTTGATGGAATCATCTTGTTTATCGATGGACCGATTCCTATAAAGAAATCATGAAATACATCATCAATCTGTTGTGTATTATTCCTCATGACCCCGTTGCAATTAATTTTGATTTTAGTTATCTTTTATTTTCTTATTACCTCTGCCACCGGTGGTGGCACGATATCTCAAAAAGTTGTGGATGGATTCAGACGAAACTTGGTGGACAGGCTTGGTGTGTCGCAAAGATGAATTGATTCGATTTTGGAGAAGATCCGAATCCGGATCTGGATACGAGAATGATGTAATTTTTAAAGTGGTTCTTCACCTTTGAGAGATAGGGCCAAAAACGATATAGTACTGCATCGCATGATATTTCAAAAATGTGTTGGGCCAGATATGTTCTCGTGAATCGGGCATTATGTGGCAGAGGTATGCACTCTACCGAGTGCCCTTCTAGTTTATCAGAGTATTTATGACAGACCAGGTTGACTTTATTTTTGATTTATATTGAAAGAAGAAATTTTCATATTTCAGGTTTACTTTACATAATAATGCATTGAGTTTATTTGTAAAGTTTTTATCTTTCGATTCATTAAATCTCATTGGTTTATGCAGAAATGCTTTATAAAGTCTATTTTTAATGTGATTGATTGGAAAGTTATAAATCGAAAGAAGAAGTAAAAATACTGGATGACAGATGTGTTACTACAAAGTGGAAATTTTTTTGTCATACAAGACAATTTAGAATCTATTATCTATAATTAGATTATCTAATATAAATTAGATTAATTTCAAATATGCTTCATTTGGGTCTTCGAACAAGAGAACATCACCCCAATTACTATTTCTCAAATCATTTTGTAAAAGAGGAAGTAACACATGCTAAATCAATTCTTCGATTACAAATTATCTTTTTTTTTCCACTGTGTAGTTTTATTATGAAAATATGTTATTTGAAATACGGGTGGATGGTCGGTGACAAAACAATACAATTAAACCACGAGTGGTAGATAAATCACATTGGTTTATGATATTATCAATCAAGGTGGCTGTTCTTGTAATGTGTGTGGGTATAGTAATCAAGGGGACAAAAAAAAAGTGCTAAATAATTAAATAACAAATACTAAAAAAAAGTGCTAAATAAAATATCATATTGAAATTCACATTTAACTTTATATCATATTTAAGAAAATCGATTAAAGTCCCCCATAATGAAAACATTTTTATTTTCTTTAGATATGCCAACCAATCATGTATCCAAGGCATCAATAAAATTTTCAGGATTTACGTCTGGGGCTTAACATATTGTTGCGGGGCCGGGCGATGGCCGCGAGATGGAGCTGCAGAGTCGGCTCGTCCGATCGCCCGGAATTTAAATCGTACTTCTTCGGAAAACTCCGGAAAAGTACGAGTCCCTTTTTGGACCGAACTCGCCAATAGACAAACCACATGGGGTAGGGTCGATTGCCAATTTCAATTTACCTAAATACCCACGTGGTCCAACCTACTGGGGAAATTCACCCTCGACGGCACCCGTACGGAACGAGCGGCTTAGCATACTCGTTCCGTGTGCGATCTGAGCGGTTTGATCGCCGAGTTCCGTCGGTCCCGAATACCCTGTTACAATGGCAACGGCCTGGCTAACTAGCATGCTCAGTCAATGAAAGAATAAACGCGAATGAGCTGAAACATTCAACAATCGGGGTATTTATTCACAATTGGGGATGAGGGGAGCACATATGGGCAGAGCTAAACTTAATATTAATAAGCACGTATGCAAGATATGTACAACAAGAGCACTTATACAGTTCACTACTTACTATACTGGCGCCACAAACACACATACGCGCACACCCAAAGAATCGGACCAATGGTCTTTATTCGGACCTCCAGCCCGGAGGATAGTCGGGCTGAAGACCAGGGTCTGTCTTGGACCTGTCCACCTTGTGCGGTCTTCGAGCCGTTCGGACCGGGCACCAGCGAGGGCGAGCTGAATCCGACCACCGCGAGCCGCGATCAGCTTCCCGAGCTCCGGCGGATCCCCTCGCGCTCCGGAACATGCGCTAGTGAGACGAGGCGCTGATCCTTCCCAGTCCGCTGCGTCGATTCCCCCGAAGAACCACCAACCAAGAAGAGCAAAAGAACCGAACCAGAACAGAGCGAACAAGACCCACGAACAAATACCCAGAAGAACTCAGAAGAGCCAATTTCTGTCTCTCTCTTCCCTTCTTATCCCTCTCGGGCGCGACTCGCTTCCGGCGTGACTCATTCGCCGTCGGTGGGGGCTGTCGCATCCCATTTCTTCGAGTCCCCCACGCGATCCGATTTATGTCAATATTAGGCCATGGAATTAAGTTCATTCAGCGTTGGGTGGGGGCTGTCGCAACCCATTTATTGGAGTCCCTCATGCGAGCCAATTTATGTCCATATTAGGGCATGGAATTCAGTTCGTTCAGCGTTGGGTGGGGCTGTCACAACCCATTTCTTGGAGTCGTCATTATTGTTGGTGGTGTTATCATTGGTGTTGTTAAATAAAAGAAAACCTGACTATTAAAATATCTTCATCACGCATTTACATTTATTCACCCATTAGACTAGGGGATGGATTCTAACTAGAAACGCATTCTTATCGAAATAACTAAGCTATAGGAACCTTAATGTTGAGTGTAATGAACTTCCAAATCCGCAACACTACCCCCTCCCCATTTTACAGACTCGTCCCGAGTCGTCAAATTTTCGTGTGACCGGCATGTGCAAGTTCTCCCTGAGTACATTTTACCTTCGGATCCCTGAGTGCGACATTTTTTATACATGTCCCAAAAAGAAATAACCGAATGCGCTGCATAGCTAAACTATCAGACTCATTCAGACGACTTAACTATAATTGCCGGCGCTATGACAAACATGCAGGTGGGTTAAACTTATTTACAATTTTACCTTATCTATTTACACTAACCATGGCCCAGGACCTGGCATCTGTGGGGAAAAAGGCACGGCAAAGTTAACAGTTATGTGAGGGTGAGTGCTCCGCAGCTGAAGGTCAGACGTCTTCAGGGCCTGCTCAAAAGGTCCCTCTTTTGTCACTGAACCTTCTTTTTTTCAGTCTTCAGCTGCTGGAGGCAACTCACCCTAACCCGGTATGCCATATGCCATCCCACAGGCCATTTGAAGAGGTAGCCAGGCTGCCCAATGCAGTCTCTGGCTCCTTCATGCAAGAACAGGAAGGTAGCCATCTGCCCAATGCAGTCCCTGGCTCCTCCCTGAAGTGAACCAGATGGAAGATGCAAAACACAAATGGATGCATGAAATGGTGCACGGGCTGCTCAATGCAGTCCCCGTGGTGTGGCTGCCTGCAGGGCAGTCCTTGCAAAACACTGGACGATCCTGGCGCACATGGTGATGGATGACGAAGGGGCAATGCAAACAAAAGGGTAGCAGGCATGGGGTTATGGTAGAGGCAGGCAAACAAGGCATCGCAAGGCAAAGCAATGCGGAACAGGCAATACAGCACAAGCAGGCCGGCATGTGAAGCTAGCTGGCCTCCGGGATGGTCCGCGGAGGGAGTGCGGTGGTGCCGGCCGCTCCGAAAGCGGGCTCGGACCTACCCTACTGTCTCCCCCCAACCTATCACCTTTGCTTGTCTCCCCCCAACCAATCACGCATAGAGTTATTCCGGTAACCGTGCCGGTTTTACGGGACGTCGCGTACGAGGCCCATTCGGCATTTCGCGAACGGCCCTCGCGTGCGCGTCTTCGTGGAGGGATTTCGGCGCGGGAATGTCCCGCGTTTTGAAAAAGGCCATCGCGCAGACGGTTAAAATGTAGGCAAATGTTGGGTGAATTTGGAACACGGGGGTTCCCATGTGCGCGGTGGTCTGGTGGTGCCGGCCACTCCGAAAGCTGGCTCGGACCTACCCTACTGTCTCCCCCCAACCTATCACCTTTGTCCATACCCACTCCCTTAATTTGCAACACAAACCAAATTTAGCCCCCTTTTTATTTATTTATTTATAAATCTGTCTCCCTAACCCACTTCCTGTCTTTGTCCGGCTAACCTATCCTGTCAACCTAGCCTACTCCCAACCCCTATGTTCCCTGTCTGGAGGGGAATAGGGAGCGACTAGCATCCTGTCTCAAGGCCCAACAAAGCCTCAGAATGGCCTCCTCCAGAGTTCAACAATCTAACCCAAGGTGGGTCCAGTGGCCTACAGGGAGCGAAGGGATGGATGGTGCGAAGGGGTACATTTCCTAACTATCCTAGCATTTATAGTCAGGGATCCAAACTCAGAAAGGCCGCTATTTTAGGAGTTACCGGACACCGCTTCCTATACTTTTCAGGCTTCATTTTTGCTTTAGTTTAGTGTCTTAGGATTAATAATCAAGAGGCCTGCTCAGTCATCTCGATTGCGAACATCTCACAAATTGTATTTGAACATATGTACCCACCAAAAAATGGGTGCGATTTGCGGTATCACTAATTTTTCAAAAAACGTTTCATAAGTTCTTCAAATATCAAGTTAGACAGTTTATTTCAACCCCCTAGTAAGGATGTTGGCATGGTCTTTCATATGCTGAGGTCACATGTGTCAAATTTCGCCAATTAGAGGTTTAAAAAATTACGTTTCGGTGCAAATTGACCCCCAAAAATAGCTGAATCGGCAGTAAATATGTTTTCATTCATCTTAAACTTGATTTTGTGCTCTCAAAACAACTTCTAGTAGATACAGTAGGGTCAATCAATATTCATTTAATATATATATATATATATATATATATGTATTTGTTAGCCAATTACCTTCCCTAAAATAGTCAGGTCAGGTATGGGAGCATGTGCCAGAACAGCGCGTCGCTGCGTCCACTTTCCGCCGGTACTCCAGGGGCCTCCGTCTGGCCATCCCCCAGGCAGATGCCAGGCCCAACCCCATCTCCTTGAGATGATGGTCAACCTGCTGCAACCACGAGGCACGTGGTCGGCCCACTGGCCTCCTCCACTCATGGGACTCCCTCGCTGAGAGAATCTGGTGAGCAGGATCAGCGTCAGGAAAACGAGTCACATGTCCATACAGCCGCAGCTGACGCTCACGGACTATGCAGGTAACAAATCTCATCCGAGTCTCTCTCAGCAACCGGTCGTTGGACACAAAATCCGACCAGCGATAGCCAAGGATTCTCCGAAGAGACCTGGTACCAAAGGAATTAAGTCTCCGTCTCAGATCCTTGGTCAAAGTCCAAGTCTCGCACCCATAGAGCAAGACTGGAAGTACCAAGGACCTGAAGACTCGGACTTTCGTCCTCCCGCACAGGTACCGGCAGCGCCACACCCCATGATCCAGTGAATCCATGACTCCCCAGGCCCGACCCAGACGTCAATTGACCTCCGGCTCACAACCTGCGGAAACATGAATATCACTGCCAAGGTAAGTGAATCTATCCACGACCTCAACATCCTCACCACAAACAGACACAGACAGGACAGCAGCATCCAAGATGTCACCGAAAGCCTGGATCTTAGTTTTGACCCAAGAAATCCGTAATCCCAACGGCTCCGACTCCTCATTCAGCACCTCGAGGGCCCCCAAGAGGATGTCTAAAGTCTCCGCAAAGATGACTGCATCATCTGCAAAATCAAGGTCTGAGATCTTGACATTGCCAAACGATGCACCGCAACTTGATCTCTCCGACATCCTCCCAAAAATCCAGTCCATACAAGTGCTGAAAAGTGTGGGGGCAAGTACACACCCCTGACGAACTCCAGTAACAACTGGAAATAAGTCAGAGATGGTACCACCACACTTCACAGCACTCTCAGTACCAGAGTAGAGTTCAGACATCAGATCGATCAGTTTCGGTGGCACCCCACGAAGACCAAGAATCCTCCAGAGGACATCCCGATTCACTGAATCGAACGCTTTACAGAGATCAACATAGGCTGCAAGCAGCCCCTGCTGAAACTCTCGTCTGCGTTCGGTGAGGACACGAAGTGCAAGGATACGGTCAATCGTTGACCTCTTTGGTGTAAAGCCTGACTGCTCTGGACGCTGGTGCTCAAGCAGATGGTGGCGAACCCTATCAAGAATTATCCGAGCAAAGACCTTGCCCGGCACTGAGAGCAGCGTCACCCCTCGGTAGTTGTTGCAGTCTTGGCGATCACCCTTCCCTTTCCAGAGAGGGACAACAAGGCCCCTCTTCCAGTCAGTTGGGATGATGCCTGTGTTCCAGGCAGAGCACAAAACTGCATGCAACGACACGAGTGCAGCATTTCCACCAGCCTTGAGAAGTTCAGCATGGATGCCACAGATCCCTGGAGCTTTGCCCCGTTTCAACTGGTTCACCGCAGCCCGTGTTTCCACAAGCGATGGTGGACCACAGTTGATTCGAGGGTCAGCAACAGGGATTGTAACACCCTTGACGTCCAACTCGACAGCTGGGGGATCAGCCTGGTACAACCGCTCAAAGTAACCGGCCCAGCGGGCCTTCACTTCAGACTCCTCTGTCAAGAGCCTACCACTCTCTGCTCGAACTGCAGTGCTCCGAGGGATGGGCTTGGATGAACATAATGCGCGAATTCCCCTGTAAGCGGGACGAGAATCATCTGTCCACAGGTGATGCTCTACCCCCTCACAGATTCCTCGCACATAGGCCTCCTTGTCCACCCTCAGTGCACGTACAGCTTTACGCCTCAGCTCCCTGTACAGCTCAGCTCTGCCATTCAGCCTGGCACTGCGACTCTGGTCAATGGTATCCAGTGTCCCTTGAGAGACAAAATTCTTCTTTGCCCTGCGGTGAACTCCAAGGCATCCACCGGCAACATCAAGGACGGTGGTCTTGAAGGTGCTCCACAACTCTTCAGGACCCCCCAAAGCACCCAGACCCCTCAAGTGTCCACTCAGCCTGTTCGCAAACTCCTCAGCTACTCTCTCATCCCTGAGCTTGGCAACATCCAGCCTAGGCTGGGATGGTACCATTCTCCAGGATTTAAGGTGCAGCTTTAGAGTTGCTACAACAAGCCTGTGGTCAGTATTGAGGAACTGAGCACTCCGGTAGACCCTGCAGTTCTGGATCATCCTCCAACGACCGTCAATGAGGACATGGTCAATCTCCTTTGCCACACCGCCAGTGTTGGAATACCAAGTCCAGCGATGAGCTTGCGGGCGCTGAAACCATGAACCAGCCACCCTAAGTCCATGACTTCTTGCAAAGTCAAGGAACTTAGTGCTATTCTGGTTCATAGTTCCTGACCCATGGGGACCAACACACACCTCATAACCATCCCTATCAGTTCCAGTCGATGCATTGAAATCCCCCAAGACTAGAAGTGTATCTCGTCTGGGGCACTGATCAACCACAGACTCGAGTGTGGCGTAGAATGCATCCTTCACGGTGAGATCACTCGCCTCAGTCGGAGCATAAACAGAGACCAGGGAAATGACACCTAAGGAGTGACGAATCCTTAATCTCATAATACGCTCGTTGACCGGTGTTACCTCAATTATCATTGGGGTCAGCTTATTGGACACAGCTACAGCAACTCCTTGGGTATGGTAACCATCAGAGCGACCAGACCAATAGTAGGTGTAACCACCCACCATTATCTCGCCGCAATCCGGTCTCCGAACCTCAGAGAGAGCTGCAATCCCGATGTCCAAACGCTTGAGCTCAGATGATAACAGAGACAGGTGATCATCCTCTCTTAGGGATAGGACATTCCAGGCACCCACCCGAAGGGACCGCCTCAGGTTAACCCAAGGAGACCACCGTCTGGTGGACGACACCTCAGCACCACTCCGACACACTCTCCCGCAATCTGACCCAGGGATGTTACCCCGTGGTTTCCCTCCTATCAAAGATTGGGGGTCCCGAAGGCTTTGCCCCAATCCTGTCATCCGGTGAGCTGCCCTGCGAAGGGAAGCTGCACAGGAGGTACTCCCACGGAGTGGGTTTTCAGATTTTTTTGCGTTTTTGCGTTTTGCGGAATGAAGCGTTTTACGGTGGCTGGAGTGCAAATCCTGCCACCAACCTCCTAATAAGAAGTAACCCAACTGCAGGAGGACGTCCGCAGACACAGTTGGGCACTAGATATGGATGGCCGTTGGCTCACAAGGAGCTCCTCCGCCCTTTGACAGGTTTTGTTTTTAATCCTGCTGGGTGTCCATATCCAAACACCCTCCTCACCAGAAAACCTGGTGGGGGAGACGGTTTAGTCGCCGACAACCCGACCATGGAACAGGTTAGTACAGGTTTACATGGTACCTGTAGCAGGTCACAGATCGAACCTGACCTGACTCCAGTCAGGTCTAAAATAGTGAATACAATTAAATTTAATATAATAAAGATTTTTGGAAAAAAAAATACAAACTTTCCAAACAAAAATATCTTGGAGTTATCAAGGTATCAAGGGACAACAGCATGAAAAAGGTTGTTTCCACAATATACTGGATGTACACATCGCTTCCAGACAACCAACATACCATACAAAATACGAACGAAAGTACAATACCCAAAGTAACTGGTTTGTACAACAGGCACTTAAATACACATTCAGCACGAAGCTACTGGGTTGATAGTATCACCAGGCGGGGACACATTGTCCACCAGCAGCGACACCCACCCAGTGATATAAATGTATTTATAAGTCAACCAACCCTAAAATAGTGAATATATATATTTTTTATATATAATATATATTTGTTAGAAACATAGCTTTTACCATAACAGATTGGATACAAATTGAACGAATGTTTATCATAATGTATCATACTTTTTCATTTCAGATATGTACAAAATAATAATGCATGTATATTGATTGAATAGAATTACACATTATACATGTGAATCGATGTTTAAATAATATTTGCAACTTGCATCTTGTCTCGCAGTTGCAGACAATAAAACGAATATTGGAGTATCAGTTAAAATATTGGACTGCAGTGTACATTTAGTTCATTCATCTTCATCACTATCGTCCCTGAAACGAGCACACTTGGTGGGATTGCCCGAACATTTACATGCAATGACAGTTGATACCAGCTGCAGCACAAGAGCAATTTCTTCAGCACTTGCTCTTGCTACACTGGCAGTATCACTTCTGCTTGGCTGTTGCAGGCTTTGGTGGTTTGTCCATCAGGATGGGAATGTTTGTTTCAATACATGTAATGCTGATCCAATGTGCTTTGGATTCGGAGTGTTTGCCACAGCTGCATTGATATCTTGGGCCAAATTGAGGACTTTCTCGCGTTCCCGCTCTTTCAGTTGCACTCTCGTGTTAGGGTCTGTAAGTTCAGGTGTTGCATCAGTAATCAGCCAGGCCACATGGTTATACAGTAGGGTGTTTCAAAAAAAATGAAAGTTTGATTTTTGCTGCTCCCTGATTTTGCCTTTGTTCCAATACCCTATAAGAACTTATAGGTCAAAAATGAACAAAATTCCATGATATTTAGGGGTTGGCACAATTATGTCCATCATGGAGAGGGCATTTTGCACTGCAATGTCAAAAAGCTCATCTAGGTCTCCTTGGAAAAACTATTCTTTCATCCTATATGACTGCTGTGGTTTTTGAAAATATCAAACAACCATATTAATTATGAAGTGTACTGCGTTGTGCATATTCGACGGCAAGTTGTCAGTTACAGTTTGGCAAATTTCAACAATATTGTGCCAACTTGAGGAACCCCTAAACTTCCTCCAATCTGCTTCATATTTAGTGTGTATGTTTCTACTGTCAAATGGAACAAAGGCACACCCAGGGAGCATGAATATTCATACTTTTATTTTTTACCCCCTATTATGAAGCACAGTTAGACGTCTGTTCAATACAGGCAGATACGATGCAGCGATACAGGTAGACGTTCATTCGCAGCGTCAAATGTTATCTGCATAGATGTGTCGATGTTTTCTTTTCTGTTTTTCTTTAGCTGCGAAGCTGTCACTTTGATATCTATTTGTAAGGACTTGGCAGAAAGGTACAAGGTGATATTCCTTTCACGAATACCGTTCGATTCAGTAGAGTTGTCTTCACTCTCATCAGCACTTTCTTCGGAACTTATTTCATCTTTCATACTGGCGACTTTCATAAGAAGATATCCTATTGACATATCTGATGAACAGATTATAAAGGATTGTCCTCTCTGTGGTACGATCATGATGGGTGAACCATGTTGTCTGTAGTAGTGCTCAATCTTCCTTTTGATAGATGATGATCGAGAAGAGCTCAGGGAGGCCCCACTGTCTGACAACCAAGCCCTGTACTTGTCATGCAGATAACTTAAGATGATGTCGTTCGGATCATGGGACAATGCGCCGTCTATGTAGGAGGTTAGCCAATGTACACCTTCGTCATGTTGACCAGATGTTGACGTCGTTTGTGACTGTTAAATATGAATCCAAGCACGACTTGTGGTATTTGAAGTCATTAGCCACCATGTCGATACAGTTATCACCAAACCCATGTATATGGTACAGCATGTTTTCATCCTGTAGGTCTTTTGCCTTTTTCCATATCGAATTCTGCCTGTCTGCCATACTCACAAGTAAGAGTTTGTGATCACCCTTGCTGGTGCATTCTCTTCTGCATATGAAGCATTGCGTTTTGTGGTCTATACATCCAGTGGCAGATGATCCAATTCTAGGCCTAACGGAGCAGCTTCCTACATCTGTCGTAGCGGTTTCTTCACTTGTGTTGGATACATGTGACTTCATTTTCTGTGCGACAGTTTTTTTGTTTCTGTAGGCATTTCGGCACTTGGCATGACACAATGGACCATTAGACAAAAAATCCTCCTCGCCTGCAGTGATTTCATCTTGCAATCTGAGCGCCGTATCATCGAGTCGGTGGGTTACTGCATATAAAAATGATTGGAATCCCTTCTCAGTTGGTTTCTGTACTGTCTCAGCCGAGGACTGCTGGCAGATCACACATCGACCAAAGTCAGTGGACTGTCGTTTTTTCTTGCGTTCAGGTTCAGCCATTGTTCACACCTGCAAGTATATAATTTAAATGTTCATTCACATGAAGGGATATGCAAGTTAAATCAATAGATGTGTTAGTTCTTCATTATTTCTTAATTATTTTATTCACAATCTTAACTAACTGTATACTTGTAATCACGGGTCCCATCTTCCAGATCAATAGGTAGAGATATACACGATGTACTAAGTATGTGTCTGTGGAGTGTCGTACTGCTATGCAACACACAACCTAATATACATATAATAATGTCTAAACGATCATAATCTGTAATAAATATGTGTTAGAAACCTGTTGCTCATGTTGCTTGCACATCCAAACCACCATTCCAGCAAGAAAAAAGTGTGGTTTACCATTATCTGCAAAATAATGTTCATTGTATATAGTCATGCGCCACTTAACGACGGGGTTACGTTCTGAGAAACGCGTCGTTAAGCGACGTCGTCGTTGTGTGAACATCTTTTTTTTTTTTTTCATTTTCGTTTTCGAACATCGTACTTACACAAACCTAGACACCTAAGCTATATGGTTTAACCTATTGCTCCTCGGATACAAACCTGTACAGCATGTTACTGTACTGAATACTGTCGGCATTGTAACAAACATCCAAGAGACAGAAGACGCGTTAGATTTACCTTTGTGCAGTTCTTAACGGCCATCAGTGTTGTTAGCAGCAGCTTACAACCTCCTCTCGCATCGATGATAGAAAGGTGAATAAATAGCGTTTGGATTTTATAAATCCGTAATCATTGCATCGATGTTATAATTTACAAATAAATAAACGAGCACCTGTCAATTGTGATATATTTTCGGAACAGTGCGATTGTTTTAACAACATAAAAAGCTTCACCAAAAATAAATTTGTGTTTTAATTGACGAACAAAAACGATTTATTCGTGGAATTCTTCAATTCAAAGGTAATTTACTTGCTAGAAGGTAAACGTGCAAACATTGGTTCAGTTTGAAAGCCGATTTCCTTGAATCCCAATTTAGCACGACCCTGTTTTTTTAGCGATGATATTTTATGGACCTCAACGATCGCAATATAACAGGGCCACACTGTCGTTGTTTATTATCATTATGAGGTATTATGTTCTGTTGAGTGTACATAATTGTATGTGCTATTTTTATACGAGGCTACATCACTCGGCGAAAGGAATTTTTCAGCGACATATGTTTTTTTCATTTATTTTTTTTTTTCAGAGCTGGCAGACCCGTCGTGTATGCGATCCATCGTTGCCCGGAACGTCGTTAAGCGGCGCATGACTGTACATGTATATGTATGTGTATGAACACATGTACATGTATTTATATTCGGTATTATTATTATAATGACGACCAGTGGTCCCTATTGCATCTACTATGTCCCTTTGACAACATAATAATAATAATATTAGTTGTTTAATTGATTTTAAGATAAATGAGAACAATATTTATTGCTGATTTAGCAAATTTTGCAGTCAATTTGGACTGAAAAATCATTTTTTTTCAACCTCTAATTGGCAAAACTTGACACATTTGGCCTCAGCATATGAAAGATCATGCCAAAGTCCTTACTAGGGGTTGAAATTAACTGTCCAACTTGACATTTGAGTAAATTATGAAACATTTTCTGAAAAATTAGTGATACTGAAAATCGCACTCATTTTTTGGTGGGTACCTATGTTCATATACAATTTGTGATGTGTTCGCAATCGAGATGCCCGAGAAGGCCTCTTGATTCTTCATCCTGAGACACCAAACTAAAGAAAAAAAGGAGGCCTGCAAAGTATAGGAAGTGGTGTCCGGTCCATCTTAAAATCATGGGTCTGGATCCCTGACTATTATTAACTTTAAGCTACCCGGGGCTTTCCGAAACGCCTGTCACTTTAAACTATGGGTTCTAACAACCATGATTCCCGTTGCCTGTGTTGGTGTCCATTATAAATTTGGGCCTAGCCCTCTAATTTTCCTCCGTGCCCTTGCACAATTTCATGGCTGGGCAGCGTGGCTCACTTGGCAGGGATTGCCCCTCTGCCAAACTCAAACTATGGCACCCCCGGGCCCTGAGGCTGTCTCCGAGCCTATCTGCTCCCTATGAACAAGGGGGGGGTTGCCCTTCCTGGCATTGCCCCCCTTCCATGCCCACTTGGCATCTTTGGTGCTCCGGGTCCCGTTCCGCGGGTCACCCGTGCCCAGTACACTATCCCGGTCCCTTGGACCCTTGGCCTCCTCTGGCCGACTACTCCGGTGCCCGGGATGCCCACTACTCGGTACTCACCTTCCTAAGCCACGCTCCTAGCCGGTCAATTTTACTACTGCACCCCTCCAAATGGGTATCGTGCCTTTTCTCGATACCAACAACAAACCGACCTCCTTTTGTAAATTTAACTAACCCACTAACTAACACTAAACTGACCCTGGGGTCCCTTGGGTGGGAATCACTCCTCCCCCCAATCAGTCATTCGCACCATGCATTCCACATTCACTCCATACACTCTTGGGCCTGCTGTCCCACACTCACCCATCACACATTTGTTTTTTTTTTGTTTTCTTCTTTGAACTCATGCATACACTCCAACACTGCCATTCCCTTAACTAAATTCCCCTAACTAACTCGTGCTCCCTCGTCGTCCCTTACACTAATGCACGTTACATTTACTCCACGTAGCTAAGCTACGTCCCCATTACACATTCCATGTCTGTCTGTCTTCCAGAAAAATCAATTTTCCACTCTAAATCCATCCTAAAATCCCTTTAACTAATCCATTCCACAGACTCAATGAGGACCAACTCATGTCCCCATTAAGCCGGTCTAGCTAAACTAACCCATCCCACTAACTAGTGCTTCCTTTGCCCAATACGGGCTGCGTACTGGAAGCGAGGCTTTTTTTTCTGCAGCGCCATGGTGGCGGTTTACGGCATGCCCATTCGTCCTTATGGGCGATACCGACGTCCCCTCCGAAGGTTGATCCGTGCAGCCATGACGTCACCCTGCACATTGCACCAAGCGCTCGCTCTCGGGGAATTCCCCACGCGGAACTATGTGCTCCGTTTCCCCGGCATTCATGCCGCTAGATCCGCGGTGACGTCACTCGCACACTGAGCCTGCACGGTTTGCCACGCAGGCCAGCATGCGCACATCGTCCCGGAAACCCGCCCCCGCTTTCCGTGAACAGAACACGCGGTATGCAGCACATGATTCCCTGCACCCACGCGCACATGGGAACCCCCGTGTTCCAAATTCACCCAACACTTGCCTACATTTTAACCGTCTGTGCGACGGTCTTTTTCGAAACGCGGGACGTTCCCGCGCCGAAATCCCTCCACGAAGACGCGAGTGCGAGGGCCGTTCGTGAAATGCCGAACGGGCCTCGTACGCGACGTCCCATTAAACCGGCATGGTTACCGGAATAACTCTATGCGGCCTCTTAGGCTCGCCATTCCCGTCTCCCGTCTGGATCCGTCCGCGTTTCACGCAGGCTATTCCACTCATGCACACTATTTCACTCACGCTATACTCAGTTTTTGACACACTCTTAACCACACACACCAGGACAATCACTTCGGGGAATCGTGTTAACTCAAGGGGTCCCGGGATCTCTTTACCCCCCAATCTGCATGTGTACCCGTTAGCATCAACCATCCCCTCTACCTCGTTCGGCATGACCGGACTGACCTCGTCGCGATCTCCTTCAAGGGAGCATATTTCCTCCCTCCGTTCCTGAAGGAGGCTATCCTGCTGCTCGCACCGGGTCACGAGACATTCCCCATGCTCGACCTCATTGTACCTCACTATCCCTACCTGTGTGTGTTCGTCAATTTCATTTAATTGGTCCCCCTCTATTGATGTCTGCATCTCTGTCACCTCGTCTATCTCCCGTATCTCATTTCTTTTAATTCCTGCATTTCTCCTTGTGTCTCTGTTTTCATTTCCGTCGTCTCCTCGTGTTTATTAATTTCAGTCTCCCCAATTATCGTGACGGCGTCTCTCGTCATCCCGACCTCACCCGTATCCATCACGGGCTGGACAGCCGTTACACTCCCTCTCGTCAGTTCGGTCTCTCTGCCAAGTGGCGCCGCCATGATGCAATCCGTTGTCCGCGTTTCGCCACGTGCAATCGTCCTTATTGCCTTTTGCCCTGCCTGGAGGTTCAACCCCATGCACTGCATCTCACCCCGCAGTGTTTGCATATTTGCATCCATGTCGCCCCTCATCACATCTATTTTGCCATTCGTGGCTTGTAAATCGCGCTTCAGTGCCTGTGCGTTCGCATCCATAACGCTTCGCGGATCCTGCGCCTTTGCATCCATATCGCTCCTCATTCCTGCCAGCATTGCCATCAACTGGCCCATGTCAAATGCACTTGGCAGAGCCGATTCAGCAAGGATTGGGGGGGGGGCGGGAAGGAATCTGACGGAGAGGGGGGTTGTACGTCGCCGCCCCCACGCCCATTGTTACCTCTGGGTTCGGTTGCGGGGGATGGTCGACCTGCATGGTGGTGTCCTGGGCCTCTGGTTCCTCTAACACTACATCTACATCACTACCCACCTGCCTCAGCTCGTCTTGGCTAGACATGTCGCGTGTTCTAAATAATTTACAAAGCTCGTAATTTGGGGGACGGGGGGGGGGGCTTGCTCCCTACACTCCTGATCTGAATCCGTAAATTTTGTGGAGATGGAGGGGTTTGAATCCCACTTTTGACACCAATGTTGCGGGGCCGTGCATCGGCCACGAGCACGACCACGAGATGGAGCTGCAAAGTCGGCTCGACCGATCGCCCAGAATTTAGATAGTACTTCTTCGGAAAACTCCGGAAAAGTACGGGTCCCATTTTGGACCGAACTCGCCAATAGACAGACCACGTAGGGTAGGGTCGATTGCCAATTTCAATTTACCTAAATACCCACGTGGTCCAACCTACTGGGGAAATTCACCCTCGACGGCACCCGTACGAAACGAGCGGCTTTGCGTACTCGTTCCGTGTGCGTTCCGAACGGTTTGATCGCCGAGTTCCGTCGGTCCCGAATACCCTGTTACAATGGCAACGGCCTGGCTAACTTTCCAACACGCAGCACGCTCAGTCAATGAAAGAATAGACGTGAACGAGCTGAAACATTCAACAATTGGGGTATTTATTCACAATTTGGGATGAGGAGAGCACATAAGGGCAGAGCTAAACCGAATATTAATAAGCATGTATGCAAGGTATGTACAACAGGAGCACTTGTACAGTTCACTACTTACTAGACTGGCGCCACAAGCATACATATGCATACACCCAACGAATCGGATCAATGGTCTTTATTCGGACCTCCAGCCTGGAGGACAGTCGGGCTGAAGACCAGGGTCTGTCTTGGACCTGTCCACCTCATGTGGTCTTCGAGACGTTCGGACCGGGCACCAGCGAGAGCGAGCTGAATCCGACCACCGCTGCCGCGATCAGCTTCCCGAGCTCCGGCGGATCCCCTCGCGCTCCGGAACATGCGCTGGTGAGACGAGGCGTTGATTCTTCCCAGTCCGCTGAGTCAATTCCCCCGAAGAACCACCAACCAAGAAGAGCAAAAGAACCGAACCAGAACAGAGCGAACAAGACCCAGGAACAAGAACCAAGAAGAACCCAGAATAACTCAGAAGAGCCAGTGTCTGTCTCTCTCTTCCCTTCTTATCCCTCTCGGGTGCGGCTCGCTTCCGGCGTGAGTCATTCGCTGTCGGTGGGGGCTGTCGCATCCCATTTCTTTGAGTCCCCCATGTGAGCCGATTTATGTCCATATTAGGGCATGGAATTCAGTTGTTTAGCGTTGGGTGGGGGCTGTCGCAACCCATTTCTTGGAGTCGTTGTTATCGTTGGTGTTGTTAAATAAAAGAAAACCTGACTATTAAAATAACTTCACAGCTCGTTTACATTTATTCACCCATGAGACTAGGGGATGGCTTCTAACTAGAAACACATACTTATCGAAATAACTAAGCTATAGGAACCTGAATGTTGAGTGCAAGGAACTTCCCAATCCGCAACAATATTACACCAACAATAATGTTTTTTCCCTGGTCTTGATAAATCTCAATAAACAACGATTCACATAAATTTTCATCCAATGTTAAATCATCACGACCAATCTATGAAAATATGTTTTGAATGTACATGCGAACACCACCTCCACTCCTTTAACATCTATTTTTATACAAGAATGAATAACCTGGCATATATGGAAGCCGTGTGTTTTCTTTAAGCCATGTTTCAGAAAAGCCCATGACATCAAATTGAACATTTAACAAATTCAAACGATCAAAAATGCCATCAAAATTTTCCTGGAATTAAAATGTACACAAGAAAACTTGGTCACAAGTATCGTAACAAAAACAATCTGAAAACTTTATAGAATAATACTGTGATTCATCAATGTCATGAACAAAAAAATTTGTCTGGATCTAATCCTTCATTTCCAGCAAAATCATAATTATCAAATGCTGCAAATCGCAAATTTTCCAAGTGGTCAACATTTATAACATGATGAGACAGTTGCATGAGTCATCTGAATCAAGTTGATTAAATGGTATAATGTTTTAAAAGCAAGTATTACAGATCAAAACAAGAAAAAGAGCAATCATAGATTGCAGGCCCTCACCAGGACTTGTTTTGTCTGGTGTTTGTGTTCAGGTGTGTTCCGTAATTAATAACAGACAAAACAAGAACTGCCACTTTATAACTGCTGGCAGTGATGACCATGTCCCAAGACGTCCCGCTTTGATCGGACACCTGACCCTGACCCATGATGTTTATTATTATTCAATTGAATTTAGAATGTGATGAACTATTCAACTCAAATCAAATGGAACACCAAATAGGTACAGTCCTGCATTGGAGTAATCAGAAGGAACCCAAACAAGCAAAAAGCAAAGATGAAGTCATCAGGAGGAACCTGGATAGGATTTCAGCGGCTACCTTCAAACCCATCCAGGCACAGCCAAGTGAACCATATTCAAAACAAACAAACAAACAAACAAACAAGCAGTCATAGACTGGTACTTACGAAATCGTCAACTTGACCTCTGACCTTGTCTAATAAAAGCTGTCTCTAGAGAAGGTAGCGACGCAAACCAGAAGTTTCTACGATGATTCTGTACCAAACCATCAAAAATCGTAACGTCGACTGAAGCAAAAATCTCCATTTCTCCACGCAATTATTTAATATTATTTTATCAAAGTCACAAAACCGTTATATTCTGCCATCCACCAACAATCTTTACATAATCCGACGGCTTAGCGAGTCAGGCATGCGATGATAACCTTTATTGGGATAAAAAAAATGACTTTTAAACACCATCTTTATCGAAAATATCGTCAGCGCGCACACGGAAAACCTTTGTGATCAACGACGCCTCTGCTCGAGCGCGCTGCACCACGTGACGAGCTGTGACGCGGCGAGTGAAATATTTTTTATACAATCTTAAAACATCCCCAAAACATCAGATTTTTACCAGAATTTCAACAACCGAGTTTTAAGCGTCCTAAGCGATCGCAAAAAACTGAAGACAAAATTAAAATCGAAGTTAAAACGAATTCGTAACGTCGACCGAAGCTAAAATACTCCATTTCTCCACATGAATTTACGGAATTATGTTTGACCTCACTGTGACCTTGACCTTTGACCGATTTTGACCAAAATCTAATTAGCGCTAGCCATCACCCTCCTGAATCACGTGGTGTAATTTGACATTGGTAGCTTCTTCCGTTCTCGAGTTATCATGCCTACAAACAAACAAACACACAAACAAGCAGTCATAGACTGGTACTTACGAAATCGTCAACTTTACCTCTGACCTTGTCTAATAAAAGCTGTCTCTCGAGAAGGTAGCGACGGAAACCAGAAGTTTCTACGTTGTTTCTGTAGCAAACCATCAAAAATCGAATGTTTTGGATGTTTGACCTCACTGTGACCTTGACCTTTGACCGATTTTGACCAAAATCTAATCAGCACTAGCCATCACCCTCCTGAATCACGTGGTGTAATTTGACATTGGTAGCTTCTTCCGTTCTCGAGTTATCTGTACCAAACCATCAAAAATCGAATATTTGACCTCACTGTAACCTTGACCTTTGATCGATTTTTGACCAAAATCTAATCAGCACTTGCCATCATCCTCCTGAATCACGTGGTGTAATTTGACATTGGTAGCTTCTTCCGTTCTCGAGTTATCGTGCCTACAAACAAACAAACAAACAAACAAACAAACAAACAAACAAACAGAGGACGGAAGTCATCAATATACTTACAAAATCTTTAGATTTTGTAATAGGTCTCGTAGGATTGTGCTCCCCATCGGCATCCGCCCCCATATGAGGCTGAAAAGGGGGGAATTCGCCTGAAATTCAGGAATTTTTTTTTTAAGCTTCTCAGAAACCGACGTCCAGATGCAGATCAAACGGACCATGCCATTAACTTACGTTGTGCTCCCGTGACCGTACCACTTCAGGAAGTGGGGTCGTGGCCCCTTCCCCATAAATCTCTCATTTTCTCCCCACCTGTTGGGGAAATAACCATCAGTTCCCCACGGGACTATTTCTTTAATTGCAATGTCATTTTTCATCTTAATGTCACTACTGTTCTGTATAGCTTGTAAGTTGTAAAAGTCAGAAGTTACAAAAAACCCCCCATGATGCCTGTTAATTTTACCCCCCCACTGGAAATTTTACAAACCACACCCTCCGCATGAGTGAGTCAGTGTATATGTGACTGGACATGAGCCACACATCCTGTCATGTGGAATGTGTTGTTCAACAACTGACACTTCAATAGACGGTAATTGGAGAAAAGCGAGCACATTTAGAAATGAAGCATATTATAGAAACGCTCGATCTCTGGCAAGGATCGTTTGGATAATTGAACAGAGCTCGTCGAAACGTCCATAAAAGGAGATGAATAACTTATCTTATTAAATTATCCCTTTCCTGAGGCCATTAAATAACATTTAATGATAGAAACAAATATGAACTAATTTTTCATGATTAAAAAAAAAATTGCAAGCATTATTATATTTATATTTCTGGAATAAGTCCTCCTTTTGCTCTCTCGAAGAAATATGCTAGTTTTTATTATTATTATTATTATTAATTCATATGCAGCCTGTGGCTGCTGGTTGCATCATTGTTGGGAACGTAGCTGTGCCACTGATGCAGTGCTCTTGTTTCCAGTAAACTGGTACTCATTTTGCCGACCTTGGAAGGATGACGGGCTGAGTCAACCCACCTGGTGTAATTTAACGGGTGAAACAGAGGCTCAAATTCAACACCCTACAATGTTAAACCAACCACCTTAACCGTGAAGGCTTTATTGGGGTACCAAGCCTTTCAGGCTGGGTAACGGATTGTTTTTATTCTGTTTAATTTCCTCCATTATTATTATTTCGCCTCAATTTTGTGGGTTTGTTCCCTTGTAAGTTCATTTTCTTTTGCAAGCGCTTGTCAGATTTACACGAAATTTTCATCATTGGGGAGATTGCTCCTGTTGAAATTTTAGTGATAATTATGGCGTCATAGGCCACATGGTGTAGCAGCCAGGTCAGGTCAGGTATGGGAGTATGTGCCAGAACAGCGCGTCGCTGCGTCCACTTTCCGCCGGTACTCCAGGGGCCTCCGTCTGGCCACCCCCCAGGCAGATGCCAGGCCCATCCCCATCTCCTTGAGATGATGGTCAACCTGTTGCAACCATGAGGCACGTGGTCGGCCCACTGGCCTCCTCCACTCATGAGACTCCCTCGCTGAGAGAATCTGGTGAGCAGGATCAGCGTCAGGAAAACGAGCCACATGTCCATACAGCCGCAACTGACACTCACGGACTATGCAGGTAACAAATCTCATCCGAGTTTCTCTCAGCAACCGCTCGTTGGACACAAAATCTGACCAGCGATAGCCAAGGATTCTCCGAAGAGACCTGGTACCAAAGGAATTAAGTCTCCGTCTCAGATCCTTGGTCAGAGTCCAAGTCTCGCACCCATAGAGCAAGACTGGAAGTACCAAGGACCTGAAGACTCGGACTTTCGTCCTCCCGCAC
>NC_140965.1:50655664-50740664 GCF_056783735.1 Eptatretus burgeri
CCACCCGTGACTGGTTCCCGGCGTTAGTCCGAGAGGGTCACGACTGGATTGTCCGTCCGGTGGGCGGCGTGCCGCGATTCGAGTTACGTGGCCGTCGCACGCCGGCGGGCGCGAAGACCGCAACACTGGTGTCAGGAGTGGGATACAAATCCATCGCCCTCCTCGCGGCACTGGTATCGGAGAACAGGAAAACAGGCTCTCCTGTCTCCGGCTAAATTCACGGGAATCGGTCCAGGGGTGAGAGAAGCGACCCCCGATTCCCTCCAAATTACGAGCGAGCAAATTAACCCTTCACGAGAAGCAAGATGGCGTCTCAAGGCGAGCAGGAGCCGGGGGTATTAGAAATGGATGTAGAATGTGTAGGATCCATGGTCCAGGATGGAATCCCCGAGCAGGAAATGTTGATTGTGCAGGAACACGGACTCGCCCAACTGAACCCAGGGCCCGAGGCGGCAGCGGCCGCGGTGTATGACACCTCCCCCCCCCCTCTCCACCAAGACCCTTCCCCAACCCTTGCCGAAACGGCTCAGCTGAGTGCATCCAACATGGCCCAGCTATGCGCCATGCTGGCGGCAATGAACAAACAAATGAATGAAGTGAAAACGACGATGGATACAAATACAAATGAAATAAAAAACGAAATGAAAGGCATGAACGAAACGATGGATGCGAATACACAGCAAATGAGAAAAGAAATGAAAGAACTACGGGGTGAGACGCAGAACATGGGCCGATGCCTGCAGGCGGGCATGAAGGCCGTGACCAGGGAGCTGGGAATGGCGACTCCACGTGTGGGAGCAAACGAGCTGGAAGGGGGTGCAACGGCTGACAGGCCCGCGGTGGAGGCGGGTGAAAAAATAATTCGTGGAGCGTGTTGGGCGAGGGTCGTGACAGAGGAATCGACGGTGACCAAAAGGGAAAAATTAAATGGGGAGACCAAAACGTGTGAGACGAGACACGAGGTGACGACAACAGAAATAATAGTGGAGACAAGGGAGGTAAAGGGTGAAGAGTTGGCAGAGACACGGGAGATGGGAACGATAGAGGGAAGACTACACGATGAAGACGGGGTAAGTGACGCGCACGCACACACGGAGGTAGTGGAGGATAATGGGGGTGAGCTCGCGGAGCGTGTAGGGACCCGGTGCGAGCAGCGAGATGGCCTCCTCCAGGAACGAGGGGAGAGAGTATGCCCCCTTAAGGCGAGTCACGACCAGGTGAGTTCGGTCGTGTTTTGCGAGGTTGAGGGGACGAGTGCTGTGGACGGGTGCACGGAGAGCTTGGGGGGTGTAGAGGCCCCGGAGACCCTTGTGGGGACACAAATCCCCAGTGTGGTTGTCCCTGTGTGTGTGGTGCAAGGCGTGAGTGCGTCCCCGTGTGTGGAAGCGACCCCGTGTGTGAGTGGTGTGGTGGTGATGGTGCTGGAGTGCGTGCTTCCCAGCACGCCGTGTTTGGATGAGGCACCGTGTGTGGATGAGGAACCGTGTGTGGAAGAGGCCGTGTGTGTGAGTGAAACGGCCAGTATGAGTGAGGTACCGCGGGTGAGTGCCCCCGCGTGTATGAGTGAGGCACGGTGTGTGGATGAGGCACAGCGGTTGAGTGCCCTCGCGTGTGTGGGTGAGGCACCGCGGGTGAGTGCCCCCGCGCGAGTGAATAGAGCACCACGTGTGAGTAGTATGGTTTGTGTGAGTAGTGAGGCACGCGTGAGTGAACGGCCGTGTGCAAGGTCGCTGTGTGCCAGGGAGACCGTGTGTGTGAGAGAGCGGTATGTGAGGGAGATGTCGGTTGGCATGCGGGAGCACGCAGCCGCGTCTCCCGGTGTGAATGTGATGGTGTGGACTGTGTGCGTCGTAACACGCAGGTGTGCGTGGGTGGAATGGAGGCGACGACGGCGACATGTAAAGAAAGAAAGCCGAGTAGCGGCTGTAGTTGTTTCAGGGACCGTGCCGGGTTCGCCCAGCAGTGAGCACGCGGTTCGTGCTGTGCAACGCACGAGACCGCCACGTGCTCGCTTGCGAGAGTGAAGTCCCGGTCCGGAAACGCACGCGGTGGATTTGCCGATCCCGCGGACGGACAAAGTTTAGGCAGGTAAATGGATTTGGACCGGACGGGTTCTCCACGCGATCGTGTGTGTTAAGCTCCAACGGGCAAAGCACATGTGTTCGCGTGGGGAACCCCTCGAGACTTGGGGCTTGTTTTTTTTCTGCGCACGGTGACGTCATGGCTGCACGTGGGGTTGGAATCCGGCAGGAGGGGTATCTCTGCCGGATGGCACCGTCCAAGGAGGGACGAGGAACACGTGCAGCTGCATGACGTCACGGCCAGGTGCAAAGTGCGCGAGCTCTGAGTTGCCGCGCAGGTGCTGCGCATGAAAAAAAAAAAAGCAAGCCTCACTTTCGGGTGTACAGGATTCCTGGGCAAGGGGTGAAAGACCCCCTTACCTGGGCACAGGATGGAAACTAGTTAGGGGGAAGGGTTAGCTTAGCTAGACCGACTTCATGGGGCAGGGGTAAGTCCTCATGGAGTCCGTGGAATGGATTAGTTAGAGGGATTGTAGCGAGATTTAGGTTGGGAAATTTATTAATGATTTAATTTGAGGACATGGACAGACTTGTGAATGTGTAGAGGGGACGTAGTTTAGCTACGTAGTGTTAAAAGGAACGTGCTACTAGTTTAAGGGACGACGTGGGAGCACGAGTTAGTTAGGGGATGTAGTTAGAAGGATGGCAGAGTTCAGCGGTGTGTGTGTTGGTGAGTTGTGAGGTGAGTACGTGTACATGTTGAGTGAGTGAGGCCAGCGGGTCTGTGTGAATGGAGTGAATGGGGAATGCATGGTGCGATGAGTGATTGGGGGGAGGAGTGACTCCCGCCCAAGGGACCCCGGGGTCAGTGTAAAGTGAGTTAGGGGGTTAGTGAAATTGAAAAATGGAGGTCGTTTTGCTGTTGGTGGGAATGTAGGCTCGAGACCCATTTGGAGGGGTGCAGGAGCCCTGTTGACGGGCTTGGGAGCGTGGCTGCGAAAGGTGAGTATCGCTGAGTGGGTACCCCGGGCACCAGGCTAGTCGGCCGCGGTAGGCCATGGGCCCATGGGGGGCCGGGATAGAGTAGTGGGCACGGGTGCGCCTGCTTGGTGCGGGGGCCCGGGGCGCCATTAGCCGCGTGGGCAGTGTTGTGGGCACGGGTGACCCTCGGAAAGGGGCCCGGGAGGCCGGCCTGCCACGTGTGCGTTTCAGGGGAGGTGCCATGGGGGCACTCCCCGGTGTTAGGGAGCTGGTAGGCTCGGAGGCAGTGGTAGTGCCCGGGGTGCCATAGCGGGAGATTCGGCAGAGGGTCGTGCCTGCCAAAGGGAGCCACGTGTCCCAGCCAGGAGACCGTGTGAGGGCACGGAGAGAAAATTGAGGGGCGAGGCCCGAAATTGTAAGGACACCAACACAGGCGACGGGAATCTGGGTTGTTAGAACCAATAGTTTAAGCGAGAAGCGCTTGTTGAAAGCCCCGGGGTAGTTTAACAGTTAAATGGTTAGGGTAGATTAGGAAGTGTACCCCTCCGCACCATCCATCCCCTCGCTCTCGTTGTGGGCCGCTGGACCCACTTTGGGTTAGATCGCCGAACTCTGGGGAGGCCATTCTGAGGCTTCGTTGGGCCTCGACACAGGACGTTAGCTCTCCCTTATTCCCCTCCGGGAAGGGAACGTAGGGGTTGGGAGTAGGCTAGGTGACAGTATAGGTTAGCCGAACAAGGACGATAAAGGGGGTTAGGGGACGATTTATAGTGGGGAAGTAAAAATAAAAACAACAAAAAAAATAAGTTGGGGCTAAATTGGGGTTTGACAAATTAAGGGAGTGGGTATGTACAGTGACAGGCAAAGGCGATAGGTTGGGAGGGAGACAGGTAGGTAGGTCCGAGCCCGCCTTCCAAGTGGCCAGCACCACCGCACTCCCTCCACCAACCTCCACTGAACGGCAAAGGCTAGCCAACTCCATCGGCTGGCCGTGTTTTTCTTCGAGGCGGAGGCCGGCCAACTTCATCGGCAGCTGTTGTTGTGCTGCAAGGCCTGTACCGGCCAGTTCATCTGCTGGCTGTTTTCTTCAAGGCCTGTGCCGGCCAGTTCATCTGCGGGCTGTGTTTGCCTGCAGCGGCCTTCTTCTGCGGGCTGTGTGTTGCCTGCACCTTTGCCATGCCATGCCCACTGCCCATGTACACCAGCCCCGTTCAATTTTGCTTTGCCCCCCCCTGTTCATTTCCATGTGCGCCAGGATCAAGGCAACAGTTTGCAAGCTGCGAGAACTGCCCTGTTGGCAGCTACAACACGGGCCTGCAGTGGCGGCCCGTGCACCGTGTTTGTGTTCATGCATCCATTCGTTGTGCTCATTGCGTGTGCCACTTGAGCTGGCACGGAGACTGCGTTGTGCAGCCCAAGCACCGTTGTGGTTCACTGCGTTCAGTTCAAAAGGGAAGGCCTTGGACTGCGTGTGAGCAGCCAGCCACGTTCCCTGTCACCTGCATTGTTTTGAGCCAGAGACTGCATGTGGGCAGCCTGGCTCCCTGCTAACTGCTTTTCTTTGCAGAGTTCAATGATCCTGGGCCATGGTTTAGTGTAAAATTTGTAAGTTAAGGTTAAGATGTACTGTACATATGAGTGCGCCCCGGCATGTATGTCTTAGCGCCGGCAATTTTATTTAAGTCGTCCGTGTGAGTGAGTTTGTTTTAGGTAGTTACGCAGCCCTCAGGTTATTTATTTTGGGGACACGAATACCATGAATGTCGCACTCAGGGATCCGTAGGTAAAGTGTACTAGGGGAAAACTACACATGATGGCACACGAAAATTTGACGACTCGGGACGAAGTCTGTAAAAAGGGAAGGGGTAGTGTTGTGGTTACCAGATTCGCAAACCACCATTCAGGTCCCTTAGGTGAGGTATCTCGGTAAGTGCATGTGTAGTTAGGCCCAAACCCGTTGTCTAGTGGGAATACATGTCATTTATACGTGCTGCGACTCTTCAGGATAGCCGTTTTTCTTTTACTATCTTTATTTTGGACCAATCGCCACCATCACAACAACAACCACCAACCACAACGCCGCTTCACCACAACCGCCATGACCTTTACCGTCGCAACTCGCCACCATCGCATCACCGTCATCTCGCGCCACTCATGGGCACCGATGCTGGACTCGTGTAGGGCGCACGTTGAACAGCGTGTACAAAATCACGGATTTTCTGCTTCAAAAACGGATCCAAAACGACACACGCCCACTTTTTGCCGTCCAATCGGTGAGCGAGGGCGAATTGGCCCGCCCCCCAGGGCGATCGATATATGCAAATTTGTGGATCAAAAAGCCTTCACGCCCACTTTTGTCGGGCCAATGGGGAGCGAGTTGAAAGGTCAAAGGGAGGGGTCAAAGGCGAAGTTACGGGGGGATAAAAGGACGGTGTTCGTCAGTAAAGGGGAGTAAGAAGTCGGAACGAGGAAGAAAGGAGTAGTAGAGTCGGAACGAGGAAGAAGGGAGTCGTAAACGTCGGAACCAGGCGAAGGAGAGTCGGACCGGAGGGGACGAGCTGTGGAGAGGCGGCGAGTCGGACGAAGGGGGCTCGCGTCGTGCAAGGAGCTGCGCGCCCGAGGGAGGCCGGCAGCGCGACCTGGCCGAGGTGGAGACGCTCGTCGCAGATAATAAAGATCCTCTATACCCCGAGCATCAGCAACCCCCTCCTGTTCCCCCCGCGCTGAGATAGTGCGACCAAGGGGGCCCCGTTCCCCCCCCCCTGCCAGGCACTGTCCACGAGGCCCGCGGGTTGCGGGGCCATCGCCGCTCCGCGTCTCATCACCAGACGGGTAGGCCCGACCTGGTCTCGGCCCCAGGCCTACCTCATTCTTGAGGGTATTTCTTTTCCTTGGTTTTGGGTATGTGTTGTCGGCGCCGTCTGTGAAGTAGAATTGTATAAGTGTTGCCGTGTGCTCGGTAGTCGGTATTAGCTCTGCACTGTGTTTTCACTTTTATGTTTGCTTTTTGTGTAAATGGAATTGTGTTTTCTTTTTTGTGTGCATTTGGTGGAATTGTATTTGTGTGCTTTCCGTTCGTCGCGAATAAATGTGCTTTATTGTTGAACTGTTCTCCCGCTTCGCTTCGTCTTTTTCCCCATTGAACCCCCATCTTGCTTCACGTAAAGGGTTGGTAGTGGGCTGAATACGCCCGATAATTAATCGAACCGTCGAGGTCGACGATAACACCGCTCGGTTATTCTGATAGTACGGAACGGGTCGCTTAAGTGGCCCGTGTCCGAAGTCGACCTGCGGCGAGGTGCGATCGCCCGGTCTACCCTCCGCGTGGGTACTTAGGTAGTTCGAATTTGGCGAGCAACCCTATCCCACGCGGGGGCTGATTGGCTCGATCGCGGTGAGACCGAAAGGTCCACCCGTGACTGGTTCCCGGCGTTAGTCCGAGAGGGTCACGACTGGATTGTCCGTCCGGTGGGCGACGTGCCGCGATTCGAGTTACGTGGCCGTCGCACGCCGGCGGGCGCGAAGACCGCAACAATATATATGTATATATATATATATGTATGTATATATGTATATATATATATGTATGTATATATATGTATATGTATATATATATATATGTATGTATATATATGTATGTATATATATATATGTATGTATATGTATATATATATATATATGTATATATATATATATATATATATATATATATATATATATATATATATATATATATATATATGTGTATATATATGTGTATATGTGTGTGTGTGTATGTGTATATATATATGTATATATATATATATATATATATGTATATATATGTATATATATATATGTGTATATATATATATATATATATATATATATATATATATATATATATATATATATATATATATATATATATATATATATATATATATATATATATATGTATGTATATATATATATATATATATATATATATGTATATGTGTGTGTATATATATATGTGTATATATATATATATATATATATATATATATATACATATATACATACATACATACATACATACATACATACATACATATACTGTCGTGGATTCCCGCCCGCCGGAGTGCGAACGGACAATCCAGTCGTGGCTTTCCGGATCAACGCCGAAAACCAGCCACGGGTGTGTTTTAATCACACCACAGCCTCGTCAACATTCTACCCGCGCTACAGGGTCAATCGCCGAATTGTCGATATACCTAATTAATCGCGTGGGCAGACTACCGAGAGACTGTACCTCAACGGGGCTCGTTTGAAACGAGACGCTTAAGCAGCTCACTTCGTTTTGGGATAATTGAGCGGGGTATTATCGCGAGGCCCCGTTGGACCCGATTCTATTATCGGTTATTTAACAACCAACTATATTCCTAATGCAAAACGGCAGCTCAATTAAGGGAAGAGGACGCAATGAACAGGTGAACATTTGAACAAGCACATTTATTGACAAAGCACACGTAAACAGTGATGCAATCATGCAGATATGCAATTATGCAAGGCCGAACACGCACACAAGTATACAACCAACAAAAGCAATTCAAAAGCGCTACTACCATCAATCTATTATGTACACACTTAACAGTTATACTTATAGACATGGTGCCACGACGTTCATTCAAAAGCAACAACGAGAACACCCCAGGAAAGACGAGGGGTAGACTGGACCTCTTGGGTCTTTATTTCACGGAGCTGTGATGACCGCAGAAGCTCCGCGAGGCTGGGCTGGTTACCTTCACCTTTGAGGTGCCTCGCTGGGGTGACCCACGATGTCCCGTCCCCACGGCGGCTGTCGTGACCGCGATCCGGCCCAGGCCCCGTCCGACGGCCCGACGATTCGGGCCCAGCTGGCAACGCCTCAGAGGAATGAACGGGTCTTTTGCTCTTTGAGTTGATGCTCTCTTTAAGAGATCGTCCATCCCTCAGCGCTGCTCGGACTGTCCCGAAGCCCGATCACCTCGGACCGTTCGATGCTGGCTGGCGACCTCTCTCCGGTTCTCCCCACGTCCCACACACGAACGCGAAGTTCTGCGTGGCACGGCTGGCCTGCTGTGCTCCCAGCTCCGTCTCCTCGGCGAACCCAGACCTTCACTGCCCTCCACTGGACTCGAACCTTGGTCTTCACTCCACACCAAACCCCGACCGACTGCCCTGCCCTGGCGCTCTGCGTGCCTTTTTATAGGGTTCATGAGGCGAGGTTTGATCTCCGCTCTTTCCCCTCTGACCCCCACTGGCTCCGCCCCTCTTGATCTCCTGATCCAAATTCCGAGGCGAAGCTTGGAGCGAGCGGACGTGGTAGAAATCATCGACGCTGAAGGGAGAGCGGACGTGGTAGACATCACCGTCGCTGGCAACGAGGAAACCCCCATGTTTGTTTGCAGCGATCTTGCCGTGGCCGGTGCAAAGATGGCGGCGACCGCGGAGCCGAAGGTGAAGTGATGGTGTTTGTTGTTGGTTATCGGGGGAGATGTGGTTTAGGAGATGGTTGGCATTGTGGAGAAGGTGGTTGTGGTTGGCGTCGTGGAGGAGGCAGTTGTTGTAGTTGAAATGCGGTTGGCATTGTGGAGAAGGTGGTTGTGGTTCTGGAGAAGGTTGTGGTTGAAATGCAGTTGGCGTTGTGGAGAAGGTGGTTTTTGTGGAGCGGTTGGTCAGAGCGATGTTGGTCGTGGAGGTGGTTGTTGTGAAGTGGTTGGTCAGAGCGATGTTGGTGGTGGAGGTGGTTGTTGTGAAGCAGTTGGTCAGAGTGATGTTGGTGGTGGAGGTGGTTGTTGTGAAGCGGTTGGTCCAAAATAACGATAGCAAAAGAATAACGGCTGACTCAAAGATCACAGCCCGGTTATACGAATAAACCCCTTTAGACATCGCTGGGGAAATCTATCTGAACACAGACTTATCGACATAACTGATCTAAGGACCTATATGGTGCTCTGTGAATTTCCACAGCTGTAACAATACATATATAGCTACTTAGATATTAAACAACACAATACTATTGTTTTAACTTTTAATGTTTTTTAACTATATGTATATGTATGTATATATATATATATATATGTATGTATATATATATATATATGTATGTATATATATATATATATGTCTATGTATATATATATATATATATATATATATATATATATATATATATATATATATATATGTATGTATATATATATATATATATATATATATATATATATATATATATATATATATATATATATATAGTCAAGGTACTGGCGGTCCAGGTAAATCTCCCCGACCCAAATTGTGGTGACTGGTGTTCAACACCGCCAGCCCAGTTAGCCGAGCAGTTTTTCCTTATTAGGAGTTGGACACATTGATCCTCGGAGATTATAACGCTGTGGGAAGGGTGGGTTGCAATGGCAGAGCGACGGAGGCGCAGATGGACCCACAGGGGGGTTTACAGTCGAACCCCACGACAAATACACTGACACAGCAACTTAAAATAAACACGGGAATTTAATGACAATATAAATATTTACAAGGAAAAATAATCTTAACATAAGTCTGAAGACAACGATGGTTCACGAGCGGTATTTGACGATGTAGATTGTTTCAGAAGTCAAGGAAGAGACAATGTGATAATGTTTGACCAAGTTATAAAAATAATCAACATGATGTGGTACGAGTCACCGGGCGTAGTGGCGTGCGCCTGTAATCCGGCGACTCGGAGGCTTGGGTTGGAGGATCGCTTGAGGACGGGAGCTCTGCACTGGACCGTGCTATGAGAGGGTGTAGGGCAGCCCGGAATCATGGCGAAACCCAATCCTTATCCCTGTGTCGTAAGAGGTGACCAGGGTTGTGTCAGGAAGGGCATCCGGCGTAAAACCTGTGCCAAATCAGTATGCGGATCATAACGGATGATCTGCTGTGGTGACCCCTAATGGGAGCAGCCGAAAGATGAACAACATGATGTGGTACGAGTGACAGGTTATTAGCTGCAAAATGTCGAAAATCCGGTTTCGTTCAACAACCTAAAAAATTCGACCTTTGCATAACCTTTAAAGGTCACAAAACAATGTTGTGAACATTAAAATAAGGAAACAGGATACGTGCTATAGCTTAATGGAGTTAGTTCATCGAAGAAGGTCGAAAACCTGGTTCGATTCCCACAACTTTGAAAATTTGACCTTTGTGAACTTTAAAGGTCAAAGTTCAAGGATTATGACCTTTGGTGCAAAACTTCCTCTGGAACATTCCAGGAACAATATAACGTCATATAGGCTATATGGCATTTCGCACTCCTCGGATTATCCATACTTTGATGAAATCAGCGTAAAAACAAACTTGAAGGGTGCGCCACGGGCAAGGTGTTTGAGATAGAGCAAAATGGTTTGTGGACTTTAGGTGGGGAATGACCTCAAGATTATGCATAAAAAATATTGTCATTCAAGCTCTGAAAGTTTGGGCGGTCGTATGATTTTTATGTCAAAATTCGAAATTTTCTAAGTTCGTTGCCTTGTGACCTTGACCTGGTGACCTTTACCTTGGGACGAAAATGAAAAATCGAGCTCTGTGGGGCTATGCAGGTGCCATTGGGCTAACCAAATACCGGAACCCCTGCCAGATTCGACAAATCCTCGGAGAAGAGGGATTTTTATGTCAAAATTCGCAATTTTCTGAGTTCGTGACCTTGTGACCTTGACCTTGGGATGAAAATGAAAAATCGAGCTCCGTGGGGCTATGCAGGTGCCATTGGGCTAACCAAATACCGAAACCCCTGCCAGATTTGCCAAACCCCCTTGGAGAAGATGCAAATTTAAATCGGCTTCCTACTAAAAACACAATTCGTGATTTTCTAAATTCCTGACCTTGTGGCCTTGACCTTGGGACGAAAATGAAAAATCGAGCTCTGTGGGGCTATGCAGGTGCCATTGGGCTTAACAAATACGGAAACCCCTGCCAGATTCGACAAACCCCTCGGAGAAGAAATTTTTTACGTCAAAATTCGCAATTTTCTAAGTTTGTGACCTTGTGATCTTGATCTTGGGCCGAAAATGAAAAATCAAGCTCCGTGGGGCTATGCAGGTGCCATTGGGCAAACAAAATACTGAAACCCCTGTCAGATTCGACAAACCCCCTAGGAGAAGATGCAAATTGAAATAGGCTACCCCCTAAAAACACATGTTTTTTGGGCGTGGCTCCACCCATAATGGGCGCACCATGCCCATTTTCAGGAAAACACAACTAGATCATGATATAAAGCTCCCACCAAAATTTTATCAGGATCGGATCAAAACCCACGGAGCTATGCTCGGGACAGACAGACAGACAGACAGACAGACAGACAAGCCGGTAGGCGGACATGGGAAGTCGACTACCCAATAGAACCTGACCCGATGGGCCCGTTAGATGGGGAATGACCTGAGGATTAAGCACAAGAAAATTAATGATTCTCGCTTCAAGGGTTAATGCTGCAGATTTTTTCGTTAAAATACCCCCACATTTGGAGGTTTTTCGGCCGTTGGAAGGCAACGGAGGGGTCCATAGCAACGGTTCTTTCTCACACATAACTAGAACATACCATGAACCTACCATACCATTTTCATGTATATCTAACTCATAGTCTCTGAGATATAACGAACCTTGTTTTTTTTGTTTTTTGTTTTTGACCAGGGTTCATTCAAAGTCTATCGTCTCCGACAGTTTTCATAGGATCCGGCTGGAAATTTTTGACAATATGGCTGAATGTACTGCCCACAGTCGCTCATGGCCCGATTTTATTTTATTTTATTTTTTTGAAAAAATAATTTTTTTTATGATTTTTCAAAAATTTCAAAGTCCCGTTGCTAGGCAACGGTGGTGTCCATAGCAACGGTTCTCATTTGCACACAACTGGGTCATGGTATGAACCTACCAACCAAATTTCATCGAAATAGCCATTGTATTAACTGAAATTGCCATTTTAAATACTGATAAGGGTAGAACAAATCTCAAAAAAAAAAAATATTTTTTTTTCGACTACATCGACTCCCCAACAGACAAACAGACAGACAGACAGACAGACACAGAACAATAACGAATATAGTGGTCACTTATGTTTTTCGTGGAAATATTTTTTCGTGAACCAATAATTAATCCGTGAGGTAAATTAATTCTAAAGTCTAAATTGTCACCTCTTCTTCATGACACTAATGTCACACCCATCAATCATCAGCCTCGGGGGAATGACTGCCCACCGTCACCCTTGGAGGCATGGCTTCTTGCCGACTTGGTCAGGTTATACAAACGCAATTCTTCCATGGTTTGTAATCCAAAAACATAGGAAAACATCACAGGAGAGCAATTACATACTGTAGGAAGTTATCCTTAATCCCTATCAAATTGACACTGCACCACTCCCCCCCCCCCGCCCTCTCCCGTGTGGTGGCACATTACACTTAAGCTCACAGTTTCCAACTGAACAATATTGAGATGTCTCCTACACCTCCACGGACCAAACAACTCCATACAATCCTAACTTTCTTGTTAAATTCCTCCATATACCCCCACAACCATAACAATATATTTACATATATATATATATATATATATATATATATATATATATATATATATATATATATATATATATATATATATATATATATATATATATATATATATATATATATATATGACCCCGTGAGGAGGAATGATGTAAGCGACATTTTTTAATGATATGATGATAGGCTCGGATGATCGGGTCAGGGTTAAAATAATGCTATATGGCATTAACTCCAAAATGGCCGATGTGTCCCTTACATCACTCCTCCTCTCGGCGCTATATATATATATATATATATATATATATATATATATATATATATATATATATATATATATATATATATATATAAATATATATATATATATATATATATATATATATATATATATATATATATATATATATATATATATATATATATTCAATAATATTAATTAAAGAATTTACCATACTAAAATAATTAATTCATCATTATCATATCAAATGCAATGCAAAAGGAACTTGTTTCATGAAAAGCAACCAAACTTAAATGAAAGGTTATGATGGAGTTTAAAGACATTCTCACGAGACCTGATCAAACAATCAGCCAAATATCCTGTTTAACATGATGGAAAAAACCTTCTCAGCACGTTCCACAAAATCATCCTTCACTGAACAAATTCTTACAAATCTAAGTAGCTGAGATGAAAAGACATTGTAACCCATTTTAATTGGTACATTGCTACCTGGAAAGGTGTACAAGACTACTGGGAAACTGAAATCAAATCATCAACTTTATGATATACACTTGTACTAAAACCATTCTGTCCAACCCGTTGAAACATTATCCCACAAAAAGACACAAAAGTATAAAATAAATTAACAGCATCCTTAAACTTCTGCTTTTGAAAAGGGTGAAAACTTGAGTATTTCTTTTTGAAAAGAATGCTCTATCAAACCTGACACATAAAATGACACATGACACATTGTTTGGGTTCTTATGAAGCTTAGGGATCCAGAAAAGTCGAGGTATACAAAAATTTACCTCTTTACATTTAATACCGAAATTATTAAACAAAACTTCCTGATGCTCAGAAATAATATCTTGGAGCAACTTATGATAAGGAACATGTGTGCTATTTCTTATACTAGTGAAAGTAACCGTAACAATGCCTTACTCTGGATAAAACCTCTACATAAACCTTTTTACAAACCGCAACAAAATGATTCGTAGCCTTATCCGCTGGAGCTATCATGGAGATCCCGAATGTCTTTACGAACACTCAGCTTGTTGAACACTGGTTTAGAGATGTGTGAGGTCTCTTTCGACTCGGGGGCATCTCGGTTTACCCTGTGAACCCATGATGCGAACATTTATTCCTTCATGTTCAGGTTATTTAAATAGTGGGGTTGTATCTGAGTGGAGGTGGTGTGTATCCCAACCCCCTTCTCCCACTCTCTCACCCCCCCCCCCCAAATTCCTCCCCTCACTCTTTCCTTTTCAACTCATCAACCCAACCATCTTCCCCAGTGTGCTATTTCTTATACTTGGTAACATCGTTGGTAACATTGTTTTGCAGCCACATTGGGAAAAAAGACATTATCTGATTAATGCAAAATTTTAAAGATTTGATCGACTCCCCATTCTGAATTTCATTTGATAAAGAGGACGTCGTGAGTCAGGCATCACTGGAGTTGTATCAAAGCAGGACGTCTTGGTACCCAGTCATCCCTGCCAGCAGTTATAAAGTGGAAGTTCTAGTTTTTGATGGAAACTGAAAGTACCTTCACGGCATGGAAAGGCTTAAACA
The DNA here is from genome assembly GCF_056783735.1 of Eptatretus burgeri. Classification (NCBI taxonomy): domain Eukaryota; kingdom Metazoa; phylum Chordata; class Myxini; order Myxiniformes; family Myxinidae; genus Eptatretus; species Eptatretus burgeri. Next base: position 50,670,001 of record NC_140965.1, read on the forward strand.
TTGCAATCTGCACATCACGTTTGCTCTAAACAAGCTGTGTTTAAAATTATTTGTGTAATTTAGTTGCAGAAAGAGATTGAATGTATTCAAACACCATGAATTGGTCGAGAGTTTCTCATGGCAGTTTTTTAAATTGACTCTTGACAACTTTTCTCGATTCTAGCAAGTCATTTGAATGAGTTTAACTGCTGTTGCCTGCAGAGGTCCAGGTTTCATGTTGTCACAAAGTGAAAATACTTTAGGATGATCCAGAAGGTTTTCTGAGATTATTTTTCAAAGTGAAGCAAATTACATCATAGTTCTATCTCATGCAGTTAATGCAAATCTTCACATTGGATTTGTGATGACCCACAGGAAAGCTGTGTCACGCTCGGGCTTGCAGCACCTTCTTGGCTCGCATACAGACGTGCTGTCAGTTTTGCGAGAAAGCTGTGACAGACCCTTCCACAACACGGTTGACTGGAGCGTAAGTAAATGCAAAAGCTCTTGCTGCAATCCTATATCTGCAGGTGGGTGGCAAGAGAGGCAAAGGATGAAAATAGCCAGCGGCATATTAGTGCCGGCTTGCTTGAACAGCATGGCAACCACTTGATGACACGTTGCCATCTTGCTGTCATGCGGTGACAACTGAGGCGAATGTGCACCGTTGTGATCTTCAATCCTTTGTCAGTACTGAATTTAGAAAAGCATAATTGTTTTTACAAAATCCATTTTAAAATTCGAACAAATATATCTTATAATGGTAAATCATTGCTGGTTTTGTTCACATATTTTCCTCTGCCACCGAAGGAAGAACGGAGGTTGTGTCACCTCTGTCTGCTTGTTTGTTAATTGCCGGAATCCTTCGGATTTCAGCAATTATGTTGGTCGGTTGTGTGCGTCATTCTGTGTGTGTGTCTGTGTGTTTGTGTGTTTGTTTACCCTGTAGCAGCCACACCGTTTCAGCGATCATGACCAAATTGGGTACAAATGTCGGCCATGGTCCAACTTAGACACTTGTCGTTTTTGGTGAATCGAGGTCAAAGGTCAAAGTCAAGGTCACCAAAAAACCGAAATTCCTATTTTCGCAATAACGCCTGCTAAAATGGTCGTATCGACTTAAAACCAAATCCAAAATGTGCATCTTCCAATTCTGCATCCAACCATATGTCTCATTGAGGTGTCACACCAACACCCTTCTTAGCGGTCGGGGGTCGAATGTCAGGGTCAAAAATTTCAAATTGCGATAAAAATGCCATTTCAAGTCTGATTGACTTCCAAGTTATGATCATGACCAAAATAAGTGCTATAACTCATTAAACAGTAGCACTATCGACTTGTAAGAACCAAATTTATTTCCAGGTGTTTGTTTTTTCAGAGATCATGGAGATATGACAAAGTTATTCCGGAAATTCCTTGCTCAATGAGCAATTTCATGTTGGTTTGTTTGTTTGTTTGCTTATCTGTGAGCAGGATATCTCAAAATGTTGTGGATGCATTCAGACGAAATTTGATGGACAGGTTGGATGTATGACGAGGACAAATTGATCCGATTCTGGTGGAGATCCAGATCTGCACCCGAATATGAGAATTTTATTTATTTTTTATTTATAGTGATTCTTAACCATTGAGTGATGGGGACAAAAACGATGTATGGCATGATATTTCAAAACTTGGTGGATGATTTGGGTAGGTGGCAAGAGCAAGCTGATTCGATTTTGGTGTATGACAAGGACAAATGGTCCAGATGCAGGTCCGAAAGTAGATCTAGCCTATCAGTTGGATACAAAATGTGAACTGTTTAGCCTGGTGGAGGTATGTGCTCTACCCAGTGCCATTCTCATTTGATAGACTATTAACCTCAAGTAGAATATCTACAGGTTGTTACACTTTATAGTCTCATGCCCTTTGATGCATGTCTAGTTTTGTCGTGTACAAGGAGAAAGCACACTATAGTACCAATATTTGGACTGTTCAAGAAAGGGGTAAAGGGGGTGACAGGAAATGATTGGCCCATAGATACTAAAACTCCTAAAACTCTGAGAAGAAAATTATTCAAAACCAAAATCTGTGACTGAGGCAGCACTTAGAATGGTTTTGTACTTGTGGATAGTCAGCATGGATTTATGAAAGGTCGATTGTGTCTAACTATCTTGGTGGAGTTTTTGGAGGGGGTAAAAACGAGCTGGGTATATAGTGGTGGTGCAACAGACTTGCTCATCTAGATTTTCAGAAAGCTCTTGACAAGGTTCCACGTAAGTTGTTTTTGGTTGTAGGTATGAGCTATTGGGTGGAAGGTTCGCTGTTTGGATAGATACTTGGCTCAATAACACAGGACATAGTACGTAATGGGTATATGTCAGTGTCGAATTGTGTAAGTAGTAAAAGATTGTGAAGGTCAGTTGTTGGTCGATTGTTGTTTTCAATTTGTTTCATTGATCGAGAACTTAGATGGTGCCATCAGAAGGGAGTTGAGATAAATGGACAGATGAAACAAAACTTTGAGTCAAAGTAAATGGTGAGGGAAAAATGTTTTTGGTTGCAGAACAGTTTGGATGTTTTTAGGGAATGGGCAAACAAATTGAGGATTAAATTGAATATCGTATGTAAAGATGTAAAGTTTTGGGTATTAGGAGGAACATAAGTAACAGAGATGGTTCTTAAAGCAGATTTGTTTTTTGTTTTTTGAGCGAGTGGATCTGGCAAAAGATTTTGGGACAAGAGGAGACCAAACATTGAAACATATAACACAGCACAGTGTCATCCAAAATTGGGGCCAAGTGTTTTTGGATGTGTTATGAGAGGCATTGTGTATGAGTCTGAAGAAGTCATACCAGTAAGTTTGGTAATGCCACATTTGAGTACTATGCTCAGTTTTGGTCACCTTGTTGTAAGAAGGGTAGAGCTGCAGCAGAGAGGTTTCATCATAAATTAACTCGAATGTACACCTGGATATGGGGTTGAGGTTACGAGAGAACATGGAAATTTTTTTAACAGAGACTGTGTGGGGATATCATGGAGTGTTTAAGATATTTAAAGGGACTGGCCGACTTTTAGGATCAGAGAGCATGGCTTTAAGTCAAAGAAAAGGTTGTATCAGAACTGAAGTGTGGAATTTTTAGGTTATCTCTATCATCTCAGTAGCGATGACCTAATAATAACAGTCTCGAAGTCTGTCCGCCCGTCCGTACGTACGTACGTACGTCCGTCCGTCCACAATCAAACCGAGGAGACAAATAACCAATAGTGGAATGGATAGAGGTCGATGAGACGTGCACAACGATATAACTTTCAAGGTCATCCAAGGTAGAGGTCAACGTCACGAGGCTGTCAAAGTTGCGAAAATCGTCGATTTCAAATCGTATCTCCTCCTTCATTTATCAAGAGATCAAATGTTATTCGTGATTCAGATACTACGGACTATTATCGAGAACAACATGAGCCATTTTTTTGAAATTTGCTGTCGTTCTGATTTTAAAGCCCTTCAAACTTCGTTCTGATTCCCCGTATGGGCCGTTCATAAAGTACGTACAAAAAAAAAGTATTAACTTAAGAACCGGAACTCTCCAAGACAAATATTACATTTGAAGCTTTTGTCAGATTTAAATAAAACAATGGAACACAAGTTTATATGCACACTTACTTTCATTTATGACATTAACATTGTCTTGAATGTCAATTTGTACTTTTATTTTCATAATTGACGTGCTGTGATATTAAAAGAAAAAGGTAAATTACACCGCTAGGGACTGCATCGTCATGGCTTAAGGCCCAGTCACAACTTGACGTTTTCGCCAGCTTATGCTGATTTTTGGAAAATTAATCTAAAACGCTAGCACACGTCGAATATGTTATGGGAAAGTTTTGATAACATTGAGAGCACGCTGAAAAACACTGCCTTACGTCGTTGTACACTGGCTTTAAACGTTGTACTTTTCGGTTGTCCTCAAATTTTCCATGCTTGAAATTTTAAGACATGTCACCGTATGACTCACACGTTCCACATAACGCTGGCCATAAGTTGTGGGCACGTTATGAGATCGTTAACACACATCGACACGCGTTACTTGTAAGTTACTTATAAGTCGAAACACCTCGAGGTAATGTTTAGCATACCCGTAACTTATTTCTAACCTATGAGTAACGTGTTTTACTCATGTTACGCGATCGGTGACACACATTACTTGTAAGGTACTCATAAGTCGAAACACATCAAGGTAATGGTTTGCGTCAGTGTTCCAGACTTCCTGGTTTTATTTTATTTTATTTTTTTTTGTCTTCCTTCCTTCGGTATGATGGTGATTTTGACACTTCGATTTCTAGTGCAGTTATAATATCATATAATTAATAGGCTGCCGCTCAACGATTTAAATCATAACCGCACTGTACACTGAACACCGTCATACCGAAAAAAAAACCGAGTTTTTTTTTCATACCGAGAACACCGTCATACCGAGTCTGGAACACTGACGCTAACCATTACCTTGACGTGTTTCGACTTATGAGTACCTTTCAAGTAACGTGTGTCGATGTGTGTCAACGATCGCATATTGTGCGTACAACTTATTCCCATCGCATGCGGAGCGTGTGTCATACGGCAAGTACGTCGTAAAATTTTCAACATGTTTAAAATTACAAGACGTACTCCATTTAATACGACGAATGATAGCGTACTTGAGCGTTCTATTCACGCATACCAAACTTACCCATACCGTATTCGACGTGCGCCAACGTTTTAGACGCATTTTTCAGAGGTCGGCATACGCTGGCAAGATCGCCAAGGTGTGACTGCGATGTTGACACTTCCATTTCTGCAGCGGTTATGATTTGAATCGTTGTGCGGCAGCCTTTTCATAACCTATGCCACGTCATCGTCGGCGATGCGTGCAGCGCGCTATGCCTAAGTTAGACTATCGTTGGGCATAGGTTGTGAAGGCCGACAACAGGTTCAGCATTCGTTGGTATAAGTTATCTATAACACAACGAAACGTTCTGTGCCCGTTACTAATACGTTATGCATAACACCAAGTCGTTATGAATATGTCCGAATCTTAAAAAAAAAAACATCAAAAGTTCAACGAAAGCCAGCGTTTTACATACATTTTAATACGTTGCCATTGCTGGCTAAAACGTCAAGGTGTGACTGGGCCTTTACAAACATCGATTCATAAGGAACTGCTGGCTTTGCAAGCGATTAGCAATGTATGAGGTGGGTGGGTGGGTGGTCACGAGCCTGCATACAGAGGGGGGTGGGTGGGTGGTCACTAGCCTGCATACAGAGGGGGGTGGGTGGTTTTGAAACCCGGAAGTAGAGCGTACGTACTTTATGAACTGCCCCTATTCCAGTCTGGCACAGAGTTACTTTGGACCTCTGGCAGAGATGACCAGCACTCCCTCTCGGGGGTATTTTTGTTGTAGAGATTCGTTCATTAATGAAGTAGTTTGCCAAGATAGTGTGTGTGTGTGTGTGTGTGTGTGTGTGTGTGTGTGTGTGTGTGTGTGTGTGTGTGTGTGTGTGTGTGTGTGTGTGTGTGTGTGTGTGTGTGTGTGTGTGTGTGTGTCCATGCAGGAGAATGCAGTGATCGGCCAACATCTGTGGTTTGACTCAGGAATATCTGGCGAGGGATGTTACTTGGGGGAAGAAAACTGTTTGGTTCGGGCAGTGGTGAGCTTTTTGTACTCTTTGTCGTCTTGTTTTAATACTTCTTCTCTATTCCTAGTGCTTCATTATCATCTTCTTTATATTCTTCTTCTGCATATTCTTTCTCATCGTGGTTAGCAAAAGCATTATATGGTAGCTCTTTCTCTCATTTTGTTTTGAGAAGGAGGTCATCTCCATTTTTTATGGAGGAAGAGCTAATTCTCATCTGGAATAGTAGTCTGTCTATATTTGCCGGTATGAGCCCAAAAGGTCGAAATTTCAGTGTCAAAGATGAATTTTTGCACAGTGACCCAGGACACGTGGTAGATATTCCACAAAAAGTCCCAAAGAATCACATGGGGTTTTTTTTCCAAAATTCAAGATTGCCACCACGCTGCCGCCCATAATTAGTTTAATCATGAAATTTAAAATGTTACTTTTGGTGTCTATTCCCATGTTTTCTGACCCAAGAAATCCAATGAAAGCAAAATTAATTACCTACAGTCATTTTTTATTTGCCTAAATCCAATATGGCATCCCACATTGTAATGTTTCCAACTTCCTGAAATGAAAGTTAAGTAGTATGTCAGTATATTTAACTTTGAAATAATCTTCTAATCTTCATTTCCTAATTCTTTATTAAAGGTGCCATGCCGGGTCCCTGTGCGCTGTGCCCAGAGTTTTATGCTGAATCTACCCCCTGAATTTCCACCCGATGGAGAAACCGTGGAGGTCGTGGCCAAGGCGAGGTCTACAATTGTTGATGCCAGTCACTAGACTGAGGATGGTAGAGACCAGTATCTTAGCACTGCCCAGCCACTCAAAGTTCATGTGTCCTGTAGGAAGGTTTATACTTGAAAGAACAGTATCATTTCCCATACAAAGAAGCTGAGTGCCTATGGAGATAACATTGAAACCCCCTTTCTTTGTTCTATTGAACAGCATTTGAGTAAATTTTACAGAACCAAGGATTGTCTGATTTATGGTGAGGAGGCAAATGAAAACAGAATGAAGAAGGGTACCAACAAAGACATTGATAGAGTGTGCAGATATGAAACGTTGCCATTCATCCAGAAAATCAAAAAGCATGCTGAAAACCAAAATTAAGAAATGGGGAGAAAAGTGCTCTGTCATTTAGCCACAACCATAGATCTTCCCACAGTTGAGGCCAAGTGCCATAATCGCTGTCGTTTCAAGTTCTTTTGACCAAGGAAACCACACTCAGAACACTGAGGACAAGAAGAAAGAATATGACTTCCTTTGTGACTTTCTCAAAGACAACTCGGAGTGCCAGTATTCGATCTGCTAGTTGGAAGAGATAATGAAAGAGAACATGCATGATGAGGCTGAAGTGCAAACTAGAAAGCATTTGGAAAATAAACTGAAAGGGCATTTTGGTGACAGCTTGGTAGTTACAACGTTGTGAAGCAAACCCAACCTACTCACATTTTGCAAAGGTTTTAGTGAAATCATACACCAGCCATGGTACGATGACAGGAATCCTTATACTCAGTTTGAGAAAGAGTTAATGACTCGTAAGTCGATGATAAATGGGGCTTCTGGGACACCCATTCAAATCCATCCATCCATTGGGACCATACATCCAGAGCGTTGGTGCTGCCGAAGCAGTCTCTTTGGCTATTGGACACAATCCTGGACGGGTCGCCACTCCGACACAACGGCCTCAACTGTGGGCAAATACTTTTCATGAACAAAGAAAATGAGCATATACATGCGGTACTCATTTTGTCGACCTCGGAAATATGACAGGCAGAGTCAACCCCACCTGGTATTAATTCTTCCAACGTTGTGATATTTCCATAATCAATATTGTGCTTCATGCACACTTCATCAACCCTATTGATAGGTTTGCTCCACGGTTTAGGATTGTCAACCTCATCTAATCTTTTATTCAAGTTTGTTCCTGGACCACAGAAGGAATACCCTGGTAGATGTAATTCCCCTGGTATTTCAGTTGTGGTAAATTTACTTCCTGAGAAAAACTTTTGTATATCTCCCCCTCATTTGTGTTTGGTGAATTCACTCTTTTTTGAGCCACACACCAAACATGTACCTTTTTGTATAACCCTATTAATTTTACTTTTAACATACGAGATATTTTTACTCTTGGTTTTCTTTTTACATTTGAGACAATAACTCATTTATTTATGTGAAAAATTCCGACAGAGTGCAAAAACCTTTTTTGTTTCCAACATGCACATTTGAATCTTGATTTTTAAAACATAAAGAATCCTTCGAAATGTCTTCACTCTCTCCTCCATTTATTGAAGAAAAAAAAATGTAAAACTTTAATCAAAGTCAATTACACCAACATCATCAATAATATAATCTTTTCCTTCTTTCTCTTCTTTATCTCCACTTTCTCGTTTAAATCTTCTCCCTAAAAATGATGTTAATAGTCTTGACGCATATATTTCAAATAGACTTGCCAATCTTTGTTTTCCTTCTCGGTGCGTTGAGATTTATTTATTTTCTGGAATACCTTTGATCTTTTTATAATCTCACTGGTTTCCATATTTTTTAATTTTTTTATTCTCTCTCTTTCCTCCCTCTCCCTCTCCTCCTTCTCTCTCTTCTCTCTCTTCTCCCTCTCCTTCTCTCTCTCCTCCTTCTCTCTCTTCTCTTACATCTCTCTCTCTTCCCCCTCTCCTTCTCTCTCTCTCCTCCTTCTCTCTCTTCTCTTACATCTCCCTCTCCTCCCCCTCCCTCTCTCTCTGCTCCCTCTCCTCCCTCTCTCTCTTCTCTCTCTTCTCCCTCTCCCCCTTCCCCCTCTTCCCCCTCTCCCCCTCTCTCTTCTCCCTCTCCTTCTCTCTCTCTCTCCTTCTCTCTCTTCTCTTACATCTCTCTTCTCCCTCTCCTCTCTCTCTCTCCTCCTTCTCTCTCTTCTCTTACATCTCCCTCTCCTCCCTCTCCTTCTCTCTCTGCTCCCTCTCCTCCTTCTCTCTCTTCTCTCTCTTCTCCCTCTCCTCCTTCTCTCTCTTCCCCCTCTCCTCCTCTCTCTTCTCAGTTTCTTCAACTCCTTCCTCATCCCTTACTATCCCAGAACCACTTACACCCCATAGAATATCATACATATATTCATCGGGATTTCTTGTTATTCCTGTATCCAAAATATTGTTTTTTTTCAACAGGAAATCAATAAAATTTCTTCTGATTTTTCTAAAAGAGCCTTACGTTTTCTTAACTTAATTTTTTTTCATTATTTAACATTTTAGTTAAATCCAAAGTTGATGGTTTATTAACATCAGTATAAAGCTAATCTTTGATTGAAAATACCTCATTCTTATGTTGTAGAACATATTTATTAAGATATCGAATACCCTTTTCTTGAAGGTATGCTTGGACACAGAAATGATAATTTTCCTGAAGCCTTCTTGCTGTCATTTATGTATCAGAAATATATGACAGAATAATATAATGGCAGAAAATACCTCCCCATCTTCCCATAGTTAAATCAGTTTGTATTCCCTTATTTATTATATATAATCCTGTTCTTTGTGTTTTCATGATATAAACTGGGGCAAAACCATTATTACATTTACCCTTATTAAATTATTTTATTTGTTGTTTACTAATCGTGGCTCCACAAAACTCATTCTCTATACCAAGTGGATAATATTCTTCCTTACGAGACTGATTTAATTGTTCCAGGTCTTCTACGTTAATTTTAAATGACCAATTATACCCTAAGTCATTCATATCATACCCCCATTGTTCTATTCTCATGCAAACGATATGCCCTTCTTTATAAAATTTTATTTTAATTGGAACTGTGAATTCTGTATGACCTGGAGATAAAATCAACACTTCTGTATCTTTGTGGAATACACAGCCGTTTTATTTAAGGATATATATTATGATAAATCACTTAATCTCAACAAGTCAGTCGGGCTTGGATAATTTTTTAATTTATAAGTATTTTTCGTATTAATATTTTTTGTTATACTATATTCCTGTCATTCAGCCTGTGCCTTTGTGTAATAATTTGACAAATCAATATCCAGTTCTTGGGATACACCAAAGATAGAACCATCTTTTCCAACTTGTCATTTATATTAGATTAAAAACAGTCATTAAAAATTAATTTTTCTTGAGTTGAAATAACACATATAGACATAATTGACCACAACACTTGGAATTTAATTATTGGACTTGAAATGTTTGATAAACACCATTCTGGAAGAATTTTATTACTTCAACAGGTGGTGGAAGACCAAAACTATCAAAATAATATTTGTCTTGACTATTAAAAATACAAACCCATTGAGAACCGTTCCCATTATTAACTTCTAAGTTCATAATAATATTCTTTGCATGTTTCGACACGTTTGTTAATTCATGTCTCATTCAAATAATCACATTATGAATTTCTTACAATATTTGATAAGTTCTAAATTTGATGTTGTATTCTTTGCAAATTCTTTAAACCACTCATCAATGCTCATTTATTTATTAGAAAGATATAATCCATTACCTGTTTTAGTTAATTTTACACCTGCTTGTGTGATAGAAGAAAGCATATCTCCAACTAACAATCTCGCTTTATCAGGCAGACTTTCAAGTTTTTCAGCAAAATCTACAATTACACCACTTCCACTCATTTGTTTCTCCAACTCTTTGTTATGTCTTTCCAATTATTTTTGAGCCTGTAGTTGAGCCTTCCTTTCGTTGGAAGCTTCCACCGCTGCTGAAATACCACCCATCAATGCTCCAGCCGCACTTAAACCGGCGAATAAAGGAATTAGAAATGGGAGAAATTATTCACTCGTCTCTCTTATTGAATATTTCTTCAACATTGATTTTGACATTTTAATTTTAAGTGAGCCAGTATCACTCAAGATTTTCACCTGTTCTCTTGTGAGCAAAACATCAATTCTTGCTGCTCCTTTTCTCTGAATTGTATTAACGTTAATCATACAAGGCTTTTTATTTTGAATACAAGATGATAGTTTATGAAGATTGATTTGATTAACATATACCCCAGTTGGCACTTTACTACTCATTTATTTATCAAAAAAAATTATGTGAGACTAATCATAACACCATTATCTGTATTAATCTGTAATTCTGTTTCTTCGAAAAGCAAACAATATGTATCAACTTCTTCACTCACTTCTCTTACAATGTATAGGGAAGTATCCACTTGATTAGACCTTGTAGTTTCCTTTTGAGCACTCGGGTCAATCGCATAGATTGTATGCAAACTTTTGAATGCTGTCATATCCAAAATGGGTTCTTTATATCCATTGCTTTCACACACCTTTTGGTAAGATTTGTATGCTTCAGCATAATCATTTTTTCCCCAATTAATTTTCAACCTATCTCGTGGATAAAATGTTCCATCTGGAGAAACGCGAAGTTGTTTCACCTTTGCATTTTCACTCAATGCATTATTCTTGTCAGTAGCAGTATCACCATCTGGTTAAAAAAAAATGAGCCACAGATATTGTGGCTTTCCTTCCAGAACACCTAAATTCCACGTGTAAGTGGTTTGGTTCAGTTTAATGTGTTGGCATCTTCTTTTAAGATATGATACATTGAGTGGTTTCTTTGAGTTAAGTCTTCAATTCAACATCGCTTCTGTTTTAAGATGAGGAGTATATTCACTTATATACCGACTAATTTCATCAATTAGAAATTTATTCTGATCAGCAAAAGCATTAGCCACACCAAAAAGCAATCTATTTTCATTATCATTCCTTTGCAGTTGAAATCTAATTTTAAGACCATACAGAACTTTATCATGATCACAAAATCCAAATATACCTAAAAGAGGACCTGCCACAGTAAAACAATTACTGTTTTTGTATCATAATTATAGGCCTACATTCCTTTCCTTTGACTAGATCCAGGGTCTGTGTTTGTTCCCGTTGCCATATCAGGAATAAAACCTTCGACAGCTCCCTTTCCCATTCTTTCACTAAATTAATATAGTGTAAATTTCATCATTTCAGATGTAGCTGAGACATAATCAACCGCTTCAACTTCTTGTGTTCCAATGTACAAACGAACACGATCAAACATTTTCCAGAAGAAATCATTAACGAGTGTAGCGTTTGTGTTATTCGCAGCCTTAGTGAATGTAAATTTACACAACAAGAAACTTTTGGCTAGATTCAAATAAGTTTGTTGATTATTTATTTCAAAACTTTTTGTTCCATTTGCATTCCAGTCTGTTCCAGTTATTGTATTTACCTTGAAGTAGTCTTATTTTTTAGTAAAGTTTGAGATGACAATGGTATCATCCAAATCATAGATACTATCAATTGCTTCCATACTTGTATTTATTTCAGAAAAAAGATGTTCAAACTTTTGAAACCTTGACCCAAGTATCTATATATTAATACTGAAGGACCAATTTTGTGCTCCTCCTCGTGGTCGCGTCACGTTTTTCTCGGTACTGTGACCTGGACTGAAAGAAACTTCGTACGTGTAAGAGTGCATCGCACATAGTGGCAATAGTCAACCTTCAACTCTGAAGCAGAATAAACACTTCTCGTTGAGACGGGGGTGAGGAGTGAAGAGGCGGGGGCGGGGGGTTGAAGAGACTGGGGCAGGGAGTGAAGAGGCGGGGGGCAAGGTTAGCAAAATTTTGGGCGGGGGTAAGCAAATTGAAAGTGGGAGACGGAGGGAAATGGGGTGGGGGATGAGTGGGCGGGGGATGGGGGGAATTTGGCAGGGTTGAGTGTGAGGGGGTGGACAGGGGGTGGGGGCCCGGTGGCAAGTGGGGCGGGGAATCAAGAGACGGGGAGGGGGCGGGGACTGAAGAGGCATGGCGGGGCCGAGGTAATTCAATATTTTGGTGGGGGTAAGCAAATTGAAGGCGTGGGGAGGGGGGTGAGAGGCGGACGGGGGGAATGGGGCAGGTGCGGGGGATGAGGAGGCGGGGGCAATCACGCCCTGTCCAGTCCATGTCCCTCGAGTGTGGGTGACCTGGTGAGGGTGGTTGAATGAACGGAATCCGTCTGTGACGGGGTTTCGGCTAATTTGAATTATTTTCTGTCGTTCTTGGGGAGACAACCGAGTTTTGCCTTTCCTAATTTCCTTTATTGCTTGCAATTTATGAGATTCCTTTTGGGCATCTTTTATACTCTTGAGAGAACCCGCTACATTTCCCACAGCAGAAGCAGTTGAACCAATTATGTCTTTATGTTTAAGATTAGTTGAACCTATACCCATTGGCGTATCAATTATCCCATCTCCTTTTTTTCTTAATTGATGTCCTACACCCATTTGTCTCGAAGGTTTACTGTATCCTCCACCAAGATACATTCCTTCACCCTTGTAGTATGGGGAAAGGAACATCCCATCCCCTGTAATTATTTTATATTTTCCCAACTCATGTTTCCTCACAATAACCATCGTATTTATTTTTTGGAAAACTTCACGTAGGTGAATTCTGATGGATATAATTTCTCCATTAATAGAAATCATGCGATTATCTTGTATGGTTATCGTAAAATTTACTCTGTATATGGTTTTTCCTGACACAGGAAGATAAACCAGATTTTTGGGTTCCATATTGAATTTATAACCAATTGGGATTGAGTATGCAATGAATGAAAATATTGTATTTGTTCTTATTCCATTATTATAAGCACCATCAATGAAATCACAGTGAATTAATACCAAATTTATGCCTGAGGATATTTGAATGACATTATCACTGTAAAATGTCCCATTAGTTTCAATCTTTTTTGAGGAGAAACCCAACAACTTTCTAAATGAATTATTATCAATTGTGAAATCAACCTTGTCGTTATTTTTAAGTTTGATCGTTGATTTTGAAGTATGTTTTTGAATATCTATAACAATATTTTTTGATTCATCACCCTGTTCTTTCATCAGGCAACCAATTTCGGAAGATATTTGAGAAATCTCATGTGCTCCTGGTGAAACTGTTATTGTTTTGTATCTACTTCCCGGATTATAACTAAACTTTTCATTTTTCTCTGTGATATTAAACAAGGTGTTATATGTTTCCATGGACAATAAAGACGCCTCATATTCTTTTGTTGCGTCAAGTTGTCGTGGGTATGGGAATGAAGATGTGTGGTCGCTTGTTGTGAAATTAAACCTAAAGATGTGCTGCTCATCTTATTTACTATGGGATAAAATTTATTTGTATTTACATTTATTAATTATTTTCATGTTCATCAACTGGTCGAAAATGGCTGATGCTTCATTAAAACAATTGTTATTTCCAGCCTTCTTACTACCTAACAGCAATAACAGTCTATTAACTAATTCTGATGGGTCATTTGGAAGAAAACTAACACCTGAACCAAGCCAACTTAAAGCCTGAATAAAGAGTTTTTCGTCGTCATTCTTCCTACTTTTGCCAGATAGACTAACCCTGTGTTTAAGAGAGTCCAGCAGATAAATAAATACTGTATCATCCTTATTTTTCATATCCAATGGTTTATCAAAATACTTTGATTCATCCCTCACAGTTGAACCTTGTTTTCCATCTTTTGTGAGAAGAAACATTAATCTCGGAGTTAGTTTAACAGGGGGTTGAGCAGAACTCAAGAACCTTAATTCATCATTAAATATCAATCCCTTTTCTTGAACAAGATGAAATATTGCTGGTTGTTCTGTTGGAATGAGTCCTGCTTTGGTTGTTGAATCTGCTGAATATTCATTGTTTTGAAGAGCCTTCACAATATAATCAGGGGGTTGATTAATCTCTTCCAGTTGTTGAAATAATCCATCATCATATTCGAATTCTCCTCTATGCTCTAATTCTTCCTCCGTCATTTGACTGAAATCTTTCAACATTTGAAGTTTCTTCGGAGTATGCTCTATTGTGGGAATTGTGGAAGTATCGATAATTTTTTCTTGGGAAGTTTTTAATAGTGGTTAAAATAATTTCTCTTGTTTTCTTTCAAATGCTTCACCCGTGAGTTTCTGTCTGCATTTCTTATTTATGTCTTCCTGATGTTTTAAAACTTTTGAAACCAACTCTTGATGCTCCTTAAATCTTCTTGCTCTTTCTTTCGCATCCATTTATTCATTGGAAAATATCATTCACTGAATTATAAAGGTCAACAGGGAAATTTTCCTTTTCTTCATCATTAAAGTAGTTGTATTCAAATAAATCCTTTTCTTGAAATATTTCATCAAATTCTTTATTAACATTAATACGAGTTGTAATTTCTTCTTCACTAGTACTTGCATCTCTGCTTTTCATACGTTTGCGTTGAGTTTCTTCATCAACATCAAAACCGAATGATAAAATCTTAACTCCATTACCACTCAGATGTTTAATAATTTGTCTCATTCCTTCTGGATTAGTTTCGAATATCCCAAGACCACCAGATTTTAGTTTCTTGAACTCACTCTTACAATGTGAATATTTTGTTGTACCAGGAGAAACCTCCTCAAAAATTTGACCTTCATTCCTCAATCGCATGTTCCTGCACTGAAATATAATAATAATCTTCACCTTCTACTTCTCCAGGTCTTATTGCTCGAGTTGTTGATACAATACGAACTCCAGGGTGCTTTTTAACCAAATTTACAATATTCTCATTTGTACTATTCAAGAACCTTGATTTATGAAAGTTTTTTTCCAGAAGCAGATTTACCCACAAGATTTATAAAAATAGTTGTCATTTATATATGTAATTATTTATAAAATAAAAAATATGTTTTTATATCTCATCTTGTTTCACAACAATATATTTATATTTTTCAGTCGTGTACTTCATATAATCCCCAAATTCCTTTTTACTACATAATGTATAACAATTGTCTTTCCAAAAATTGTTTACATCTATTGAATTTAACTTGAATAAAATAAAAGTATGAGCATGGTTTCTTATTGAGCCACGAGGCAGTTGAAAGTATGATTGACCGTTTTTTTTTTTTACAGCCATTTTTCCCTGCTGTGCAGGGGTTAGGCTTTTTCTTGAGGCAATGTTTTATGGCCGGATGCCCTTCCTGACGCCAACCCTGGTCGCCTCTTATGACACACAGGGATATGGTACATCTATTCTAACCGAGGCATACACCGGGACCAGTACACTGGTACTCATTTCGCCGACCTCAGATGGATGACAGGCTGAGTCAACCCCCTGGTGTTAATTCAGCAGCCAACGGGGCTTGAACTCAGGACCCTGGGATCCCAAGCCGCCACTCTAACCACTAAGCCAACACCAGGCTTAGTTGAAAGTATGATTGACAAAGATAAATACAATTACAAGAAGAAAGTCTCCCTCTTGTGTAGTAGCTATCCAATTCTGTTTGGTTTCTCTCTTTAACACAATCAAAGATAACGAGGTTCTTTTTTGATTTATCCAAATCTTTGGGAGAAGGTATATCATCCATATTATCACTGAGAATACAAGTTATCGGCTTTGCTTTCTTTTTATATCTCTGTGTATCACAAAATAGTTGTATTTTTTCTTCAATGTTGCAATCATTTCGTTTGTTTTGAAGTTTAAATAAACTGATTATATCTTCTTTTTGAAGACCAGCATTGAAACCTTGTGAGAGTATTTGATACTCAGGTTGAAAACTCAACTTTGTGAAAATTATTAAATTATCATGATCTAAAAAGTTGGGAGTAAGGAGCATCTTTAAAAGTAAGCAGATTTTTCCACATCCGCTTGAACCAACTATGAGACATCTTCATGAATTTGGAAGATTTTTCTGGTTGTTAAATTTTATCTTATTTTTTTTTTTTTTTTTTTTTGTATACCTTGGTCGAGGCTCGTATGAGAGCTAACACACAACTCACAGCAAGGAGGCATGAGACAAGAGGGGCGGGAGTGGAAGGGACAAAACATTGGGGAACAGACACAGGTGAACTGTGGAAGGGGGAGGGATGGGGATGGGACGGGGAACATGGCGAGGGGAAGATGGACATTAAAGAGACTTTCAGGAAGGAAAGCAGGAGAATTGAAGGAAGTGGGCTTGGGTGGATTATCGGGGGTAGAAAAGATCGAGGATTTGGATGGGGGAAGATAAGAGGTGGTGGTGAACAGCTGTTTTGAAAGCCTGGAGGGAAGAATGGGAAAGAATAGAGTGAGGAAGTTTATTCCAAAGGCGAGAAAAAAGAGGAATGAAAGAGTGAAGATGAGCAGTGATTCGTGATTTTGGTAGTTTTACCAGAAGGGGGTTGTTGGCGGACCTTGAGCGCCCTGTGGAAATGTGGTTGGGACAAATCACAGAGAGGGCAGGGGGGGCAAGGCTGGAGAGGAGTCGGTAGAAGACAGAAAGACCACCGACCAACCTGCGGTGATTGAGTGAGAGGCCCAAAGACTCAGCTTCATTGCGGGAGATGCCAATGATCTTAAAAGCCCTGGTTTCGACAGCGTGAAGTCGAGAAAGGTGGGAGGCAGGAGCACCAGCCCAGAGGGGAGAGCAGTACTCCATCAGGCTACGGACAAAAGCTTTGTAAGTGGTCAGGAGCTCAAGAGGGCCGAGGAAGGACTTTGCACGACGGAGGATTCCCAGTCGGCGACTGGCTTTTGAGGCAAGGTTGGAAATGTGACTTTCCCAGGAAAGGTCATGGCAGATAGTGAGACCCAGAAGCTTGAAAGAAAAGACTTCTTCCAGAGGATTGTTGAGAAAGTGGATGGGGGGTTTTCTAAACGGTCCTTTCGAAGAGACATAGTGAGAGTGTGAGATTTGTCTGGATTGAAAGACATGTTCCACGTGTTGGACCAGTTTGTGATTTTATCCAGATCTGCAGTGAGCGAAGAAGCTGCTGCTTGCCGGTCTGAGGGATGACAGATGGTACGGCAGAGGGTGGAGTCATCGGCAAAGAGAAATAGAGGATTTTCCAGAGAGTCCGAGAGATCATTGATGAAAACCAGAGAAAAGAACAGGGCCCAGAACGCTACCTTGAGGAACTCCAGCCTGCACAGGAAGAGGGGATGAAAGAACTCCATTTAGGGCCACACGTTGACTGCGACAGGAGAGGAAGTCTGCGAGCCATGAGTGGAGATGGCCTTGAATACCATGGGAAGAGAGTTTGGTGAGTAGGGCAGGGTGCCAGACTGTGTCAAAAGCACGTGATATGTCCAGGGATACGGCTCGGATTTCCTGTCTGGCATTGAGGACCTCCATCCATTGATGGGAGAGCAGTAGCAGCATATCTAGGGTAGAGTGACCTGGTCTGAAACCAAATTGATGATTGGAAATCAAGCCATTGGAGAAGAGGAAGGATTTCATGTCTGGGCGATGATGGATTCCATAACCTTGCTGATGATTGGGAGAAGGCTGATTGGTCTATAGTTACAGGGATCTGTTTTTGCACCTTTTTATGCAGGGCAGTGATGTTAGCAGATTTCCAAGCAGATGGCAGATGACCTTGGGAAAATGAGAGGGTGAATAGAACAGAGAGAGGGTGAGCAATAGCAGAAGAGCAGGCTTTGAGGACACGTGGGCTGATGCCGTCTGGACCGGTTGCAGAATCTGACTCGAGGTTTGAAAGCAAGCTCTCCACCTTGTCAGGAGAAAAGGATACAGAGTCCAGGGACAGTTGGGTGCGACTGGGTAAAGTGGGTAGAGATAGTGATGGGTTTGGGACACAAGATTTAGCTGCAAACACCGAGTTTAGACATTCAGCTTTATCACGTGTGGAATCAGCAGTGCGGCCATTTGAGGTAAGGGAGGGGATGGAGGGGGAACATACACCAGAAACAGATTTGATTAAACGCCACCAGGATTTTGAGGAGGGAGAGAGGTTTGAGAGTTCAGACTTGAGATGAGAAAGATGTTGTTTTCTGGCTCTCCTGAGGGTAGCTACACACTTGTTCCGAGCTTTGTGGAAAGAACTGAGATTGCCCTCAGTTGGGTTTGCTTTCCATGAGGCGAAGGCTCAAATCATTATTTTCCCAAATGGGTAAAAAATCATTCATTTATTTATTTGGAAAACAGGTTATTTAATTTTTTATTGGCTTTTTTGGAAACTATGTTTTATCCGATGTTCAGGTTTAATTTCAAGATAATCCATTATTTTATTTATACAATATCTTTTGTTGATATGTCCCTGAAAATGACAATCGTTAATAATATAAATCATGAATCCACGAAACATGGTCGTCATTTGTTCAGTCTCTTCTCTTGAAAAAAAAGGTGCATCATCACCCTCATACTTTGCATTAATTTCTCGAATCAATCTTGTAAAGTACTTCATTTTTGGTGTAAATCTCAAAGAATTATATTCCTTTTTAGGTCATCTCTACAGAGATGACCTAATAAAGCTGGACCAAATGTCCGTCCGTACGTCGGTCCGTCAACATTTTTTCTTTCCGATCTTGATGAAACTTAGTATGTGGGTAGAGGTCGATGAGTGTTGCACAACGATATAACTTTTGTCCGGATTCAAGGTCAAGGTCACGAGGTCACGTTAGTTATAAAAATCGCCATTTTCAAAACCTATCTAGTCTGCCATTCTACAAGATATTCGGCAACTGTTTATTGATTATGATAGTAAAAAATATTATCTTGTATCTAACTGGACAGATTTTTGAATTTCCGTCCCGTTTGATCGCCGCGTAACCTGGAAGATGGTCAAAAACACCTCCCGGTACAAAGAAAACTTTTTATTTCCGATCTTGATGAAATTTGGTATGTGGGTAGAGGTCGATGAGTGATACCCAATGACATGTTTTTTCCCAGATTCGAGGTCAAGGTCACGAGGTCACGAAAGTTGTGAAAGTCACCATTTTCAAAACCTATCTCGTCTGTCATTTTAGGAGATATCTGGCAACAGTTCATCGATTATGATAATAAAAAACATTATAGAGATGACCATCACCCCCACATGGGGGTAATTTTTATATTTTTTATTAACATTAATTAGAAGATAATCACAGAACATACATTGTTTATCGGCTTTTGACTCTGTTTAATCCCCGTCTTTCACACGCAGGACAATTCTCAAAATTGTGGAGAATCAGGAAATTCAAGAGGCTCAGAATCTAGAAAACTATTCATATTTATAGAGTAAAACTTGACTTCAAATAAAATTCATGTTCGGTATCATCTTCGGTACTTTCATTTGTGCTTTCACAATCATCTATAAAACTACTTTCATAACTATCGTTTGAGCACAAACTCTCGGTATCATAACTGTCTTCTGTTCCAACAGAGATCCTATCATCACTCTCATAATCTTCAAAATCTTCAGTTGAATAATGACTCGTATTTAATTCGTAGAAAAAAAATATTACCATCTACATCTATATACTTTTTTTTTCATTAACAGATTCAACCACTACATTTTTTACATGAAAGGTAATATTAAAATGGTCCTTATAGTCCATGGGCCAAGGCCCTATTTTTCATGAATTGGTATCGGATTAGTGGCAATTGTTTATGATGTTTTTCAGATGTGTATATATCTCAGGCATCATTTAAGCCTGGGTAGCCCTCGTAATATGGTAGCTTAGCAGTAGTTACCCTTGATTTTCTGTTTTTAATCAGGAAAATTTAGGAAAATTGAATTTCAGCTTCAGGACATGCAAAATATTTATAAAAATGATCAAATATATTTTTATTTTGTTACAGGTAATTGGTTGGTATGATGTAAATACAAAGATTGTCAATGATGTGGGTATATGTTGAGAAATAAATTATATTATGAGAATTTAAGTCCCTAATATTCTTCAATATGGAATTCTGTGGCTGACACTTTATTCTATATGTCAAAGACTATTGTATTTAAGAGAATGCTTTATATGCCCAAAACATCCCCAATCACTGCCAATAACTGGATAAGTATTATTTACCTAAAAAGTATGTGTGAATTTTGAAAATTTAACATTCAGTTACCTCTACCCCCATATTTGAAAAAGAACACATTTTTATATTTGTTACTACTGATGAATGCATATCATTAAATACCTTGGTAGGATATATTTATATCACATTTACATTTATCTACTAGTCATTAGGGAACATAAATGCATGATTTCTTTGCTTTGCTTTGCTTTTGTGGTGATGGATATGGCCATACGCTACTTTGTTTCAGGTGTACCAGACAGGGCCCAACAGCGATGTCCACTGACCATCCTGCCAAGCGACCTCGAGTTGACCATGAGGATTGTGTTTGTATAGTGCACAGTCCTAATGAAGACATTACAGCACCTCTCGTTCAACTGAAGGATAATGACTCCTGGCAAACATTACTGCGGGCTGCAAAGATACGAAATCATCAGCCCCTTCTGGATATTGCTAAACAATTGAATGGAAATGAACTTCCACAATTAACATACCATGCAAAATGCCGAAAACTCTTTACAATGAAGAAACAGTTGGAGGCTATACAGCGTAAGGAATCACCCATTGAGAAGCTCCATGAAATTGCAACTGTTAGACGATCTATTAGAGAACAACCCAGTACTTCCAGGGTATATGAACAGAAGTGTATCCTGTGTCAGAAACAGAGCAAGTATATATCTGGGTCCAAGGCCCGTGAAGTCTTGCAGAAGTGCGTAACTACTGGAGCAGATGCCAAACTTCGTGAAGTTGCTGTTAGTAAATTAGATGACAGAGTAGTTGCCTTACTTAGTAGAGAAGCAGTAGCTGCAGAGGCTCATTTTCACAGGTCATGTTACAGAGCATATACCAAAGAAGATTATGTGAAAAAAATGTTCATCTACTGACAGTCCAGCTGAAAATGAATAATGTAAAATTGAGGACAAAGCCTTCCAGTATGTATGTCATTTTATCCGATGCAATTTATTTGTGAACCCCCGTGTTATAATGTTTAATGATCTCCGGACCATGCTACTGGACCACATGAAAGAGTTGGGTTGTACACAGGTTTCAGATTCAACTAGGAAGAACCTACGCCGCAAGTTAGAAGAAGAATTTCAGGATTCTGTGAACATTATTAGTGATGAGAAAGGTCGGCTTGTAATTTATCCAGATAGTATCTCTCAAGATAAATTAGTTCTTGACATTCTGAATTTACAGCAAGAACTAAGCATCCTGAAGTCAAATGAATCTGACAATAGGACAATATTGACAAAAGCAGCATTGATACTTCGTGCTGATATTTTGGCCCATAATCATACAGAACTATGTCCCCCACAGCTTGATGAATTGAACAATGCAGATGCATTCTTGTCTACATCTGTAATTCATTTTTATCGCACAGTAATAGCAGGAACATGTGGCGATGAAAACCTAACAGTTTCAGCGAACAGGCAAATCAAGTCCTTTAGGCAAGACCTCATTCATGCTGTAACTAGGGGAAAGAGACATCCACCCAAGCATATTTTGCTACCACTGGTTGTGAAATCATTAACGGGGAATGTAGAACTTGTAAACATTCTGAATAGATTTGGCCATTGTGTATCGTATTCAGTGACTGAGGAAATTGAGACTGCCCTTTGCATTCAGAAATTACAGTCAACTTCTGAACAGGGAATTGCAATACCTTCAAAAATTCATCCAAATGTATTCACTACCCTGGCATGGGACAATATTGATCGTATAGAGGAAACACTGAGTGGGGGAGGAACCTCTCATCGTGTAAATGGGATAGCTGTTCAGCACAAATTCATTGGGCCACAACTTCCACAGCAGAGAACCAGTGTGAAGAAAACCACAAAACGTTCAATTGATATCATACCAGAACCCTTGCCATGTTACAATTCTGGAAACAGACTCGGTCCTCCAGTAACAGTAGTTGTAGATCTGTGTACATCACATGCAAGTGAAGATGCCAAGAAGAAAAATCGGCTATGGGCAGTGTCCAGGAAAGAACAACAAAGTGTACCTAGCTGGACCGGTTTTAACATAGTAAATCGTAACAGTGTTGAGGTATCGTCTGATGAAGTTGGATATCTGCCAACTATAAATGCGCCAGCCACTTCCATGTCCACAGTGTATGTGGTTCTCAATCAATCAAACAATATAATGAAAGCATTACAGCTCGCATACATAGTATGCGTGTTTGATCAGGCACTTTATGCAAAGGCTGTGGAAATCACGTGGAAACATTCAGAGATGTTCAAGAATGTAGTACTACGTATGGGGGACTTTCATACAGTCTACAATTTCATGGCTATGATTGGAAAGCGTTTCCAAGATGCTGGACTGAAGGATCTTGCTGTGGAGTCTGGTGTCATACCTGAGGGTGCAGCTCTTGCAGTCATGACGGCCGTCTTTATAACCGTGCTGTACGATTCCACAAGCTTGTATATGAGTCTCTCCTTCAGCTTGCATGGAAAACATTTCCCATTTGGCTCCAAGAACATCACCCTGGTAAATGTAATCTAATACATGATGCTCTGGAATTCATGGATTCTCAATATGAAAACCTGACTGAGACATCAATCACATCAATCATTGAGAATGTTAGCTGGTGTGAGATCCTGTACCTGTTTGAGTTGTTTCTTGGACAGCTAAGGGATGGGATTAATGGCAAACTTGCATAATTTTGGATGAGTTACATAGACATGGTTGACATTATGCTGGGGTTGATCAGGGCAGCTCATGAAGGTGATTGGGCCTTGCATCTGCAATCAGTACGTGCAATGTTCCCCTGGATATTTGCGTATGATAAGCTGAATTATGGTCGCTATTTGCCATACTACTATGCAGCTATGACAAGACTGGAGGATTCACATCCTGGAATATCACAGGAGTTTCAACAGGGAAACTTTTCTGTTCAACTTGGTTCCAACAACCCATATGGTAAAATTCCTGTGGACCAGGCCATTGAGGAAACAGTAAATCGTGATACCCAAATAGCAGTAGGAACCAAAGGATTCAGCCTCAAACCAGCAGCAATCACCAAGTATTATCTTTCAGCTGAGTTTAGAAGCACTGCACTGCGACAGGTACGGGATATGGTTCAACATCATGACTCAAAGTGTATTCATGTTGACCTCCAGCCGACAAGAATTCGGAAGGACAACCATGATGTTGCAGCAATCATAGACACCTTAGAGAATGGGTTGGTAAATCCAATAAATGGTGATGCTGTTGATATAATTTGTGTATCAATTGGGTGCCTAGCATCTCCTGAGGTTGCTACAGATCTCTTAAATGCACATAGTGTGGGAGAGAAAGGATACCAGATATTCAAGGAGGAAAGACTAGAGTCTGCACAGCCGACAACCAACTTTCATGACAGATTGACAAAATTAAAACTGAAGACATTTTCAGATATGTGTAAAAAGAAAGTCATCACTAAAGGTAGAGAAAAGGACATAATCCTACATGCTGACAGAAATCTCTTTGGACAAATGATACTTGGAGCTCAAAGCCGTAGGTTGTACATAAAAGATGTGTTATCTCATCCATTAGGCCCAATACCATGGTCCCTTGCAACTGCTGATGGATCTCTATGAAAAAATAACAAGTACACACTTGCTCCTTCATTGGCAAAGAATGTTCCACCTTCAGATGTGATTCAAAGCCCATCAACATGCATCATAGACAGCATGAGTCTGGTACAGAAGACCAAAGGTGAACACAAGACTTTTGCACAACTTGCTGAACAAGTGCATAAATCTGCATTACAAGATGGTGCCAATAGCCAGAGAATTGATGTAGTGTTTGATGTTTACAAACCCTTATCAATCAAGAATGCTGAAAGGTGCAGAAGAGGAGCTGAGGAGAGTATTAAGCTCAGAAATGTAACTGGGGGTCAGACAATTCATCAATGGCGAAAGTTCTTGGGTAGTGCAGATAACAAAACCAGTTTGGTACAGTATTTTTTCAAAGAGTGGACATCACCAACTTTCAGGCAGAGACTAAACAATAAGGAGATGTATGTGACATGCAATACAGAGTGCTATCACGTCACTAAAGACCCTTCAGAAGAAGAAAAAGACTTGTATGCTGATCATGAAGAGGCCGATACAAGAGCTATTCTGCATGCCAAGCATGCTGCAGATCATGGCTACAAAGCTGTGGTCATTACAGCTGAAGACACTGATATCCTGGTCCTTGCTCTGACCCTGAATGGTACTATTGGATGTGCAGTATATCAACGAAGAGGTACCCAATCACGTCAACAGTACATTGACATAAACAAAATGGCCTTACACCATGGTGATGATGTGTGCAAAGCCATCATTGGGTTGCATGCATTCACAGGTTGTGATACTGTAAGTGCCTTTGCTGGAAAGGGCAAGGTGAAGCAGCCTTTAAAATTACTTCAGAAATGTCCAGATTTCTATAAATATCTGGGAAATCTGTGGGAATCTTGGGAGCTGTCAGATGAACAGTTCAGAGATTTAGAGGCCTTCACTTGCACAATGTATCTGCCACAACTGCTAAGCTGTTGTGATATCAATGAATGTCGCTATCTGATGTTCTGCACTCGAAAAGGGGAAGGGGACTCTTCACAACTGCCTCCATGTCATGATACACTGTATCAACACACTCTCCGTGCTAACTACCAGGCAGCCATTTGGAGACGTAGCTTAGAGCAAGAGATTTGTCCAGTTGGACATGGCTGGACTCAAGAAGACAACAGTGCCCGAGGTGTCAAGTGGATGACTGGATTGCCTGCTCCACAGACAGTTCTTGATTTACTGAGTTGTAACTGTCGTAGAGTTTGCAAAGCTCCACATTGCTCATGCATAGGAAATGGGCTGAAGTGCACTTTGATGTGCAAGTTACAAACCTGTGAAAACAGATTACAAGATGATGAGGAAAATGACGAAGGACCAGACTTTCGTGAGGAAATGGATGAGGAATATGAGGAGGAAGATTGACTTTCTAAAGTGCCTTAGTTTATAGTGTTTGTATTGCTCCAAATGCTTTGGTAACCTCTTAAATTCCTAGTGATGTTAACAAATAGACAAGAGTGATAACCAGTAATCTAATATGCCATGTCATGTTGTATGGTACATCATTAAGCAAATGGATGAGAATAGCATATTTTTCGAATTTAGGGGGGTAGGGTAGCTAAATGTAAAATATTTAAAAAGCCAAATATGTTTATGAATTTCTGATGCATTACCAGTTACGAGCAATGATTGGGGATGTTTTTCATGCATAAACCACAGCTTTATCTCCATTAGTTTTATGAATATTGAATAAAACGTCCATACACAAAATCAAATGTGAGGCTATTTCTTTTCTAATTTTGTGGTAAAATGGAAAAATCTTAAAATAATCAATTTAAATTTTTTTTTTGTGTTTACAAATCATTGTTAATTTATTTGATACATATTGAAAGCAAGTTTTGGTCATTGTGGTCAATATTCTGTAAAATTTTTATGAAATTTCAATTTTCATCACTTTTATACTACCTAAAAAACAGACTATCGAGGGTAACCACTATTAAGCTACAATATTGCGAGGGATACCCAGGCTTAAATGATGCCTGAGACATGTACCCAACTGAAAAACATCATAAACAATTGCCACTAATTCGATACCGATAAACCCCGTGGTCCATGGACTATTAACTACTATTGAACGAAATGTCATTTCACCTGATATATTAACATCCTTTATTTCATCAGGATTTACATCTTTAGGGTTGTTGAAAAAAAAAAAATGCAAATTTCTCCTTGCATATTACATATGGTCTTATCTTTTCTTTCCAAAGCTTCATCCATCAGGTTTTTCTTTTTTGATACTTTTTCTTGTTTCATTGCTTTTTCTAGTTTTGAATATATTGCCAGAAGGAGAGGAGAAACTTTTGTTAGAGATACTTTAATTGATGTTCTTCCAGATAAACTAAAAACCCTTCCACTGAAGGAAATTGAAGAACTCATATTATTCACCATAATTGTTTTTATCCAATAGTTGTTATATTTATCTTTATTCAATTTTACATCCTCGACATATTTCCCAGTATCTTTTACAAATGAAGAGGTTGATTGAAACTTGTCTTTTGTGTCTTGATACATTGTATTTATTCAGTGAAAAAAGTTGGAGGATAAAATGGTTTTAAGCACAGATTCACCTCTAAATTAAACAGAATTTTCATCAGGAAAATTTTATTTCAAGAAATGTTTTGTGATATAAATGTGGTGAATACAACGTTCTGTGATGTTTGTAATGATGAATATAAATGTTATAAAAAACACCTTCAAACCAACAATCACACATTCAATCTTTTCAGACAAATATCTCTACTTGACCAAGAAACAAAACATTGCGATAGATGTGATAATGATATTCTTAATTTTTTTATAATAAACACCTTCAATCATGCAAGCACAAGAACAATGAAGAAAGGGAAGCTAAATTCTCCATTGAAAACACTGATGGGGCATTTAAAGGGCATATAAAAATAAAATTATTTCGCTTTCAAGACCTTAGACCAGGGGTCGGGAACGTGTGGCTCGCGAGCCAGGTATGGCTCTTTTGATGATTGCATCTGGCTCGCAGATAAAATTGGAGTTTGAAACTTGGAAAGCCCAATATTTCTCGCAGAAGCTTCACCTATAGTTTGAATGGTGTCGGGCTTCATTCACGTGCAGGGCTGAACTTGGCAGAAGGAGAGAAGAAAAAACACCTCCAAATTGTCTGAAGCGGTTTTTGTTTCGTGCAGTCATGCGGCCGACGCGAGTAGTGATTTCGGTTCCTCCAATGACGTGCCGCCGCCGAGACACGTCACGGAATTCATCTCGACCAATCACGCGCCACCGCTGAGGCGACTCGTGATTTCGGTTCCTCCAATGACGTGCCGCCGCCGAGACGCGTCACGGAATTCATCTCGACCAATCACGCGCCACCGCTGAGGCGACTCGTGATTTCGGTTCCTCCAATGACGTGCCGCCGCCGAGACGCGTCACGGAATTCATCTCGACCAATCACGCGCCACCGCTGAGGCGACTCGTGATTTCGGTTCCTCCAATGACGTGCCGCCGCCGAGACGCGTCACGGAATTCATCTCGACCAATCGCGCGCCACCGCTGAGGCGACAGCATCCCAGAGTCGGCCGGCCGCGCCGCACCTCTCGAGTATGTCAGCCCGTGCGCAGGCCAGCCAGACTCACTTGGGTCAACATCTCCCTCTCTCTCATTTGCTCAAAGCTAACCCTTCGCCGAAGAAGATGGCGAAAAGAAAAAAAGATGAGGAGTATCGTACATTTCAGGACGAATGGGCCGAAGAATTCGCCTTTGTGGAGAGAGCAGGTTCTGTGGTATGTCTAATTTGCAATGACAAAATTGCATCGATGAAACGGTCGAATATAAAGCGGCACTTCGACACGCGCCATGCTACCTTTGCATCAAAATACCCTGTGGGAGACAGCAGAAAGAAAGCGTGCCAAGAGCTACTGAGCAGGGTGCAAGCCAGCCAGCAGCAACTCCGCGTATGGACCCGGCAAGGTGACTATAATTCCGCTCGCTTTGCTGGATCTTTAGCAATAGTGAGGAACGGAAAACCATTCACAGATGGCGAGGATGCTAAAACGTTCATGCTGGATGTCGCCAATGAACTTTTTGATGATCTTCCGAACAAAGACAAGATAATCAAACGGATACAAGACATGCCTCTGTCGGCAAGAACTGTTCATGATCGTACCATCATGATGGCAAACCAAGTGGAGGAAATGCAAGTGAAGGACATAAATACAGCGCCGTTCTTTTCCCTGGCTTTGGATGAGTCAACAGACGTAAGCCATTTGTCGCAGTTCAGTGTGATTGCAAGATATGCTGCTGGTGATACATTGTACGAAGAAAGTCTTGCTGTTCTGTCAATAAAAGGGTCCACAAGAGGTGAGTATTTATTCAAGTCTTTCATGGAGTTCGCTCAAGAAAAAAAATCTACGAATGGATAAACTTATCTCGGTGTGTACTGATGGTGCTCCGTGTATGGTGGGGAAAACAAAGGATTTGTGGCGTTTCTCCGTGAACATGAAAATAGACCCATCCTAAGTTTCCATTGCATTCTACACCAGGAGGCACTTTGTGCTCAGATGTGTGATGGGCAGCTTGGCGAAGTGATGTCGCTGGTCATTCGTGTGATCAATTTTATTGTTGCCCGAGCCTTAAATGGTCGCCAATTTAAAACAATGCTGGATGAAGTTGGAAATAACTATCACGGTCTGCTTTTGCACAGCAATGTGCGTTGGTTGTCAAGAGGGAAGGCCGTTTTGCGGCTTGCCTGAACGAAATCCGGACTTTCCTTGAAATGAAAGGGATTGAGCATCCTGAGCTAGCCGAAACTGAGTGGCTCCTCAAGTTTTACTATCTCGTGGATATGACTGAACATCTGAACGAGCTCAACGTGAAAATGCAAGGCATTGGAAATACAGTGTTATCCCTTCAACAAGCCGTGTTTGCTTTTGAAAACAAGCTGGAGCTCTTTATCATGGATCTTGAAACAGGTCGTTTACTACATTTTGAAAAACTGAGACAATTTAAAGATGCATGCACAGCAAGTGAGCCCACTCAAAACTTTGATCTCCACCAGTTAGCTGGCTTCACATCCAGTCTCCTACAGTCATTCAAAGCACGCTTTGGAGAATTTCGTGAGCACACTCGTCTTTTTTAGTTCATAACCCATCCAAAGCAGTGTTCACTGAACACAGCCGACCTGAGTTACATTCCTGGTGCCTCCGTCAGAGATTTTGAAGCAGAAGTGGCTGACCTGAAGGCCTCAGACATGTGGGTGAATAAGTTCAAGTCACTGAATGAAGATTTGGAAAGAATCGCACGACAGAAAGCAGAGTTGGCGAGCAAGCACATGTGGACAGAAATGAAAAAAACTTCAACCCGAAGAACAGCTGATTATCAAAACTTGGAACGCGCTTCCTGTCACATACCACACACTGCAGCGTGTGAGTATTGCTGTATTGACCTTGTTTGGATCTACGTATGCATGTGAGCAGTCATTCTCACATCTTAAAAACATCAAGTCCAACCTACTATTACGTCTAACGGATGAAAGCCTCAACGCTTGCATGAAGCTTAACCTCACCAAGTACCAACCAGACTACAAAGCCATCAGCAAATCCATGCAGCACCAGAAGTCCCATTAATGGTGAGTATTATAACAACATTATTTAAAATAATAAATTCAGAGGCTTATTATACTCACATTTAGTTGAATTCAGTCTTAAAATATATTATATGGCTCTCACTGAAATATGATTTCCAAATATTTTGCTTTAATGGCTCTCTGAGTCAAAAAGGTTCCCGACCCCTGC
Source organism: Eptatretus burgeri (assembly GCF_056783735.1). Lineage (NCBI taxonomy): Eukaryota > Metazoa > Chordata > Myxini > Myxiniformes > Myxinidae > Eptatretus > Eptatretus burgeri. The sequence goes on from NC_140965.1 coordinate 50,699,736, forward strand.
CTTAGACCATCTTCAATCATTGAAGTTGTTGATGTGGTTAAACAAAGTATTGAAATTATAATTAAAAACACATAAAGTGAAATGAAAACTTTTAAGTTTTATATGGGAGTAAAATTGAAAATGGTAAGCCAAGACGATGAAACTATTCCCGATATGAGGACAAAGCCTCACTTTATCTCATCATTTCAAGATTTTGTAAGATGTGATGTTTATGATGAACTCCAGAGACAAGAACAAGATGTTGATAACACTGTAGTAGGTAGTGGATTTGCAATTACAAAAGTAATCTTTTTAGATATACACATCTTAAAATCAGATCCTCTTCAAGCTTTTTCTTATATTGATTTACCAAAAGAGATAAAACTTATGAAAGTGGTTGTTAATATTCTAAACAAAGATAATAAATGTTTTCTATGGTCTGTTCTTGCTCACTTACATCCTCCACAATGGAAATATGAAAGGGTTGAACATTATAAGAAATATGAGAATACATTAAATGTTAAAGATTTAAAGTTCCCAATGTCATTGAGAGATATTCCTAAATTTGAGAAAATGAATAATCTATCTGTTAATGAATATGGATTAACAGATACAAACAAAGTTCAGATATTAAAGATTTCAAACAACTATAAAAATGATGAAACACACATTGACCTTCTCGACTTTACTTCAAAGGAAAAATCACATTATGCTTTCATCAAAAAGTTATCAAGATTAACCAAATCACAACTATACAAGAGAAAATGCAAAACATATTCTTATAACAGATGTCTCAACTCCTTTCATACAAAAGAACGATTAAATCAACATTCGAAATATTGTAGTAATCATAAATCAACCGTAATCAATTTACCAAAAGCAGGTTCAAACAAATTGTTGCGGGCCAGAGGTCAGTGGCGATTACGACCACTAGGTGGGGAAAGCTTGCGTCGTCTCCCACCAAACTCCCCAGAATTGTAGGCCATCGCTCGGATAACTCCGCGAGCCGGTGGCTCGTTTAACCGACCGTGGAACGCCAATCTCTCGACCGTGTGGCGTAGGGTTATTTTGTCTAGATCCAATGTAATTAAGTAACCACGCGGTCTCGGCTACCGGGGATCCACGCTCTCGGAACGCCTTGTCCAGTGGTTTCCAACCTTTTTCTGATCGAGTACCACTTGGAGGTCCCATACCGTCACCGCGTACCACCTGGTTCTAGAAAAAACTCAATTCGATAAGATATCAATTTATTCTCAAGTAGAACACACAAATGAACTAACTGTCAACAAAGAACAAAATTTAATGCGAGGGCTGCATCTGTTTCTTCTCCACCAGCTGGTCGACGCGGGGCATAGCTTTGCTCACAGCACATCGGAAATCATGCCCGGGCACAGCAAGACAGTTCCGGCTCTTTGACTTGATGGTCATCATGGTTGAGAACCCCTGCTCGCACTCCCACGTAGAGGGGAAAATCAGTAGCTGGGGAACAGCGTGACGGGCTAATGTCGGGTACGAGGAGGCCATGGTCACCCAGAAGTTCATAGGAGAGCATTCCTTGTGCTTCGTCTTTGCTGTCTCGTCAGCCTGGATATCTATGAGCTCCTCTTGTTCCCCGGTCCTGACAGACAGATCGCCTGGTTCAACGGAAAACGGATTGGTGATGTAGGCACAACATGTAATGTCTGGGAAGTAATGCATCAACTCAGTCTTGAGCAGTGAGAGGTGACGGACGATTTCTTGGGAAAATTCATCATTGGGCTCAATCTCAAGGGTCGTCAGGAGTTCGAACATTCCGTAGCGTTTGCTCTCCACGTTCTTGATCCAGAAGTCCAACTTCCGGACAAATGCTCCCAGCTTCGAGATGAAGTCTGAGACAGTGCAGTTGGGCCCTTGGAACGACAGGTTTAAGTGGTTGAAGACCCCAAAAATGTCCCACAGGTAGGCCAACCTTGAGATAAACTCCTCGTCCTCCAGATCTTTTTGAAAATCGTGTTCTTTCTCCGTGAAGAATACGAGGAATTCATCCCTCAGTTCAAAGAGACGCCTCGTCGTATTCGCCCGGGAGAGCCAGCGAACGTCTGTGTGGTAGAGGAGACAGGTGTGGTCGGAGCCGAGATCTTCACAGAGCAGTTTGAACAGCCGAGTATTCAGGGCGGATGTTTTGACGAAATTAACTCTTTTGATTAATCGGTTCAAGCATGATAACAAATTCGGAGGGAGTACCTTAGTGCTCAGGGCAAATCTGTGTCTGAAACAATGGACACCGGTGGCGTTTGGTGACACAGCTTTCACATGGGTTTGAAACGCTGACTTTCGACCGAGCATAGACGGAGCCCCATCTGTGTTTTATTATCTTGCCAAAACGAAGTTTTTGTAAGATATGTAAGTCAGCTTGTATGTTTTTTTTTGTTTGTTTGTCTGTAATCACGTATAAAAAATTATGCAGAGCACAGTTATCATTGGAAATTTTTGTAACTTCGCATATCAGAGGCCTATAGAGGTCCCTTTCAGTGCACAAAATTTTGAAGGTCAAGGTCAAAGGTCAAGGTCACTTTGGCGCAAATCAGGGGAGTCGACGAAACCCTTATTTTTTGAGTAATTTTGATCGGATCGTCTTCAAACTTCATGGGAATATAGTTCATGGTCTGGTGCTCAGGTGATTAATTTTTGGTGGCGATTGGCCTTGACCTTCATGGTTAGCGCCTCAGGTCAAACATATTTGACCCCAAGGTCAAATTTTCAAGTTTTAGGAACCATATCATGTAGTACCTCAAATTGAACACCTCGATGAGTGCTTTCTAGATATGTCAAGCTTGAGACATTATGACGTCATTTGGTGACGTTATGAGGCAAAAGCATATTTTTCATGGTTACTCTGTAGAACGATTCTCATCGGAATCTCTCGTCGGCAGATATTCCTCAAGGAATCGCTCCTGGTGGATAGCAGCTCTGTTCACCTCAGTGTGACCTTAAAGAAGTCACATGTGGTCACCTTTTGGCAAGATACGGGTCACCCTGCGGGTGACATTGGTTTATTATATTTTTATTTTATTTTTTTAAAGTTTGAGCCTGAAAGTGCTCGCGAACCACCTGGACGGCCCGCGCGTACCACAGGTTGGGAACCACTGGCTTAGTCAAACCGGATTCACTCTACCGGCAGCGGTAAAATTACACCTACCGACAACCACTCTGCCACCCACCTTTCCAGCTCGGATGCAGTCGAGCGGGCCTGTCCAGGACGTCGCGGCTACAATTGTACGATACCGGGATATAACCCCGCCTAAACTCAGATCCGATCCATGCTGGACCAATGAAAGAAGGGATGGAAACTGACTAGGAACATTTCTTTGATGATTTATTTACAGTAAATGAAGTCACAAAGCAAGACTTAACGTGAATATGCAAGCAAGGAATATTTACAATGATCCAAAAACACTTATTCAGTTCTACTTATAAGACGGGCCCACATGCAGACACACACACAAATGAAAATAAACCCAGATTTCTTTATTGGACCCTCGCAGCCGAGGAGAGAGACAAGCTGGGGGTCAGAGTCCAGCTGGGTACCTGAACGTCGGAGGAAGGGGGTGCTCCACGATGCGGCACCTGACAAAGGTCGTTAGTTTGGTCCCCAGTCGCACGTGTGGGACTCGTTCATGGCGGAGCTCATGTCGTGAATAGCGGGGTCCACTAGGGGGGTCAGGGTCGCTCTTTCCTTCCCTTGTAGAGGGCCAGCAGAGACACGTTCGCCGCCTTCACGACCTTCTGCTCAATCCTCCACTTAAAAAGAACTGCACGCTCAACAACAACCCCGTCGAAAACCTCTGATCAACCTTCGTAACAACCCCTTCGTAACAACCCCTTCGTAACAACCCCTTCGTAACAACCCTCCCAAAAAACCACCACCACTTCAGAGAGTGCTTGGGAATTTATGGACCTCCCTCAACTGGGTGGGGCTCGCTCGAACTGAGGGCACTCCCTGCCCTAATTGGGCAGGCTCCCATGGACTCGACCTTCCTGGGCGGGGTTTCGCCCCCGACCGGGAAACCCCACCCACTCTTCCACGCGGGTACATACTTGTCGAGCAACAGTATCAATGTTGCAAAGGTCATCGTGAAAGAGTTACAACGTTTGTGGGAGCCAAGAAACCGGAACCGCGAGATCTTGCCTTGGCATGTCAGGGTGTGAGAAGGCAGCTGGTTGGTGGTGGATCGTGATGGGCCGAGGGGTCATGCAGATGGCATGGTTGTTGGATGGCTTGTTAGATGTAATAACCAAACTAAAAGAAATCGCAACGCACGTCTTTGATTCTCCCACTAGACAAAAGGAAGGGAATCTGACTCCACACATACTTAACGACATAACTGACTTTTGGGACATCTGTATGTTGAATGCATATGGTTTCCAGATCTTTAACAATATAATTCAAAGATTTTAACAAATCTATAAAACATCCGTTTGTGATATATGTCAGGTTATTTATATATATATATATATATATATATATATATATATATATATATATATATATATATATATATATATATATATATATATATATATATATATATAATCATCTGTCAGGTCAGGTTAGATCTGTGAGCTGCGACAGGTACCATGTAAACCTGTACTAACCTGGTTCCATGGTCGGGTTGTCGGCGACTAAACCGTCTCCCCCACCAGGTTTTCTGGTGAGGAGGGTGTTTGCATATGGACACCCAGCAGGATTAAAAACAAAACCTGCCAAAGGGCGGAGGAGCTACTTGTGAGCCAACGGCCATCCATATCTAGTGCCCAACTGTGTCTGCGGACGTCCTCCTGCAGTTGGGTTACTTTTTTATTAGGAGGTTGGTGGTAGGATTTGCACTCCGGCCACCGCAAAACCCTTCATTCCGCAAAACACAAAAACGCAAAAAAAATCTGAAAACCCACTCCGTGGGAGTACTTCTGTGCAGCTTCCCTTCGCAGGGCAGCTCACCGGATGACGGGATTGGGGCAAAGCCTTCGGATCCCCAATCTTTGATGATAGGAGGGAAACCACGGGGTAACATCCCTGGGTCAGATTGCGGGAGAGTGTGGCGGAGTGGTGCTGAGGTGTCGTCCACCAGACGGCGGTCTCCTTGGGTTAACCTGAGGCGGTCCCTTCGGGTGGGTGCCTGGAATTTCCTATCCCTAAGAGAGGATGATCACCTGTCTCTGTTATCATCTGAGCTCAAGCGTTTGGACATCGGGATTGCAGCTCTCTCTGAGGTTCGGAGACCGGATTGCGGCGAGATAACGGTGGGTGGTTACACCTACTATTGGTCTGGTCGCTCTGATGGTTACCATAACCAAGGAGTTGCTGTTGCTGTGTCCAATAAGCTGACCCCAATGATAATTGAGGTAACACCGGTCAACGAGCGTATTATGAGATTAAGGATTCGTCACTCCTTAGGTGTCATTTCCCTTGTCTCTGTATATGCTCCGACTGAGGCGAGTGATCTCACCATGAAGGATGCATTGTACGCCACGCTCGAGTCTGTGGTTGATCAGTGCCCCAGACGAGATACACTTCTAGTTTTGGGGGATTTCAATGCATCGACTGGAACTGATAGGGACGGTTATGAGGTGTGTGTTGGTCCCCATGGGTCAGGAACTATGAACCAGAATAGCACTAAGTTCCTTGACTTTGCAAGAAGTCATGGACTTAGGGTGGCTGGTTCATGGTTTTAGCGCCCACAAGCTCATCGCTGGACTTGGTATTCCAACGCTGGCGGTGTGGCAAAGGAGATTTTCCATGTCCTCATTGACGGTCGTTGGAGGATGATCCAGAACTGCAGGGTCTACCGGAGCGCTCAGTTCCTCAATACTGACCACAGGCTTGTTGTAGCAACTCTAAAGCTGCACCTTAAATCCTGGAGAATGGTACCATCCCAGCCTAGGCTGGATGTTGGCAAGCTCAGGGATGAGAGAGTAGCTGAGGAGTTTGCGAACAGGCTGAGTGGACACTTGGGGGGTCTGGGTGCTTTGGGGGGTCCTGAAGAGTTGTGGAGTGCCTTCAAGACCACCATCCTTGATGTTGCCGGTGGATGTCTTGGAACTCACCGCAGGGCAAAGAAGAATTTTTTCTCTCAAGGGACACTGGATACCATTGACCAGAGTCGCAGGGCCAGGCTGAATGGCAGAGCTGAGCTGTTCAGGGAGCTGAGGCGTAAAACTGTACATGCACTGAGGGTGGACAAGGAGGCCTATGTGCGAGGAATCTGTGAGGGGGTAGAGCATCACCTGTGGACAGGTGATTCTCATCACGCTTACAGGGGAATTTGCGCATTGCGTTCATCCAAGCCCATCCCTCGGAGAACTGCAGTTAGAGCAGAGAGTGGTGGGCTCTTGACAGAGGAGTCTGAAGTGAAGGCCCGCTGCACCGGTTACTTTGAGCGGTTGTACCAGCTGATCCACCAGCTGTCGAGTTGGACGTCCAGGGTTTTACAATCCCTGTTGCTGACCCTCGAATCAACTGTGGTCCACCTTCGCTTGTGGAAACATGGGCTGCGGTGAACCAGTTGAAACGGGGCAAAGCTCCAGGGATCTGTGGCATCCATGCTAAACTTCTCAAGGCTGGTGGAAATGCTGCACTCGTGTCGTTGCATGCAGTTTTGTGCTCTGCCTGGAACACAGGCATCATCCCAACTGATTGGAAGAGGGGCCTTGTTGTCCCTCTCTGGAAAGGGAAGGGTGATCGCCAAGACTGCAACAACTACCGAGGGGTGACGCTGCTATCAGTGCCGGGCAAGGTCTTTGCTCGGATAATTCAAGATAGGGTTCGCCACCATCTGCTTGAGCACCAGCGTCCAGAGCAGTCAGGCTTTACACCAAAGAGGTCAACGATTGACCGTATCCTTGCTCTTCATGTCCTCACCGAACGCAGACGAGAGTTTCGGCAGGGGCTGCTTGCAGCCTATGTTGATCTCTGTAAAGCGTTCGATTCAGTGAATCGGGATGTCCTCTGGAGGATTCTCGGTCTTCGTGGGGTGCCACCAAAACTGATCAATCTGATGTTTGAACTCTACTCCGGTACTGAGAGTGCTGTGAAGTGTGGTGGTACCATCTCTGACTTATTCCCAGTTGTTACTGGAGTTCGTCAGGGGTGTGTACTGGCCCCCACACTTTTCAGCACTTGTATGGACTGGATTTTAGGGAGGATGTTGGAGAGATCAAGCTGCGGTGCATCGTTTGGGAATGTCAAGATCTCGGACCTTGATTTTGCAGATGATGTAGTCATCTTTGCGGAGACTTTAGATATCCTTTTTGGGGGCCCTCGAGGTGCTGAATGAGGAGTCGGAGCCGCTGGGATTACAGGTTTCTTGGGTCAAAACTAAGATCCAGGCTTTTGGTGACATCTTGGATGCTGCTGTCCTGTCTGTGCCTGTTTGTGGTGAGGATGTTGAGGTCGTGGAGAGATTCATTTACCTTGGCAGTGATATTCATGTATCTGCTGGCTGTGAGTCAGAGGTCAATAGACGTCTGGGTCGGGCCTGGGGAGTCATGGATTCACTGGATCATGGGGTGTGGCGTTGCCGGTACCTGTGCGGGAGGACGAAAGTCCGAGTCTTCAGGTCGTTGGTACTTCCAGTCTTGCTCTATGGATGCGAGACTTGGACTCTGACCAAGGATCTGAGACGGAGACTTAATTCCTTTGGTACCAGGTCTTTTCGGAGAATCCTTGGCTATCACTGGTCGGATTTTGTGTCCAACGAGCGGTTGCTGAGAGAGACTCGGATGAGATTTGTTACCTGCATAGTCCGTGAGCGTGAGTTGCGGCTGTATGGCCATGTGGCTCGTTTTCCTGACGCTGATCCTGCTCACCAGATTCTCTCAGTGAGGGAGTCTCATGAGTGGAGGAGGCCAGTGGGCCGACCACGTGCCTCGTGGTTGCAGCAGGTTGACCATCATCTCAAGGAGATGGGGATGGGCCTGGCTTCTGCCTGGGGGATGGCCAGATGGAGGCCCCTGGAGTACCGGTGGAAAGTGGACGCAGCGACTCGATGTTCTGGCACATGTTCCCATACCTGACCTGACCTTGAAAAGATAGATACTGTTTCTCCAAATCCAAATAAATCGCACACAAATAAATATCAAAAACATACTCCTTGTGGTTTCTGTTATTATATCAAATCATCTGTTGGTGATGAATACAAGTTAGAACTTTATAGAGAAGATGCCTCAGAGGAGTTTGCAAGACGATTGGAAAAAGACTGTATAAGACTAAGAGAAATAATGGTTAAGACCTAGAAACCAATGTCATTAACAAAGGGAGAGAAAAAGGAATTTAGAAAGAACAGTATCTGTCATATTTGTGAGGATAAAATTGAGGGACAGGTCCAAGTTCAGGATCATTGTCATCTTACTGGAAAATATTGAGGTCCAGCTCATTCCCGTTGTAATCTTAATTACAAGCCCCCAAACTTTATCTTGTCTTTCTTCACAACAACGCTCATTATGACACACATCTATTTATAAATGAACTTTCAAAAACATCTGGAGATATTTCTGCTATTCCTAACACAGATCAAAAATACATCTCATTCACAAAAACAATTCATCCATCTGCCATAACCCATATCAGATTTCTTGACACATACAAGTTTATGACAAGTCCATAATCAAACTTAGCATGCAATATTAAAAACTTACCGAATCTTAAATCACATTTCTCAAATCAAGAAGAGATTGATTTCTAATCACAAAAGGGAATATATCCTTTTGACTACATGGATTCATTTGAGAAGTTTAAAGAAACACAACTTCTTTCAAGGGAAAGTTTCTATAGCAAGTTGAATAAAACTCATATTTCCGATATTTATACACAAGCTAAAAAGGTTTGGGAGAAGTTTAATATAAAGAATCTTGGAGAATATCATGATTTGTATCTTAAAACTGATGTATTGTTATTGACTGATGTGTTTGAAACTTTTAGAACAGTCTGTCAAAATAAAAATTCTTATGGATTGGACTCCGCTCACTATTACACACCCCCGGGTTTGGCTTGGAGTGCTATGTTAAAAATGACAAAACAGAATTTGGAATTAATCAGTGATATAGATATGCTTTTAATGATAGAGAAGGCTAAAAGAGGAGGAATATCTCAAGTATGTTCCAAGAGATATGCTAAAGCAAATAACAAATATGACCTCGATCCTATCGATTTTGGGTGGGAACTGCGGGCTGGCAATCTCTTCCTGATCAGTTCCGAATGTGCTGCTGCTCAGGAGTGACTGTTCAACATTATATATTGTTACTGCCAAGCAGATTGCAAAGATAATTGAGCTTGTCAGTGTAGGAAGACTAACGAAGCATGCAATGCTATGTGTGGACACTGTGTGGGTTTGACCCTTACCCATGTGTTCGATGATGCAGATTGATTTCACTCCTCCTCAACCATCTTAGACATTTCTTGCATGTTTAGTTCATGCAAGAACATTCTTCCATAGTTCATTCTTCTGGGATGAGATAATATAATTAACATTGCCTAAACTCATTGCCAAGTCCATTGTGTGGTAATATTCAATGTTGTATCCTATGAAACTCATATTTAATGTAACTTACAGATATGTTGTTCTGCTTTATGATCAATAAACGTTTTGTGTGGTACTTACACACTTACTTGATTCAGTGTATCATGAAACATGGGTATCGACACAACCGCACCTTTCTAAGTCGATCGGTTACTGAGATATTACTATTCCAAGGTTTCCATCATTACGTGGGTTTGCCATATTGGATTTAGGCAAAGAAGAAATGACTGGAGGTGATTAATTTTACTTTCCTTGGATTCCTATGGTCAGCAAACATGGGAATAGACACCAAAACCAACATCCTAAGTGCAATAGTTGACTATCTATTTCGATTTTATGATTTAACTAATTATGGGTGGTGGCATGGTGGCCATCTTGAATTTTGGAAAACCCCCCCATGAGATTCTTCGGGATTTTTTGTGGGACACCTACCAGGTCTCCTGGGTCACTGTGCAAAAATTCAGCTTTGACACCAAAATTTCGACCACACCTCCTCAATAAAGGGGACTATAGAGAAAGCTCATCTTCGTCTTGGATAGAGACAGCCCATCTTCATTATTGGATAAAGAAAGCTCATCTTCATCTTCATTAGAGAAAGAGCTCATCCCAATCTTGGATAGAGGAAGAGCTTATCCCCATTTTGGATCGATAGAGAAAAGGCTCATCCTCATCTTGGTGAGAGAAGGAGCTGATCCTCATGTTGGTTAGAGAAAGAACTCGTCCTCATCTGAGAGAGTCCATGGCAATCGTGATTCTCACCCATGATGGCAGCTGTGACCAAAAACTCTCACTTGGTAATCACCACCGTTTGCAAACGGGAATACAAAATGTGCTTCACACTTTAAATCAAAGCTAACTAGGTATGTATCATTTGGATTGCTGAGCGGCTTCAAATCTTGTCACACGATTCAGCTTTTACCACCTATGAGGGAAAGCATTAAAAAAAAAAATCAATACGAAGAGTCCAGGTATGGTTACACCGTTAATTAACTCGTTTACCGACAGAGATAAACCTGGTGAATTATGTTAGCTCACATGGAAATATTGTTTGATAATTAGTTTGATTTGTACTTGTTTGCAGAGATCGGTGGCGAAGAAGAAATGTGCCGCATGTCACATCATCATCCACACAGCCTGCATTTCTCAACTCGAAAAGGTTTCTTCCTCATGAGAGTCACGAATTGGCAAAATAATAAACAACACAAATGATCACTCCACAGGCTTGTTCAAGGCTGTGCAGTTGTGAACACTCACCCCATATGGCCCATAGTACATGCGTGAAGGTTTAATCTTATTCACCATGTTACATCCGTAAAGGTTTAATCTTATTCACCATGTTACATCCGTAAAGGTTTAATCTTATTCACCATGTTACATCCGTAAAGGTTTAATCTTATTCACCATGTTACATCCGTAAAGGTTTAATCTTATTCACCATGTTACATCCGTAAAGGTTTAATTTTATTCACCATGATACATCTGCAAAGGTTTAATCTTATTCACCATGATACATCTGTAAAGGTTTAATCTTATTCACCATGATACATCTGTAAAGGTTTAATTTTATTCACCATGATACATCTGTAAAGGTTTAATCTTATTCACCATGATACATCTGCAAAGGTTTAATCTTATTCACCATGTTACATCCGTAAAGGTTTAATTTTATTCACCATGATACATCTGTAAAGGTTTAATCTTATTCACCATGATACATCTGTAAAGGTTTAATCTTATTCACCATGATACATCTGTAAAGGTTTAATCTTATTCACCATGATACATCTGTAAAGGTTTAATCTTATTCACCATGATACATCTGTAAAGGTTTAATCTTATTCACCATGATACATCTGTAAAGGTTTAATCTTATTCACCATGATACATCTGTAAAGGTTTAATCTTATTCACCATGATACATCTGTAAAGGTTTAATCTTATTCACCATGATACATCTGTAAAGGTTTAATCTTATTCACCATGATACATCTGTAAAGGTTTAATCTTATTCACCATGATACATCTGTAAAGGTTTAATCTTATTCACCATGATACATCTGTAAAGGTTTAATCTTATTCACCATGATACATCTGTAAAGGTTTAATCTTATTCACCATGATACATCTGTAAAGGTTTAATCTTATTCACCATGATACATCTGTAAAGGTTTAATCTTATTCACCATGATACATCTGTAAAGGTTTAATCTTATTCACCATGCTACATCTGTAAAGGTTTAATCTTATTCACCATGTTACATCTGTAAAGGTTTAATTTTATTCACCATGTTACATCCGTAAAGGTTTAATCTTATTCACCATGTTACATCTGTAAAGGTTTAATTTTATTCACCATGTTACATCTGTAAAGGTTTAATCTTATTCACCATGATACATCTGTAAAGGTTTAATCTTATTCACCATGATACATCTGTAAAGGTTTGATCTTATTCACCATGATACATCCGTAAAGGTTTAATCTTATTCACCATGATACATCTGTAAAGGTTTGATCTTATTCACCATGATACATCCGTAAAGGTTTAATCTTATTCACCATGTTACATCCGTAAAGGTTTAATCTTATTCACCATGTTACATCCGTAAAGGTTTAATCTTATTCACCATGTTACATCTGTAAAGGTTTAATCTTATTCACCATGTTACATCTGTAAAGGTTTAATCTTATTCACCATGCAACATCTGTAAAGGTTTAATCTTATTCACCATGATACATCTGTAAAGGTTTAATCTTATTCACCATGTTACATCTTTAAAGGTTTAATCTTATTCACCATGTTACATCCGTAACGGTTTAATTTTATTCACCATGTTACATCCGTAAAGGTTTAATCTTATTCACCATGTTACATCTGTAAAGGTTTAATCTTATTCACCATGCTACATCTGTAAAGGTTTAATCTTATTCACCATGTTACATCTGTAAAGGTTTAATCTTATTCACCATGATACATCTGTAAAGGTTTAATCTTATTCACCATGTTACATCTGTAAAGGTTTAATCTTATTCACCATGTTACATCTGTAAAGGTTTAATCTTATTCACCATGATACATCTGTAAAGGTTTAATCTTATTCACCATGTTACATCTGTAAAGGTTTAATCTTATTCACCATGTTACATCTGTAAAGGTTTAATCTTATTCACCATGTTACATCTGTAAAGGTTTAATCTTATTCACCATGTTACATCTGTAAAGGTTTAATCTTATTCACCATGATACATCTGTAAAGGTTTAATCTTATTCACCATGTTACATCTGTAAAGGTTTAATCTTATTCACCATGTTACATCTGTAAAGGTTTAATCTTATTCACCATGATACATCTGTAAAGGTTTAATCTTATTCACCATGATACATCTGTAAAGGTTTAATCTTATTCACCATGTTACATCTGTAAAGGTTTAACCTTATTCACCATGTTACATCTGTAAAGGTTTAATCTTATTCACCATGTATATATATATATATATATATATATATATATATATATATATATATATATATATATATATATATATATATATATATATATATATATATATATATATATATATATATATATATATATATATATATATATATATATATAGATATATATATATATATATATATATATATATCACCATGGAACATCTGTAAAGTTTATTCCAAGTACATCTTCAAAGCTTATTCAACACTGTATATCTCTAAAGGTTATTCACAATGGTATATCTCCAAATGTTGTTGTTTTTATACGTCCGATATATATATATATATATATATATATATATATATATATATATATATATATATATATATATATATATATATATACATATATATATATATATATATACATATATATATATATCGGGGCATATTATTGTTGTTGTTGTTGTTGTTGAGCCCCAGTTATTTCTGCTCGAACCGGCCCGCGGCATGGAAATAGCCGATCGATCTCCCGGGAGTGACCTAGAGATCCCTCTGATCTAAAATGTTGTGCTCTTGCCCTCATGGAGCCAGGACCGTGCAATTTTACAGAATATATTGGGTTGCCTGGCAGAGGTTGCAGGTGTCATCAGTGGTGTAGTCGAGTCTATGTTTGTGCTGTAAAAGCTGTTCGTGGTGTCCCTAGTGGAGGCATGAAAGGTGAACACGATCAGACCTGGGGACCAATTTAGACTTCCACTATGGCATAGGGGAAGGCTGATTGCTGTTGGAGGGTTTATTTCTACAATTCGCACTCCCAATTTTTAATGGTACCACAGAAGTAGATGATAAATGAGGTTTCTGGGACGCCCATTCAAATGAATGGGGAGAAAGGGAAAAACTTTCTGACCCAAGCTCCAAAAGCTCAAAATAGGAGACTCATTTTCTCCCCACCTATCCCCTTCCCTCCCATACAAGCAAATGTAAAATTGAGACTCATTTAATTTTCTTTTAACATTCATTTCCATTGCTTATATTCACTTTATCTCTTCAAGCACGAAAGAAAGGGAAGTTCACTATCTCTCCTTCGGTTCTATAAAATTGGGAAGTGCCTTTAAGAGCAGAGTCGTGCTGTGAAAATGAGGAAGTATTCTGTGCCCATGTCTCTCATCGTTATATCTTAAATCATCAGAACACTAACAGAACAAAGTTTAGCTAAAAGCAAGCAAAATAAGATATTTAAACGTAAGTTTTATATGAAAGAAAAGATAAAATCTCTGTTTCAGCCCTCACACCCGAACCAAGCCAAAAAAAGCCTGAAGTCATTTCCTTTGTGACACACTCTGAAAACCCCATTGTTGTGTAATCTCCCATGATGTCATCAACTTGGGCTATTTATTGCCAAAGCGAACTTCGTATGTTTTGTTTAGAGAATGGATTGTGCAGATGATTCCTCCGACCTTGTGGATCAATCATTATCACAAGATGAGAGGTGAGATCCTTAAACCAATTCATTATTTGTTGTTTTATACAGAATTAAATCGCTATACAACCAATAATTATTGTATGTTTTTTTTTTCTTACAGGTTATCCCCAATAAGAACATCGTTGGTAACTGATCTGGAAACTGAGTACTTTGAATATCACGAGGAATGGCAAAAAAAGAATGACTTCCTTAAAGACATTCAATCGTTCAGAAGAGAATTGAATGACATTTTTGTTGGCTGGAAAGAAGTCCTCTCACGTCCTCTGACCTTGAATGAGTCGAGTCAAAGGTGAGAAATTATCTGTGTGTGTGTGTGTGTGTGTGTGTGTGTGTGTGTGTGTGTGTGTGTGTGTGTGTGTGTGTGTGTGTGTGTGTGTGTGTGTGTGTGTGTGTGTGTGCGCGCGCGTGTCTCTGCCTCTGTCTCTGTCTTTGTCTCTGTCTTTGTCTCTCTGTCTCTCTCTCCCTCTGTCTCTATGTCTCTGTCTATATCTCTCGAGTGTTAACTCATTATTATTTTTTTATTTTTTTATTTTTCAGTTTAAACACCTGTTTGGATGTACCAAACACACAACTCAATCTTCTGGAGGTAAATGTTTTATTTATTATTTTATTAATATCATGATATAATCATCTTTATTTACCCTAGTTGTTCTTCCCTCTTTGTTTTGAACAGAATATGTTGACCGAGTTTCAAAATCACAAACCATCACACTGCTGCGAAAGAAGATTTTGTTCAATGTTTTTACTTTTGTTAAATTATATATGCTTTCCTTATAATTATCTGATTTTGAATTACAAGAAAAGAATAAAGGAGATGTAAAGGTGAGGGGGGGTGTTGGGGGAGGGTTAGGGTTGGGGGGTTAGGTGCACTCCCCCAATGACCCACCACCCCCCTCATCCCTCTCCCCTCCCCTCCCCGTGTCTGTGTGGGGAAGGGTGCGGGGATGGGATGAGGGGGGTGGTGGGTCAAAGGTGGGGGCATACAGGGGGTGGGGCTTGTGTGGGTGGGGCTTGTGGGGGTGGGTGTGGCTTGTGTGGGTGGGGCTTGTGTGGGTGGAGGTTGTGTGCATGGAGTTTGTGTGGGTGTGGCTTATGTGGGTGGAGAAATGTTTTAAAATTAAATAAACATGTTGTGAGTGGGGAACTAATAAACTAATCACTAATTATGTGGATGTGGCTTATGTGGGTGGGGTTTGCGTGTGTGTGGCTTTTGTGGGTGGGGCTTGTGTGGGCGGAGTTAAAATGGGCGGAGTTAAAAAGGGGTGGAGTCAACAAAAATTTCAATTTATCTTTGTCTTGTAATTCCTGTGAATAAAATGAACCTAAAATCTCTTCTCCCTTTAAATCACATAATTTGTGAGTCCAAGGAACTGTACTGACGACATCAACAATTTTAAAAAGTTCATTTGTCCATCGCTTGGTATAACCTTTTTCAAAATGAGATTTCCACCTGTATATTCAAGGGCGTAGCCAGAGGTCCAAAAGCGATGAGGCGAAAAGAGGTGAACTTGGTTGATGTGACGGTGCGCGTAGCGCAATAACAAAGGAAACATAGGGATAATTTTCCTGTCTCATATTGGGGGGGGGGGAGTGGGGGGTATTGTCCTATTTAGGTATTGTGATAGGAGTGGAGATAAGAGTATTCAGAGCACTGCTGGTTAGCTTTTATAGTTTACTCCTTAGGGAGCTCAGATGGCCAGAGGGCTCAGGCCAGATCATATTTCAGGAAATGAGCGACGAGGCAACTGCCTCAGCCTGGCTACGCCCTAGATATTCTTACTATATCACCAACTTTGAACTTAGGCTTTCTGGCATTAATCTCTTTTTCATATTTTAATTTTGTAAATGTATTTGATGGTTTAATTTTCGTTGAGGCATGAATCGTATCATTGCACTTATCTAAAATGTCCTGAATTAAAGATAACCATTGTTGAGAACCGAGTTGAGTGAATTTTTTTATATAGTCTCTCTTTTAAAGTGCGATTAAAATGCTCAATAACAAACGCTTTTCCTTCATTAAAGGTGCTGCATAATGTAATATTATTTTAAAGGAAATTCATAAATATTTTGTTGGAGAACTCTGTTCCCTCATTGGTCCACAATTTTTTAGGTTTTCTCTTGCTTTTATTGAATATCTGTTGGAAAGCAAACATAAGAGTATTACCTGTTTTGTTTTTTAAAGGGACAACCCACGCATATCTACTCCTCAAATCAATAACGGTTAAAGCATACTTGTACCCCTTATCATAATTGAGTTCAATCAAATCAGCGGACCAGATATAATCAACTTCCTTGGAATAAATCTTCCTTCTATGAAACTTTGTGAATATTGGTTTATGTAATTCATCAGCTAATTGTTCTTCAGTCTTAATGACATTATTAGAGCCTATAAGTTTTTTGAATTTCCAAGCCCAAGTTTCAATTTAGCACTGATCATCTTCTTCACGATGAACCTATCAACTTTTTCTCTCAAAGTTGGATTTTGTATCAGAGACAAATTATACAACATTTCTCTATCGGCTTCATGTTTTTCTTCCAAAGTTGTGGAATTCCCATAATCAATATCGTGCCTCATGCACACTTCATCAACCCTATTGATAGGTTTGCTCCACGGTTTAGGATTGTCAGCCTCATCTAATCTTTTATTCAAGTTTGTTCCTGGACCATAGAAAGAATACCCTGGTAGATGTAATTGCGCTCGTATTCCAGTTGTTGTAAATTTACTTCCTGAGAAAAACTTTTGTATATCTCCCCCTCGTTTGTGTTTGGTGATGAATTCACTCTTTTTTGAGCCACACACCAAACATGTACCTTTTTGTATAACCCTATTATTTTTACTTTTGACATAAGAGATATTTTTTACTATTGGTTTTCTTTTTACATTTTAGACAATAACTCATTTATTTATGTGAAAAATTCCGACAGAGTGTGAAAACTTTTTTAGTTTCCAACATGCACATTTGAATCTTGATTTTTAAAACATAAAGAATCCTCAGAAATGTCTTCACTCTCTCCTCCATTTATTTAAGAAAAAAAATGTAAAACTTTAATCAAAGTCAATTACACCACCATCATCAATAATATAATCTTTTCCTTCTTTCTCTTCTTTATCTCCACTTTCTCATTTAAATCTTCTCCCTGAAATCGATGTTAATAGTCTTGACACATATATTTCTAATAGACTTGCCAATTCTTTGTTTTCCTCCTCGGCGCATTGAGAATTATTTATTTTCTGTAATACCTTTGATCTTTTTATAATCTCACTGGTTTCCATGTTTTTATATTTATTTATTCTCTCTCTTTCCTCCCTCTCCCTCTCCTTCTCTCTCTTCTCCCTCTCCTCCTTCTCTCTCGTCTCCCTTTCCTCCTTCTCTCTCTCGTCTCCCTTTCCTCCTTCTCTCTCTTCTCCCTTTCCTCCTTCTCTCTCTTCTCCCTCTCCTTCTCTCTCTTCTCCCTCTCCTTCTCTCTCTTCTCCCTCTCCTCTTTCTCTCTTGTCTCAGTTTCTTCAACTCTTTCCTCATCCCTTACTATCCTTGAACCACTTTCACCCCATAGAACATCATACATATATTTATCTGGATTCTGCGATGCGCTTGAATTCACAATTATTTTTCTCATAACAGGAAACCAATAAGATTTGTTGATGATTTCTAAAAGAGTTTTATATTTCATCACCTTTAGAAGTTCATTTTTAGTTAATATTTTAATGAAATCTCTATTTGTGGGTTTTTAATATCAGTATAAGGCCAGTTCTTAATTGAAAAATGCCTGTGTCTATGTTCCAAATCATAAGGAATGTAAAATCTAACACCCTTTACTTGTCGGTATCCATGAATGCAAAAATTAAAATTTTCTTGAAGCCTTCTTGCTGTCATTTATGTATCAGAAATATATGACAGATTAATATGATGACAGGTAATACTGCTGTGGGGCCGGGTCTCGGTGGGGAGCACGACCGCTAGGTGGAGCAGTAGAGTCGTCTCCACCGAACATCCGGAATTTAGGTCGTGACACTCGGATAAGTCTGAAAGGCACGGTTCCCTTACAGGACCATGAATCACCAATAATTCGACCGTGTGGGTTAGGGTTAATTACCAAACTTCAATATACCTAAGTACCCACGTGGGAAAGCTACCGGGGAATTCACACCCTCGACAGTCCTCGAGCGGGACGAGCCGTTACCGTGCTCGAACCGTGTGTAACCCGAGCGGATGGTTACCGAGGCCCGTCGGTCCAAATGCACAATTACGGCAACAACGGCCTTCCTAATCCCCAATACGCACCGTGGCACACCAATGGCAGAAATGGCAAAGAACGAGCTGGTACATTGAACAAGAGGGAATTTATTTACAATAATCGGAGGACGAGGGGAGCGCGTAAGGGCAGAGTTATCCGAATAAAGAAGGGAATCAAATGTACAAGCAATTCCTTAAACAATACTACTTCGAGACAGGGTCCACAGACACACACACACACACACACACACACACACACACACACACACACACACACACACACACACACACACACACACACACACACACACACACCAGAAAGAGATGGACCTTGAGGTCTTTATTGCCCCTTCAGCTTGGGAGGGAAGATGAGCTAAGGGAATAGAATGTGCTGGCTACCTGGCTGCGTTCGCACGGCTGGACGACTGCACCTTCCCGGAGCACCAGTCGCCAAAGAGCGGACCAGGGCAGCCGAACCCAGAGGAGGCGAGATGAGGTGATCTCCCGTGATGAGATGGTTGACTGCTTGTTGTAATGCGCCAGACGAGACGCCTCGGATGTGCGGGATCCAGTCAGCCGCAGACCCAGACAGAAGAATGCTCGAGCCGACGGGACACAATCTTCCATCAAATCCCATCGTTTTTCGTGGCACGGTCCACTCCCCCGTCGCCTGCTCCCATTGGGTGGATGGCGTGTCGCGGCTCCGTCTTCTTGAGAAGGACCGCCCCGGCTTTGTCCGCGCTTCGCCCATTGGGCGGAAAATGACGCATACCCTTATTTGGCGTGAAACCAGAACGAAGCGCTCCGTGCCCATATTTGGTAAGAAATCCACATGGAAATCCACATGCACCATATTTGGTGCATGGAATTCCGCACATGCCCGCATGGCGGCGAGTGCGTGAAGAGCGTGGACAATGCCACGAGCAGAGTGTTGTCCTTGTTGTTGATGATGTAAAAATCCTATCTATAAAATAACTTCGTAGTGCACGGACACTTAATTCCCATTAGACACAGGGGATGGATTCTAACTATACACATATACTTAACGAAATAACTGGGCCTCGGGGACCTGAATGTTGAGTGCTCATGGCTGCCAGATTCGTAACAATACCACCCCATCTTGTTGTTGTTAAATCAGTTTGTATTCCTCGACTTTGTATAATTATCCAATTTCCTTCCTTCTTTGTCACATAAACTATTGCTTCACCATCATATAATTTTCTATTCCTGAAATCGTGTATTTGTTGTTTGTTAATTGTGCTTCCATATATCTCCTCATTCTTACCAAGAGGATAATATTCTTCTTTACAAGACTGATAAAAATCGTGCAGGTCTTCTAGGTTTAATGAAAAAGACCAATTATATCCTAAATCATACATATTACACCTCATTTCTCTATTCTCATATTAACTATACTTCCTTCTTTATAAAATTCAATACAAAGCAGATAACTGAATTTAATAAGAAAAGGTGTCTGGTTTGTTGAACCAGGTGTTATGGTTGTAAATTCTACTCCTTTAACAAAACGTGCCGTTTTCTTTAAGGATATATATTGTGATAAATCACTTAATCTCACCAAGTCATTCACGTCAATCAGGCTTGGATGATTTATTAATTTATACACATTTTTCATATTAATATTTTTTGCTATACTATATTTCTGTTGTTCAGTCTGTGCCTTTGTGTAATAATTTGATAAATCAATATCCAGTTCTTTGGATACACCAAAGGTAGAACCATCTTTACCAACATGTCATTTATATTAGATTAACAATAATGTCATTAACAATTTTATTTTTATTGAGTTGAAATAACACAAACAGACATAATTGACCACAGCACTTGGAATTTAATTCTTGGACTTGAAATGTTTGATAAACACCATTCTGCAAGAATTTTATAACTTCAACAGGTGGTGGAAGACCATAACTATCAAAATAATATTTGTCTTGACTATTAAAAATACAAACCCAATAACAACCCTTCCCATTATTATCTTCCAAGTTCATAATAATATTATTTGTATGTTTGGACACGTTTGTTAATTCATCTCTCATCCAAATAACCACATTATGAATTTTTAATTTCTTACAATATTTGATAAATTCTAAATTCGATGTTGTACTCTTTCCAAATTCTTTAAACCACTCATCAATGCTCATTTATTTATTAGAAAGATATAATCCATTACCCCTTTTAGTTGATTTTACACCTGCTTGTGCGATAGAAGAAAGCATATCTCCAACTAACAATCTCGCTTTATCAGGTAAACTTTCAAGTTTTTCAGCAAAATCTACAATTACACCACTTCCACTAATTTGTTTCTCCAACTCTTTGTTATGTCTTTTCAATTCTTTTTGAGCCCGGAGTTGAGCCTTCCTTTCGTTGGCAGTTTTCACTGCTGCTGAAATACCACCCGTTAATGCTCCAACCGCACTTAAACCAGCAAATAAAGGAATTAGAAATGGAAGAATTCCTCCACTCGTCTCTCTTATTGAATATTTCTTCAACATTGGTTTTGACATTTTAATTTTAAGTGAGCCAGTATCGTTCAAGATTTTCACCTGTTCTCTTGTGAGCAAAACATCAATTCTTGCTGCTCCTTTTCTCTGAATTGTATTAACGTTAATCATACAAGGCTTTTGATTTTGAATACAAGATGACAGTTTATGAAGATTGATTTGATTAACATATACCCCAGTTGGCACTTTACTACTCATTTATTTATCAAAAAAAATTATGTGAGACTAATCATAACACCATTTTCTGTATTAATCTGTAATTCTGTTTCTTCCAAAAGCAAACATTATGTATCCACTTCTTCACTCTCTCCTCTTCCAATGTATAGGGAAGTATCCACTCAATTAGACTTTATCGTTTCCTTTTGAGCACTCAGGTCAATCGCATCGATTGTATACAGACTTTTAAATGCTGTCATATCCAAAATGGGTTCTTTATTTCTTTTGCTTTCACACACCTTTTGGTAAGACTTGTATAATAAATGACCATTTTTACAGCCATTTTTCCCTGCTGTGCAGGGGTAGGGCTTTTTTTTTCTTGAGGCAATGTTTTATGGCCGGATGCCCTTCGTGATGCCAACCCTGTTCGCCTCTTACGACACACAAGGATATGGTACACCTATATATATGGTATACACCGGGACCAGTACACTGGTACTCATTTCACCAACCTCGGAAGGATGACAGGCTGAGTCAACCCCCTGGTGTTAATTTAGCAGCCAATGGGGCTTGAACTCATGACCTTGGGATCCCAAGCTGCCACCCTAACTACGAAGCCAACACCAGGTTAAGGTAAGACTTGTATGCTTCAGCATAATCATTTTATTCACAATTAATTTCCAATCTATCTCATGGATAAAATGTTCCATCTTGAGAAACGCGAAGTTGTTTCACCTTCGCATTATCACTCAATGCATTAGTCTCATCAGTAGCAGTATCACCATTTGGTTTTTAAAAAAAATAAGCCACAGTTATCGTGGCTTTCCTTCCAGAATACCCAAATTCCATGTGTAAGTGGTTTGGTTCAGTTTAACATGTTGGCATCTTATTTTAAGGTATGATACATTGAGTGGTTTCTTTGAGTTAAGTCTTCGATTCAACAAGTCTTCTGTTTTAAGATTAGGAGTATATTCATGAATATACCAACTAATTGCATCAATTAGAAATTTATTCTGAGCAGCAAAAGCATTAGCCACCCTAAAAAGCAATCTATTTTCATTTACATTCCTTTGCAGTTGAAATCGAATTTTAAGACCATACAGAACTTTATCATGATCACAAAATCCAAATATACCTTTTAGAGGAACTGCCGCAGTCAAACAATTACCTGCTTTTGTATATAATCATTAAACATTCCTTTTCTTTGTATCATCATTATACATCCAGGGTCTGTGTTTGTTCCTGTTGCCATATCAGGAATAAAACCTTCGACAGCTTCCTTTCCCATTCCATCACAAAATGAAGATAGTGTAAATTCCATCATTTCAGATGCAGCAGCGACATAATCAACCGCTTCAACTTCTTGTGTTCCAGTACACAAACGAACACTATCAAACATTTTCCAGAAGAAATCATTTACGAGTGTAGCGTTTGTGGTATTTGCAGCCTCAGTGAATGTAAATTTACACAAGAAACTTTCGGCAAGATTCAAATAAGTTTGTTGATTATTTATTCAAAACTTTTTGTTCCATTTGTATTCCAGTCTATTCCAGTTATGGCATTTACCTAGAAGTAGTCTTCTTTTTTAGTTGAGTTTGAGATGACAATTGTATCATCCAAATCATAGATACTATCAATTGCTTCCATACTTGTATTTATTGAGGAAAAAAGATGTTAAAACTTTTGAAACCCTGACCAAATTATTGAAATTATTTTCCGTTGTTCTTGGGGAGAGTTTTGCCTTAATTTCTTTTATTGCTTGCAATTTATGGGATTCCTTTTGGGCATCTTTTATACTCTTTATGGCACCCGATACATTTCGCACAGCAGAAGCAGTTGAGCCATTTCGGTCTTTATGTTTAAGAATAGTTGAACCAATACCCATTAGAGTATCAATTATCCCATCTCCTTTTTTTCTAAATTGATGTCCTACACCCCTTTGTATCTTCGGTTTATAGTATCCTCGAACAAGATGCATACCTTCACCCTTGTAGTATGGGGAAAGGAACATCCCATCCCCTAGAATTATTTTATATTTTCCCAACACGTGTTTCCTCACATACCATCGTATTTATTTATTGGAAAACTTTATGTAGGTGAATTATGATGGATATAATTTCTCCATGAAAAGAAATTATGTGATTATCTTGGTTGGTTATGCTAAAATTTACTCTGAATATGGTTTTTCCTGACACAGGTGGATAAACCAGATTTTTGGTTTCCATATTGAATTTATAACCAATTGGAGTTGAGTATGCACTGAATGAAAATATTGTATTTGTTCTTATTCCATCATTTTTAACACCAACAATCAAATCACAGTGAATTAATACTGAATTTATGCCTGAGGATATTTGAATGACATTATCACTCCAAAATGTCCCATTAGTTTCAATCTTTTTTGAGGAGAAACCCAATAACTCTCTAAATGAATTATCAATTGTGAAATCAACCTTGTCGTGATTTTTGAAGGATGTTTTTGAATGTCTATAACAATATTTTTTGGTTCTTTACCCTGTTCTTTCATAATGCGAGCAATTTCGGAAGATATTTGAGAAATCTCATATGCTCCCGGAAAACTGTTATCGTTTTCTCTCCACTTCCTGGATTATAACTCAACTTGTCATTTTTCTCGGTGATATTAAACAAGGTATTACAAGTTTCCATGGACAATAAAGACGCCTCATATTAGTCTGTTGCGTCAGGTTGTAGTGGGTATGGAATGAAGATGTGTGGTCACTTGTGAAATTATAACTAAGGATTGTGCTTCTCATCTTATTTAATATGGGATAAAATGTCTTTGTATTGACTTTTATTAATTATTTTCATGTTTATCAACTGGTCTAAAATGGCTGATGCTTCATTAAAACAATTGTTATTTCCAGCCTTCTTACTACCTAACAGCAATAAGTCTATTAACTAATTGTGATGGGTCATTTGGAAGAAAACTAACACCTGTACCAAGCCTACTTAAAGCCTGAATAATGTGTTTCTCCCTCTCATTCTTCCTACTTTTAGCAGATAGACTAACCCTATAATTAAGAGAGTCCAACAGATCAATATATACTCTATCATCATTATTTTTTTTATATCCAATGGTTTATCAAAATACTTTGATTCATCCCTCACAGTTGAACCTTGTTTTCCATCTTTTGTGAGAAGAAACATTAATCTCGGAGTTAGTTTAACAGGGGTTTGAGCAGAACTCAAGAACTTTAATTCATCATTAAATATCAATCCCTTTTCTTGAACAAGATGAAATATTGCTGGTTGTTCTGTTGCAATGAGTCCTGCTTTGGTTTTTGAATCTGCTGAATATTCATTGTTTTGAAGAGCCTTCACAATATAATCAGGGGGTTGATTAATCTCTGACAGTTGTTGAAATAATCCTTCATCATATTCAAATTCTCATATATGCTCTAATTCTTCCTCCGTCATTTGACTGAAATCTTTCAACATTTGAAGTTTTTAGGAGTATATTCTATTGTGGAAACTGTAGAAGTATCTATAATTTTTTCTTGCGAAGTTTTTAAAAGTGGTTTAAAAAATTTATCTTGTTTTCTTTCAAATGCTTCTTCACCCGTTAGTTTCTGTCTGCGTTTCTTATTTATGTATTCCTGTTGCTTTACAACTTTTGAAACCAACTCCTGATGCTCCTTAAATCTTCTTGCTCTTTCCTTCGCATCCATTTATTTATTGGAAAAAATCATTCACTGAATTATAAAGGTCAACAGGGAAATTTTCCTTTTCTTCATCATTAAATTAGATGTGTTCAAATAAATCCTTTTCTTTAAATATTTCATCAACTTCTTTATTTACATTAATACGAGTTGTAATTTCTTCTTCACTAATACTTGCATCTCTGCTTTTCATACGTTTGCGTTGAGTTTCTTCATCAACATCAAAACCGAATGATAAAATCTCAACCCCATTACCACTCAGATGTTTAATCATTTGCCTCATTCCTTCTGGATTAGTTTCTAATATCCCAGGACCACCAGATTTTAGTTTCTTTAACTCACTCTTACAATGTGAATATTTTGTTGTACCAGGAAAACCCTCAAATATTTGAGCTTCATTCCTGAATCGCATATGTTCCTCCACTGAAATATAGTAATAATCTTCACCTTCTACTTCTCGAGGTCTTATTGTTCGAGTTGTTGATACAATACGAACTACATGGTGCTTTTTAAGCAAATTTACAATATTCTCATTTGCACTATTCAAGAACCTTGATTAATGAAACTTTTTTTCCAGAAGCAGATTTACCCACAAGATTTATAATAATAGTTGTCATTTATATATGTAATTGTTTATAAAATAAAAAATATATGTTTTAATATCTCATCTTGTTTCACAACAAAAAATTTATATTTTTCAGTCATATACTTCATCTAATCCCCAAATTCCTTTTTATTACATAATGTAGAACAATTGTCTCTCCAAAAATTGTTTATATCTATTGAATTTAACTTGAATAAAATAAAAGAGTGAGCATGGTTTCTTATTGAGCGACGAAGGAGTTGAAAGTATGATTGACAAAGATAAATACAATTTCAAGAAGAATGTCTCCCTCTTGTGTAGTAGCTGTCCATTACCGTTTGGTTTCTCTCATTAACACAATCATCAAAGATAACGAGGTTCTTTTTTGATTTATCCAAATCTTGGGGAGAAGGTATATCATCCGTATTATCACTAAGAATACAAGTTATCGGCTTTAATTTCTTTTTATATCTCTGTGTATCACAAAATAGTTGTATTATATCTTCAATGTTGTAATCATTTCGTTTGTTTTGAAGTTTAAATAAACTGATTATATCTTCTTTTTGAAGACCAGCATTAAAACCTTGTGAGAGTTTTTGATACTCAGGTTGAAAACTCAACTTTGTGAAAATTATTAAATTATCATGATCTAAAAAGTTGGGAGTAAGGAGCATCTTCAAAAGTAAGCAGGTTTTTAAGCACCCAAGAACCTTAATTCATCATTAAATATCAATCCCTTTTTTTGAACAAGATGAAATATTGCTGATTGTTTTGTTGGAATGAGTCCTGCTTTGGTTTTGAATCCGCTGAATATTCATTGTTTTGAAGAGCCTTCACAATATAATCAGGCTCATATAAGTGGCTCATATAAGAGCTAACACACAGGACGTATAACAAAGGGAGCAGGAGATGTGAGGGACAGGGAGGGAGGCACAAAACTGTGGGGAACAGGAACAAAAGGAGATCTGTGGAAGGAAGAGTGGTGGGGTGGGGTCCATGGGGTAAACAAAATGGAGAATACAGTCTTTCAGGAAGGAAAGCAGGGAATTTGAAGGAGGTGTATTTTGGATGGATTAATGGAGGTCGGTAAGACCATGGTTTTGGATGGGGAAGATAAGAGATGGTGGTGAACAGTTATTTTGAAGACCTGGAAGGAAGAGTGGGATTGATGAGAGTGTGGGAGTTTGTTCCTGAGGTGGGGAAAAAGAGGAATGAAAGAGTGAAGGTGAGCAGTGATTCTTGATTTTGGGAGTTTTATCAGAAGGGGGTTACTGGCAGATTTTGAGCACCCTGTGGAAATATTGGCGGGGGGGAGGGGTGACAGATCACAGACAGAGCAGGGGGGGGAGGGCAAAGCTGAGAATAGATGGTAGAAGACAGAAAGACCACTGACCTCTCTGTGGTTAGAGAGTGAGACACCCAAAGACTCAGCCTTACCGTGAGAGATACCAATGATCCTAAATGCCTTGGTTTGCACAGCGTGAAGCCGAGAGAGGTGAGAGGTGGGAGCACCAGCCCAGAGAGGAGAGCAGTACTCCACCAGGCTGCAGATGGAAGCTTTGTATGTGGTCAGGAGATGGGGTGTGCCAAGAAAGGACCTTGCACGATGGAGGATGCCCAGTCGGTGACTGGCTTTGGCGGCTAGCTTGGAAATGTGGCTTTCCCAGGAAAGATCATTGCAGATAGTGAGTCCCAAAAAGCTTGAATGAAAGGATTTATTTAAGAGGATTGTTGAGAGAGTAGATTGTGGTGGGGTGGGGGGGGGGGTTAGCTTTGTCAGAAAATTTGTGATCCAGACTGTTCTTTCGGAGAGACAGTGAGAATGTGAGATTTGTTAGGATTGAAAGACATGTTCCAAGTGTTGGAGTCGCTTGTGATTTTATTCAGATCTGCAGAGAGTGAAGAGACTGTTACTTGCCGGTCTGAGGGATGACAGATGATATGGCAGAGGGTGGAGTCATCAGCAAAGAGGTAAAGAGGATTTTTCAGAGTCAGAGAGATCATTGATGAAAACCAAAAAAGTACATTGTCAAGAACATTGCTTTGAGGAACCCCAACCTGGCCAGGAAGATGGAATGAGAGAACTCCATTAAGGGCTACATGTTGACTGCAACAGGAGAGGAAGTCTGTGAGCCATTAGTGGAGATTGCTTTGGATATCATAGGAAGAGAGTTTGGTGAGCAGTGCGGGTGGCCATACCATATCAAAAGCATGTGATATGTCCAGTTATATGGCTCTGATTTCATGTCCGGTCCGATGATTGGGAGAAGGCTGATTGGTCTGTAGTTGCAGTGATTGGTTTTTGCTCCTTTTTTATGCAGGGCATTAATGACTGCTAATTTCCAAGCAGATGGCAGATGACCTTGAACAAATGAGAGGGTGAATAGAACAGAGAGGGTGAACAAAAGCAGAGGAGCAAGTTTTTAGGACACGAGGGCTGATGCCGTCTGGACTGTTTTGCAGAATCTGAGTCGAGGTTTGACAGTAAACTCTTCACCTTGTCAGGAGAAAAGGACACCGAGTCCAATTCTTAATGTGTCCAGAGGTCTGAGTTTTTGGACATGTTGTGACATTGGTGATTTGGGTTGGCACTTGTAGCTGTAAGGAACTGTGCACCTCTCATGCCAAGTGGTGTTCAATTTTTTTTTAAACATTTTTGTCTCTTTGTTTAGGTGCTCAATGGTTGATGTTGATGTGTAAATTGTGATGATGCGAAGGGCTTTGTTTTTTTATGGTCTGTAAGATGTTGAGATGTGTGTTTCATCGGTTGGCGGTCCAGGTTGAGTTGGCATAGTCAATGACTGATCCAATGTGCTGTTTGTATAAAAGTGATGTTTTTCTGTGAGTTCCCTAAGTGTGTTCAGTCTGGTTGTGCATGTTCTTTATTCGTTTTGATATGATCTGAGAATGCGATAGTTGTGTTAAAAGTGACACCAAGTACATATGTTTTGTGTGTATGGGATAGGGATGTTGTTTCGTGTGATGTCATGTTGCATGCACTATGTTCCTTGCTGTGATATGTTAAAAGAGTGATGACTGATTTTGAGGGGACTACTTTTAGTCCGTTGATCATGAGCCAGGTTTGTCGGGTGCTAAGGAAGGGTTTAAGTTGTAATGTGGTTGTGTTGATGTTGCTGTGGGTTGAGGTAATGATGATGTCATCTGCATATGAGGCTATTTGTAGGTTCTCAGGTGGTTGTGGAATGCTGTGCATGAAAACATTGAAGAGTGTTGTGGTTGGATCCACTTTCGACAGTGATAGAACCAGTGAAGGACTGAGCCTTGAGGAACTCCTTAAGGAAAGTATCGAGTGAGTGATGATTTGTCGTTAAAAATTATGAATGATCATCAGCATGATAGGTCGTTGGCAAGCCAGTGTTTGGTGTTGATGTGCATGTTTGTGTTGAGTATTTTGTTTGTGAGTAAGAGTTTTGGGATGACATCAAATGCTTTGCTGATGTCCATTGCAGTTAGAATAGTGTGTTTTGGTGGTATTGTATTGTTGAAGCCTTCAAAGGTGTTTTGTGTGAGGTTTGTGATGAGAGTGATGGTGGAGTGGTTTGGTCTGAATCCATGCTGGGTGTGTGAGAGTCGGATGTGAGTGTTTGTCAGTGTGAATATTCGGCATTCTTTGGAGGGTGTGCAAAGTAATGTGAACGGTCTGCAGGAGGCTGATTTGGTGGGATCTCTGTTTGGTTTAAGGAGGGTAATGATTTTGCCTAGATTCCAAATTTGGGGAATTCCTGAGTGCAGGTGGTTAGAAATTGCTTATGTTTTTGAGTGCTGACATGCTGTGTTTGTCAAAGTGTTTTAAATGTAAATTGGAGACGTTGTCAGGAGCGATAACCTGCAAGTGTTTGATGTTTTTGATGATATTTGTTGTTTGTGTGGGAGTGAATGGCGTGATCGTGGTGTTGAGTTGGCAGCTGAGTTTGATTCTTGTAATACTTCTTTCCTGGTTTCGGGGTCCTACATTATGTGACTTGTGTCTGCATAATAGTCTATGAAGATGTTAGCTTGTTGTTTGCCTTATGGTATGTTGTCTGTGTTAGTTATGGCTTTGTGAAATGTGCTGTTCCATTCTATCAGACAAGGACATCGTGTATTGAATTGTCAGCCAAATGGAGTTGCTGCCATCTTGTCCGACGTCCGACGTGCGCTAAGGGTGGACAAGGAGGCCTATGTGCGAGGAATCTGTGAGGGGGTAGAGCATCACCTGTGGTCAAGGGACTCTTGTCCTGCTTACAGGGGAAATCACGCATTGCATTCATCCAAGCCCATCCTCTCGGTGGACTGCAGTTAGAGCAGAGGGTGGTAGGCTCTTGACAGAGGAGTCCGAAGTGAAGGCCCACAGGGTTGGTTATTTTGAGCGGTAGTACCAGGCAGATCCACCAGCTGTCGAGTTGGATGTCAGGGGTGTTACAATCCCTGTTGCTGACCCTCCAATCAACTGTGGTCCACCTTCATTTGTGGAAACACAGGCTGTGGTGAACCGGTTCAAATGGGGGTAAAGCTCCAGGGATCTGTGGTATCCATGCTGAACTTTTCAAGGCTGGTGGAAATGCTGCACTCGTGTCATTGCATGCAGTTCTGTGCTCTGCCTGGAGCACAGGCATCATCCCAACTGACTGGAAGAGGGGCCTTGTTGTCCCTCTCTGGAAAGGGAAGCGTGATCGCCAAGACTGCAACAACTACCAAGGGGTGAAGCTGCTCTCAGTGCCGGGCCAGGTCTTTGCTCGGATAATTCTTGAAAGGGTTCGCCACCATCTGCTTGAGCACCAGCGTCCAGAGCAGTCAGGCTTTACACCAAATAGGTCAATGATTGACCGTATCCTTGCCCTTCGGGTCCTCACCGAACGCAGACGAGAGTTTTGGCAGGGGCTGCTTAAAGCCTATGGTGATCTCTGTAAAGCGTTCGATTCAGTGAATCGGGATGCCCTCTGGAGGATTCTTGGTCTTCGTGGGGTACCACCAAAACTGATCGATCTGATGTCTGAGCTCTACTCTGGTATTGAGAGTGCTGTGAGATGTGGTGGTACCATCTCTGACTTATTTCCAGTTGTTACTGGAGTTCATCAGGGGTGTGTACTGCCCCCCACACTTTTCAGCTCTTGTATGTACTGGATTCTAAGGAGGATGTCGGAGCGATCAAGCTGCGGTGCATCGTTTGGGAATGTCAAGATCTCTGACCTTGATTTCACAGATGATGCAGTCATCTTTGCGGAGACTTTAGATATCCTTTTGTGGGCCCTCGAGCTGCGGAATGAGGAGTCGGAGCCGCTGGGATTATGGGTTTCCTGGGTCAACACTAAGATCCAGGCTTTCAATGACATCTTGGATGCTGCTGTCCTGTCTGTGCCAGATTGTGGTGAGGATGTTGAGGTCGTGGAGAGATTCACTTAGCTTGGCAGTGATATTCATGTCTCTGCTGGCTTGGATGATTTATTAATTTATACACATTTTTCATATTAATATTTTTTGCTATACTATATTTCTGTTGTTCAGTCTGTGCCTTTGTGTAATAATTTGATAAATCAATATCCAGTTCTTGGGATACACCAAAGGTAGAACCATCTTTACCAACATGTCATTTATATTAGATTAACAATAATGTCATTAACAATTTTATTTTTATTGAGTTGAAATAACACAAACAGACATAATTGACCACAGCACTTGGAATTTAATTCTTGGACTTGAAATGTTTGATAAACACCATTCTGTAAGAATTTTATGACTTCAACAGGTGGTGGAAGACCATAACTATCAAAATAATATTTGTCTTGACTATTAAAAATACAAACCCAATAACAACCGTTCCCATTATTATCTTCCAAGTTCATAATAATATTATTTGTATGTTTGGACACGTTTGTTAATTCATCTCTCATCCAAATAACCACATTATGAATTTTTAATTTCTTACAACATTTGATAAATTCTAAATTCGATGTTGTACTCTTTCCAAATTCTTTAAACCACTCATCAATGCTCATTTATTTATTAGAAAGATATAATCCATTACCCCTTTTAGTTGATTTTACACCTGCTTGTGCGATAGAAGAAAGCATATCTCCAACTAACAATCTCGCTTTATCAGGTAAACTTTCAAGTTTTTCAGCAAAATCTACAATTACACCACTTCCACTAATTTGTTTCTCCAACTCTTTGTTATGTCTTTTCAACTCTTTTTGAGCCTGGAGTTGAGCCTTCCTTTCGTTGGCAGTTTTCACTGCTGCTGAAATACCACCCGTTAATGCTCCAACCGCACTTAAACCAGCAAATAAAGGAATTAGAAATGGAAGAATTCCTCCACTCGTCTCTCTTCTTGAATATTTCTTCAACATTGGTTTTGACATTTTAATTTTAAGTGAGCCAGTATCGTTCAAGATTTTCACCTGTTCTCTTGTGAGCAAAACATCAATTCTTCCTGCTCCTTTTCTCTGAATTGTATTAACGTTAATCATACAAGGCTTTTGATTTTGAATACAAGATGACAGTTTATGAAGATTGATTTGATTAACATATACCCCAGTTGGCACTTTACTACTCATTTATTTATCAAAAAAAATTATGTGAGACTAATCATAACACCATTTTCTGTATTAATCTGTAATTTTGTTTCTTCCAAAAGCAAACATTATGTATCCACTTCTTCACTCTCTCCTCTTCCAATGTATAGGGAAGTATCCACTCAATTAGACTTTATCGTTTCCTTTTGAGCACTCAGGTCAATCGCATCGATTGTATACAGACTTTTAAATGCTGTCATATCCAAAATGGGTTCTTTATTTCTTTTGCTTTCACACACCTTTTGGTAAGACTTGTATAATAAATGACCATTTTTACAGCCATTTTTCCCTGCTGTGCAGGGGTTGGGCTTTTTTTTTCTTGAGGCAATGTTTTATGGCCGGATGCCCTTCCTGACGCCAACCCTGGTCGCCTCTTACGACACACAAGGATATGGTACACCTATTCTAACCGGGGTATACACCGGGACCAGTACACTGGTACTCATTTCACCAACCTCAGAAGGATGACAGGCTGAGTCAACCCCCTGGTGTTAATTTAGCAGCCAATGGGGCTTGAACTCATGACCCTGGGATCCCAAGCTGCCACCCTAACTACGAAGCCAACACCAGGTTAAGGTAAGACTTGTATGCTTCAGCATAATCATTTTATTCACAATTAATTTCCAATCTATCTCATGGATAAAATGTTCCATCTTGAGAAACGCGAAGTTGTTTCACCTTCGCATTATCACTCAATGCATTATTCTCATCAGTAGCAGTATCACCATTTGGTTTTTTTAAAAAAATGAGCCACAGTTATCGTGGCTTTCCTTCCAGAATACCCAAATTCCATGTGTAAGTGGTTTGGTTCAGTTTAATATGTTGGCATCTTCTTTTAAGGTATGATACATTGAGTGGTTTCTTTGAGTTGAGTCTTCGATTCAACAAGTCTTCTGTTTTAAGATTAGGAGTATATTCACGAATATACCAACTAATTGCATCAATTAGAAATTTATTCTGAGCAGCAAAAGCATTAGCCACCCTAAAAAGCAATCTATTTTCATTTACATTCCTTTGCAGTTGAAATCGAATTTTAAGACCATACAGAACTTTATCATGATCACAAAATCCAAATATACCTTTTAGAGGAACTGCCGCAGTCAAACAATTACCTGCTTTTGTATATAATCATTAAACATTCCTTTTCTTTGTATCATCATTATACATCCAGGGTCTGTGTTTGTTCCTGTTGCCATATCAGGAATAAAACCTTCGACAGCTTCCTTTCCCATTCCATCACGAAATGAAGATAGAGGTAAATTCCATCATTTCAGATGCAGCAGCGACATAATCAACCGCTTCAACTTCTTGTGTTCCAGTACACAAACGAACACTATCAAACATTTTCCAGAAGAAATCATTTACGAGTGCAGCGTTTGTGGTATTTGCAGCCTCAGTAAATGTAAATTTACACAAGAAACTTTCGGCAAGATTCAAATAAGTTTGTTGATTATTTATTCAAAACTTTTTGTTCCATTTGTATTCCAGTCTATTCCAGTTATGGCATTTACCTTGAAGTAGTCTTCTTTTTTAGTTGAGTTTGAGATGACAATTGTATCATCCAAATCATAGATACTATCAATTGCTTCCATACTTGTATTTATTGAGGAAAAAAGATGTTAAAACTTTTGAAACCCTGACCAAATTATTGAAATTATTTTCCGTTGTTCTTGGGGAGACAACTGAGTTTTGCCTTTTTTAATTTCTTTTATTGCTTGCAATTTATGAGATTCCTTTTGGGCATCTTTTATACTCTTTATAGCACCCACTACATTTCGCACAGCAGAAGCAGTTGAGCCATTTCAGTCTTTATGTTTCAGAATAGTTGAACCAATACCCATTAGAGTATCAATTATCCCATCTCCTTTTTTTCTAAATTGATGTCCTACACCCCTTTGTCTCTTCGGTTTATAGTATCCTCGAACAAGATGCATACCTTCACCCTTGTAGTATGGGGAAAGGAGCATCCCATCCCCTATAAATATTTTATATTTTCCCAACACGTGTTTCCTCACATACCATCGTATTTATTTATTGGAAAACTTTATGTAGGTGAATTATGATGGATATAATTTCTCCATGAAAAGAAATTATGTGATTATCTTGGTTGGTTATGCTAAAATTTACTCTGTATATGGTTTTTCCTGACACAGGTAGATAAACCAGATTTTTGGTTTCCATATTGAATTTATAACCAATTGGGGTTGAGTATGCACTGAATGAAAATATTGTATTTGTTCTTATTCCATCATTTTTAACACCAACAATCAAATCACAGTGAATTAATACTGAATTTATGCCTGAGGATATTTGAATGACATTATCACTCCAAAATATCCCATTAGTTTCAATCTTTTTTGAGGAGAAACCCAATAACTCTCTCAATGAATTATCAATTGTGAAATCAACCTTTTTTTTCAATATTTTTGTTGTGATTTTTGAAGGATGTTTTTGAATGTCTATAACAATATTTTTTGGTTCTTTACCCTGTTCTTTCATAATGCGAGCAATTTCGGAAGATATTTGAGAAATCTCATATGCTCCCGGAAAACTGTTATCGTTTTCTCTCCACTTCCTGGATTATAACTAAACTTGTCATTTTTCTCGGTGATATTAAACAAGGTATTACAAGTTTCCATGGACAATAAAGACGCCTCATATTAGTCTGTTGTGTCAGGTTGTAGTGGGTATGGAATGAAGATGTGTGGTCACTTGTGAAATTATAACTAAGGATTGTGCTTCTCATCTTATTTAATATGGGATAAAATGTCTTTGTATTGACATTTATTAATTATTTTCATGTTTATCAACTGGTCTAAAATGGCTGATGCTTCATTAAAACAATTGTTATTTCCAGCCTTCTTACTACCTAACAGCAATAACAGTCTATTAACTAATTGTGATGGGTCATTTGGAAGAAAACTAACACCTGTACCAAGCCTACTTAAAGCCTGAATAATGTGTTTCTCCCTCTCATTCTTCCTACTTTTAGCAGATAGACTAACCCTATAATTAAGAGAGTCCAACAGATCAATATATACTCTATCATCATTATTTTTTTATATCCAATGGTTTATCAAAATACTTTGATTCATCCCTCACAGTTGAACCTTGTTTTCCATCTTTTGTGAGAAGAAACATTAATCTCGGAGTTAGTTTAACAGGGGTTTGAGCAGAACTCAAGAACTTTAATTCCTCATTAAATATCAATCCCTTTTCTTGAACAAGATGAAATATTGCTGGTTGTTCTGTTGCAATGAGTCCTGCTTTGGTTTTTGAATCTGCTGAATATTCATTGTTTTGAAGAGCCTTCACAATATAATCAGGGGGTTGATTAATCTCTGACAGTTGTTGAAATAATCCTTCATCATATTCGAATTCTCATATATGCTCTAATTCTTCCTCCGTCATTTGACTGAAATCTTTCAACATTTGAAGTTTTTAGGAGTATCTTCTATTGTGGAAACTGTAGAAGTATCTATAATTTTTTCTTGGGAAGTTTTTAAAAGTGGTTTAAAAAATTTATCTTGTTTTCTTTCAAATGCTTCTTCACCCGTTAGTTTCTGTCTGCGTTTATTATTTATGTATTCCTGTTGCTTTACAACTTTTGAAACCAACTCCTGATGCTCCTTAAATCTTCTTGCTCTTTCCTTCGCATCCATTTATTTATTGGAAAAAATCATTCACTGAATTATAAAGGTCAACAGGGAAATTTTCCTTTTCTTCATCATTAAATTAGATGTGTTCAAATAAATCCTTTTCTTTAAATATTTCATCAACTTCTTTATTTACATTAATACGAGTTGTAATTTCTTCTTCACTAATACTTGCATCTCTGCTTTTCATACGTTTGCGTTGAGTTTCTTCATCAACATCAAAACCGAATGATAAAATCTCAACCCCATTACCACTCAGATGTTTAATCATTTGCCTCATTCCTTCTGGATTAGTTTCTAATATCCCAGGACCACCAGATTTTAGTTTCTTTAACTCACTCTTACAATGTGAATATTTTGTTGTACCAGGAGAACCCTCAAATATTTGAGCTTCATTCCTGAATCGCATATGTTCCTCCACTGAAATATAGTAATAATCTTCACCTTCTACTTCTCGAGGTCTTATTGCTCGAGTTGTTGATACAATACGAACTACATGGTGCTTTTTAAGCAAATTTACAATATTCTCATTTGCACTATTCAAGAACCTTGATTAATGAAACTTTTTTTCCAGAAGCAGATTTACCCACAAGATTTATAATAATAGTTGTCATTTATATATGTAATTGTTTATAAAATAAAAAATATATGTTTTAATATCTCATCTTGTTTCACAACAAAAAATTTACATTTTTCAGTCATATACTTCATCGAATCCCCAAATTCCTTTTTATTACATAATGTAGAACAATTGTCTCTCCAAAAATTGTTTATATCTATTGAATTTAACTTGAATAAAATAAAAGAGTGAGCATGGTTTCTTATTGAGCGACGAAGGAGTTGAAAGTATGATTGACAAAGCGAAATACAATTTCAAGAAGAATGTCTCCCTCTTGTGTAGTAGCTGTCCATTACCGTTTGGTTTCTCTCATTAACACAATCATCAAAGATAACGAGGTTCTTTTTTGATTTATCCAAATCTTGGGGAGAAGGTATATCATCCGTATTATCACGAAGAATACAAGTTATCGGCTTTAATTTCTTTTTATATCTCTGTGTATCACAAAATAGTTGTATTATATCTTCAATGTTGTAATCATTTCGTTTGTTTTGAAGTTTAAATAAACTGATTATATCTTCTTTTTGAAGACCAGCATTAAAACCTTGTGAGAGTTTTTGATACTCAGGTTGAAAACTCAACTTTGTGAAAATTATTAAATTATTATGATCTAAAAAGTTGGGAGTAAGGAGCATCTTCAAAAGTAAGCAGGTTTTTCAGCACGCAAGAAACTTAATTCATCATTAAATATCAATCCCTTTTTTTGAACAAGATGAAATATTGCTGGTTGTTTTGTTGGAATGAGTCCTGCTTTGGTTTTTGAATCCGCTGAATATTCATTGTTTTGAAGAGCCTTCACAATATAATCAGGCTCATATAAGTGGCTCATATAAGAGCTAACACACAGGACGTATAACAAAGGGAGCAGGAGATGTGAGGGGCAGGCAGGGAAGCACAAAACTGTGGGGAACAGGAACAAAAGGAGATCTGTGGAAGGAAGGGTGGTGGCGTGGGGTACATGGGGTAAACAAAATGGAGAATACAGAGTCTTTCAGGAAGGAAAGCAGGGAATTTGAAGGAGGTGTATTTTGGATGGATTAATGGAGGTCGGTAAGATCATCGTTTTGGATGGGGAAGATAAGAGATGGTGGTGAACAGTTATTTTGAAGACCTGGAAGGAAGAGTGGGATTGATGAGAGTGTGGGAGTTTGTTCCTGAGGTGGGGAAAAAGAGGTCAATAGACGTCTGGATCGGGCTTGGGGAGTCATGGATTCACTGTATAATGGGGTGTGGCACTGTCG
The DNA here is from genome assembly GCF_056783735.1 of Eptatretus burgeri. Lineage (NCBI taxonomy): Eukaryota > Metazoa > Chordata > Myxini > Myxiniformes > Myxinidae > Eptatretus > Eptatretus burgeri. Next base: position 50,737,453 of record NC_140965.1, read on the forward strand.
GTACCTTTGCAGGAGGACGAAAGTCCGAGTCTTCAAGTCCTTGGTGCTTCCAGTCTTGCTCTATGGATGCGAGACTTGGACTCTTACCAAGGATCTGAGACGGAGACTTAATTCCTTTGGGACCAGGTCTCTTCGGAGAATCCTTGGCTATCATTGGTCAGACTTTGTGTCCAATGAGCGGTTGCTGAGAGACTCAAATGAGATTTGTTACCTGCATAGTCCGTGAGCATCAGCTGCTGCTGTATGGACATGTGGCTCGTTTTCCTGACGCTGATCCTGCTCACCAGATTCTCTCAGCGAGGGAGTCTCATGAGTGGAGGAGGCCAATGGCCAACCACGTGCCTCGTGGTTGCAGCAGGTTGATCGGCATCTCAAGGAGATGTGGATGGGCCAGACATCTGCCTGGGGGATGGCCAGATGAAGGCCCTTGGAGTACCGGTGGAAAGTGGACGCAGCGACGCGCTGCTTTGGCGCATGCTCCCATACCTGATCTGACCTGAGCATTGATGGGTGATTGTGTACGGAGTGCCGTTGGTGGGGGTCTTATCAAGGGGGGTTGTGCAGTTGATGTTGTGTGTTTTTAACCAAGCCCATGCCCCCTCCACCAGGGGAAGAAAATGGGGTAAAAATACAAAAAAACTACAAAAATAAAAACAAAAAACTTTTTTATTTCATTAATTAAAACCTTTTTTTTTGCATTTTCTTTCTTGGATCTTGTGTGGATGGGTTGGTGTGTTGTTCTTGCAGGCATGATGGGCTGAATGGCCTTCAGCTGTGTTGGATTGCCTTATTATTCCTTGTTATTCCTTGTAATCCTGACAAATCTCACACTCTCACTCGCTCTCTTTCTGAACAGACCATCTGGAAACCCTCCGATCCACTTTCTTAACAATTCTCTGAAGGAAGTTCAGTCATTCAAACTCCTGGGTCTCACTATCAGCCATGATCTTTCTTAGGCAAACCACATTTTAAAGGTGGTGTCAAAAGCCAGTCACTGACTTGGCATCCTCCATCCGACAAAGTCTTTCATTGGCACACCTGAACTCCTATCCAATCTAAAAGTCATCATCGGTAGCTTGGTGGAATACTGCTCTCCCGTTTTAGTTGGCTTCTCTGCCAACTAAAAAACAAATCGACTTTGCAAGAAGTCATGGACTGAGGGTGGCTGGTTCATGGTTTCAGCACCCACAAGCTCATCACTGGATTTGTTATTCCAACGCTGGTGGTGTGGCAAAGGAGATTGACCATGTGCTCATTGGTCACTGGAGGATGATCCAGAACTACAGGGTCTACCGGAGTGCTCAGTTCTTCAATACCGACCACAAACTTGTGGTAGCAACTCTGAAGTTGCAGCTTAAATCCAGGAGAATGGTACCATCCCAGCCTAGGCTGGATGTTGGCAAGCTCAAGATGAGAGGGTAGCTGAGGAGTTTGCAAACAGGCTGAGTGGGGATTTGTGCGGTCTGACTGCCTTGGGGAATCCTGAAGAGTTGTGGAGTGCTTTCAAGACCACCATCCTTGATTTTGCTGGTGGATGCCTTGGAACTCAATGAAGGGCGAAGAAGAATTTTCTCTCAAGGGACACAAGATACCATTGACCAGAGTCACAGGGCCAGGCTTAATGGCAGAGCTGAGCTGGTCAATAAGTTGAGGTGTAAAACTGTATGTGCACTGAGGATGGACAAGGAGGCCTACAGTATGTCCGAAGAATCTGTGAGGGGGTTTATCATCACCTGTGGTCAAGTGAGATCGCCCTTCGGTGAGTTCCAACACATCCACTGGCCATATCAAGGATGGTGGTCTTGCAGGCACTCCACATCTCTTCAGGATTCCACAAAGCACCCAGTCCCCCCAAATCCCTTCCTGGCCTGTTTGCGAACTCCTCAGCTACCCTCTCATCCTTGAGCTTGCGAACATCAAGCCTTGGCTGGGATGGTACCATTTTCCCGGATTACAGCTGCAACTTTAGAGTTGATACCACAAGCCTGTGGTCAGTATTGAGGAACTGATCACTCCAGTAGACCCTGCAGTTCTGGATCATCCTCCAACGAGCATGTGATCAATCTCCTTTGCCACACCACCAGCAGTGGAAAACCAAGTCCAGCGATGATCCTGTAGGTGCTGATACCATGAACCAGCCACCCAAAGTCCTGTAGTTTGGTTGGTCATGACTTCTTTCAAAGTCAAGGAGCTTCGTGCTATTCTGGTTCACTGTTCCAGACCCATGGGGACCAACACATGTCTCATAAGCATCCCTATAAATTCCAGTCAAAACATTGAAATCTCCCAAGACTAGAAGAGTATCTCGCCTGAGGAACTGATCAAACACAGACTCGAGCGAGGTATAGAATGTGTCCTTCATGGTGAGATCACTCGCCTCATTCAGAGCATATACAGACACCAGGGAAACGACACCCAAGGAGTGATGAATCCTTAGTCTCATAATATGCTTGTTGACTGGTGTTACCTCAACTATCATTGGACACAGCTACAGCAACTCTTTGGGCATGGTAACCATCAGATCGACAAGACCAATACTTGGTGTAATCACCTGCCATGATCTCGCCGTAATCCAGTCTCCAAAACTCAGAGAGTGCTGCAATACCGATGTTCAAATGCTTGAGCTCAGATGATAACACAGACAGGTGATCATCCTCTCTTCAGGATGGGACATTCCAGACACTCACCCGAAGGGACCACGTCAGGTTAACCCAATGAGTCCTCCTTGAGGTGGACAACACCTCAGCACCACCCCAACACACACAACCACAATCTGCCCTGGGAAGGTTTACCTCATGGTTTTCTTCATAACATCAAAGAGTGTGCGTTGAAAAGGCTTTGCCCCAATCCCGTCATCCGGTGCGCTGCCCTGTGGAGGGCAGCTGCACAAAAGGTACTCTCACAGAGTGTGTTTTCCATTTTCTTTGCATTTTTCTTGTGTTTTGCAGAGTGGAGGGTTTTACGGTGGCCAGAGTGCAAATCCTGCCACCAACCTCGTAAAAAATAGTAACCCAACTGCAGGAAGACGTCCGCCGATACAGTTGGGCACGAGACCAACCAAACTTAATAAAGCAAAAGTTATTCATCTGGCTATCTGTCAAGGTGGAACTCTCCATCAGTCTATATGTTCATTTTGAGATGTGTGGAAGCTGTACATGAGTACTAAATCCCTTCTGTCCACCTCTAACCAACACATCCAGATATGCAGCAAC
>NC_140965.1:50745664-50808164 GCF_056783735.1 Eptatretus burgeri
TGCTGCAAAAGGTACTTCTACCAAGTACTGACCAAAGGGGCTGAATACTCTTACAATCAGTGAATTTTGATTTGTACATGTTTTTTTTTGCAGGTATTCCTGACATATGACCTCCTTGAACTATAACAGTGTTTAGTTTTATCTTTTCAGTTATGAACAAAATAGTTTTTTTTCGAAAAATTGTTTCTGCGTATTTCATAATTAATCAAAATGTGGCATTATTGGTGAGGGGTGAAAACTTTTGCAGGCCACTGTATGCAATAAGATAATCTGGACACGAGGCACATCAAATGACCTTGAGAGCGAAGCCAATTTGGAATTTTGGCAAGTAAAATTAATTAAGGTGAATATAAAACATGGTTGTGTATAATTTGCGAAACCATTATTTATTTATATTCACTTTCCCATCTCCACTACCAACACACAACTTTAAATCATCTGCCCTCTTCCCTCTCGCAGACCATGATAGTATCTGCAACTGATTTAAAACTTTGAATACGTCTCTCAACTATGGAAAATCTCACACACTCACTCTGTCTCTCTGAAAAGACCATCATGACAACCATTCCATCTACTTCCTTGACAAACCTCTTGAAGAAGATCAGAATATGGAGAACACAAATCAATAAAACATACAATTTTTTTTAGCTGTCGTTTTCATCAAGTTTAGTTTGTGTACAAAGCGGATGTGGACAAGTTTTGCATTTTGAGATACTTTCTCGTTCTACCTTGTTTTTCACTGTTGAAGTCGTGTCTTTTCTCTGTTTCTCTCTCTCCCCCTCTCTCTCTCTCTCTCTCTCTCTCTCTCTCTCTCTCTCTCTCTCTCTCTCTCTCTCTCTCTCTCTCTCTGTCTCTGTCTGTCTCCTCTCTCTCTCTGTCATCACCCCAGCTGGTTGCAAGACTGGGGCTTACATTTTTGGGTTTACTGGGCCCATCTCCACTACCAACACACACAACTTTAAATCATCTGCCCTCTTCCCTCTTGCAGACAGTGATAGTATCTGCAGCTGGTTTAAAACTTTGAATAGTCTCTCAACCCTGGCAAATCTCACACACTCACTCTGTCTCTTTGAAAAGACCATATGGAGAACCCTTCCATCTACTTCTTTGACAAACCTCTCAAATATTTTCAGTCCCTCAAACGTTTAGGCCTCACCATCAGCCACTATCTTTCTTGGCCAAACACATAGAATTGTCCTCCAATGCCAGTGGACATCCGTAATGCCAAGTCTTTCCATTGCAAATCCAAACTTCTCACAGCCTACTCGATATACATCTACAGGTCAATGGAGTAGGTTGGAGATGTACAGGAATTCCTCGATTCACAAAAGCGATACGTTCTTGGAGAACAGAATACAAACCGAAAAAAATGCAAGTCGAAAACGCTTTTCCCATTATTTTGAAGGTAAACCAAAAAGGCACTCTTTGACGTTGCGACATCGATAGATATGCCACTGCTCACATGATTACATCATTATACATACTTGTACCAAGTTTGATTTAAATCTCTGAACCCAAATTCAAAAATTAAATAATTCTGGCTGTTAGAATCTTCATTTCCTGTGTCATAGCTTTGTGAGAACATTTCAATGGGGCAGCAGTTGAGCTTGACGAAGGTCTCTTGCTCGACATCTTGAGGAAGGAGCGAGATTACTGGCAATTTTAAATGACAGAGCATTTCACAACGAGAGGTACAAGATGGCAAACAAAGGTAGACTGGCGCTTGTTGCTGCACGAGATGCGTCACACATGTACGCATTGCTGGGATGGCATACGGCATACGCATGGCTGTGATGTGGCTCACCAAAGGAGTGGAGAACTGTTTGAAATTCCCTCCAAGCATTACACTGTACTCAGAGGGATGATGAGCGGCTTTGCTAAACATATAGTCTCTGGCAGGCAAGTGGGGGATTTCATGGGACAACGATGCTGAACACACTCCAAGAAATATCTAACTGCTTATATTAATTCAATGATCCCTTTCCCTTGGTCATCTTTAGCTCACCTGTTCGAAGAACAGAGCTATAGCGATACCCCTGGCATGAGCGTGAAAATGTTAAAGTTTTTGGTGCAAGTTATTTTTTCCTTTCTAATGTTTTTATCTACCGCACTATTTTTTATACACGAGATATGTATATATATATATATATATATATATATATATATATATATATATATATATATATATATATATATATATATATATATATATATATATATCAGGGCGTATTATGTGATACCGGTCGTCCGTCCGTCCGTCCGTCTGTCTGTCTGTCCGTCCGTTCCTGTCCGTACTCTAACTCCCAAAGTTTTCAACTTTCACATTTCATATTTGGTACATAGGTACAGACTGTGGAGAAGGTGTGTCATGACATACGTTCGTTATCGAAAGTGGTTGCCATGGCAACTAGGATGCTGTTTTCCATCCGTTCCTGTCCGCACTCTAACTCCAAAAGTTTTCAAATTTCACGTTTCATATTTGGTACATAGGTACAGACTGTGGAGACGGTGTGTCGCGACATACGTTTGTCATCTAAAGTGGTTGCCATGGCAACCAGGATGCTGTTTTCCATCCGTTCCTGTCCGCACTCTAACTCCCAAAGTTTTCAACTTTCACGTTTCATATTTGGTACATTGGTACAGACTGTGGAGACGGTGTGTCGCGACATACGTTTGTCATCTAAAGTGGTTGCCATGGCAACCAGGATGCTGTTTTCCATGTAGTAGCATAATTCTATATATACCTTCTTGTTTGGGTGTATATTGTGCTCACTTGTGCTCTTGTTACTGATTACAATATACAAATACATCCATTGCTTTAAAATTATTTTGGATCAGACTTCACTGCAATGCTTCATAAAAAATATTAATTATTAGACGAGTCTTTTAAAAACGATAAATGTATAAACATGCGAGCATTGGGTGGCTTTGACACCAACTCTGGTTTTTTTGTTACATTTGAAGGGGCTACACACTAACGAAGATATCTAGTTAGCTTGGTCAGGCTGGTGTTGGCTTCAACTTTTGAAACCTGAGCTCCTCGGACTTTCGGCTCCCCCACCCTGGGCTCCCTTGAGAAAAATCCGGCCGCTCGGGTCCATGGAGGTTTGCATAGCAGCCGGAAAACTGGCCGCTTGGGTATATGCAGGTTTGAATAGCGGCCAGCAAACCGGCCGCTCGGGTATATAGAAGTTCGAATAGTGGCTGGTAAAACGGCCTCTCGGGTTCAAAGGGTAAATGATTAAGTTGGCTGATTTAATATTTTAGGGTCTTGAGTTTGAGCCCCTGTCATGCCGTTGAAATAACAAGAGGTGGGTTGACTGAGCCTGTCATCCTTTGGAGGTTGGCAAAATTAGTACCAACTTACTCGGAAGAATGAACCATTCGAGTATCGTGCATCAAAGTGGTGACACATCCAGGATTGTGCCCCCACCAAGGAAAAACAAATCTCATCCGAGTCTCTCTCAGCAACCGCTCGTTGGACACAAAAATCCGACCAGCGATAGCCAAGGATTCTCCGAAGAGACCTGGTACCAAAGGAATTAAGTCTCCGTCTCAGATCCTTGGTCAGAGTCCAAGTCTCGCATCCATAGAGCAAGATTGGAAGTACCAAGGACCTGAAGACTCGGACTTTCGTCCTCCCGCACAGGTACCGGCAGCGCCACACCCCATGATCCAGTGAATCCATGACTCCCCAGGCCGGACCCAGATGTCTATTGACCTCTGACTCGCAACCAGCAGAGACATGAATATCACTGCCAAGGTAAGTGAATCTCTCCACGACCTCAACATCCTCACCACAAACAGACACAGACAGGACAGCAGCATCCAAGATGTCACCGAAAGCCTGGATCTTAGTTTTGACCCAAGAAACCCGTAATCCCAGCGGCTCCGACTCCTCATTCAGCACCTCGAGAGCCCCCAAAAGGATGTCTAAAGTCTCTGCAAGGATGACTGCATCATCTGCAAAATCAAGGTCCGAGATTTGACATTCCCAAACGATGCACCGCAGCTTGATCTCTCCGACATCCTCCCTAAAATCCAGTCCATACAAGTGCTGAAAAGTGTGGGGGCCAGTACACACCCCTGACGAACTCCAGTAACAACTGGAAATAAGTCAGAGATGGTACCACCACACTTCACAGCACTCTCAGTACCAGAGTAGAGTTCAGACATCAGATCGATCAGTTTTGTTGGCACCCCACGAAGACCAAGAATCCTCCAGAGGACATCCCGATTCACTGAATCGAATGCTTTACAGAGATCAACATAGGCTGCAAGCAGCCCCTGCCGAAACTCTCGTCTGCGTTCGGTGAGGACACGAAGGGCAAGGATACGGTCAATCATTGACCTCTTTGGTGTAAAGCCTCACTGCTTTGGATGCTCGTGCTCAAGCAGATGGTGGCGAACCCTATCAAGAATTATCCGAGCAAAGACCTTGCCCGGCACTGAGAGCAGCGTCACCCCTCGGTAGTTGTTGCAGTCTTGGCGATCACCCTTCCCTTTCCAGAGAGAGACAACAAGGCCCCTCTTCCAGTCAGTTGGGATGATTCCTGTGTTCCAGGCAGAGCACAAAACTGCATGCAACGACACGAGTGCAGCATTTCCACCAGCCTTGAGGAGTTCAGCATGGATGCCACAGATCCCTGGAGCTTTGCCCCGTTTCAACCGGTTCACCGCAGCCCATGTTTCCACAAGCGAAGGTGGACCACAGTTGATTCGAGGGTCAGCAACAGGGATTGTAACACCCTTGACGTCCAACTCGACAGCTGGGGGATCAGCCTGGTACAACCGCTCAAAGTAACCGGCCCAGCGGGCCTTCACTTCAGACTCCTCTGTCAAGAGCCTACCACTCTCAGCTCTAACTGCAGTGCTCCGAGGGATGGGCTTAGATGAACGCAATGCGCGAATTCCCCTGTAAGCGGGACATGCATCACCTGTCCACAGGTGATGCTCTACCCCCTCACAGATTCCTCGCACAAAGGCCTCCTTGTCCACCCTTAGTGCACGTAGAGTTTTACGCCTCAGCTCCTTGAACAGCTCAGCTCTGCCATTCAGTCTGAGCCTGCGACTCTGGTCAATGGTATCCAGTGTCCCTTGAGAGACAAAATTCTCCTTTGCCCTGCGGTGAGCTCCAAGACATCCACCGGCAACATCAAGGACGGTGGTCTTGAAGCACTCCACAACTCTTCAGGACCCCCAAAAGCACCCAGACCCCCCAAGTGTCCACTCAGCCTGTTCGCAAACTCCTCAGCTACTCTCTCATTCCTGAGCTTGCCAACATCCAGCCTAGGCTGGGATGGTACCATTCTCCAGGATTTAAGGTGCAGCTTTAGATTTGCTACAACAAGCCTGTGGTCAGTATTGAGGAACTGAGCACTCCGGTAGACCCTGCAGTTCTGGATCATCCTCCAACGACCGTCAATGAGGACATGGAAAATCTCCTTTGCCACACCGCCAGCATTGGAATACCAAGTCCAGCGATGAGCTTGTGGGCGCTAAAACCATGAACCAGCCACCCTAAGTCCATGACTTCTTGCAAAGTCAAGGAACTTAGTGCTATTCTGGTTCATAGTTCCTGACCCATGGGGACCAACACACACCTCATAACCGTCCCTACCAGTTCCAGTCGATGCATTGAAATCCCCCAAGACTAGAAGTGTATCTCGTCTGGGGCACTGATCAACCACAGACTCGAGTGTGGCGTACAATGCATCCTTCACGGTGAGATCACTCGCCTCAGTCGGAGCATATACAGAGACAAGGGAAATGACACCTAAGGAGTGACGAATCCTTAATCTCATAATACGCTCGTTGACCGGTGTTACCTCAATTATCATTGGGGTCAGTTTATTGGACACAGCTACAGCAACTCCTTGGGTATGGTAACCATCAGAGCGACCAGACCAATAGTAGGTGTAACCACCCACCATTATCTCTCCGCAATCCGGTCTCCGAACCTCAGAGAGAGCTGCAATCCCGATGTCCAAACGCTTGAGCTCAGATGATAACAGAGACAGGTGATCGTCCTCTCTTAGGGATAGGACATTCCAGGCACCCACCCGAAGGGACCGCCTCAGGTTAACCCAAGGAGACCGCCGTCTGGTGGACGACACCTCAGCACCACTCTGATACACTCTCCCGCCATCTGACCCAGGGATGTTACCCCGTGGTTTCCCTCCTATCATCAAAGATTGGGGGTCCCGAAGGCTTTGCCCCAATCCCGTCATCCGGTGAGCTGCCCTGCGAAGGGAAGCTGCACAGGAGGTACTCCCACGGAGTGGGTTTTCAGATTTTTTTTGCGTTTTTGCGTTTTGCGGAATGAAGGGTTTTACGGTGGCCGGAGTGCAAATCCTGCCACCAACCTCCTCATAAAAAGTGACCCAACTGCAGGAGGATGTCCGCAGACACAGTTGGGCACTAGATATGGATGGCCCTTGGCTCACAAGGAGTTCCTCTGCTCTTTGACAGGTTTTGTTTTTAATCCTGCTGGGTGTCCATATCCAAACACCCTCCTCACCAGAAAACCTGGTGGGGGAGACGATTTAGTCGCCGTCAACCCGACCATGGAACAGGTTAGTACAGGTTTACATGGTACCTGTAGCAGGTCACAGATCGAACCTGACCTGACCTGACATATATTCCATGTGTGGCTTGGTTAACCCCCATCGGGGCCCATGCTCTGAGAACAGGAGGGTGTGGCACCGGCCAGAACGAGGTCCTGGATGGTACAAGGCTTCGGTTCAGGTGGTGCTGATGATGTCACCTGGCCTGAATGAAGATGGCAACATGCCACATTTGAATGAATGCCACACAGGGCTTTGAATGAAGGGCATGGGTCGTGGCCACAGGGAAGTGGTAAAAGGCCATGTACGAACGTTGATTGGGGCATTGGGGGAGTGCGGGTCACCACTCGTGGAGAAGAGGAGTCTATTGTATAAACATTCACTTTCCACCATAAAAACTGCACCTGGAGAATGGAAAGGACCTTTTACAGCGTTAATTCTAAGTGGCTTTTTGGCACGAGGGATATGCAGAACACCTTTTTGCAAGGTGATTGCCTCATGCAATAATCGTTCAGCACATACAACTCGTACACCCTGACGCTTTCAGAGGTGACACAGGGCATTCTGAGCAAATTCAAAATTGTCTTTGAGAACCAACATGTGGATAATCCAAAAAACACTGATTACATTATTCAACAATCCATTGCAATGCCATGTCTGTCAGAAAATGAGAGGAATTAAATAATTAAACCTTCAAGCAGGGTCTTCCATTTGCAATGTTGCAAGGCTCTTTAACATGAGGAGAGGAACTGTTTGTGACCTCAGAAGATGTTATCAAGCCACTGGATGAAGAAGAAGTAGGCCAAGAAGTGGAGGTCTGAGGATAATGATTTCTGCTCAGGACCGATACATTTGCATGACCGAGATATGCAATCGGTTTCAAAGTCACCTGAGGACTGTAAAGACACTTCTTGGATCTCGCAGGATAAGTGTCAATACCGTTTCCTTGATGCAATGACATGTTATGTATCCTTCAACAGCATGGTTCTGGTGGGGCAGCCCTAATTGATGGGGGGGGGGGGAGGTGGAGGTGGAGGAGGAGGAGGAGGAGGAGAGGAGGGGCTGGTTATTTTTCCAATCACGTGCTGGCCATGCTCCCGATTCTGTTTTGGAGAAATAGAATAGGAGGCATGACATTTCAGTGTGTGTGTGTGTGTGTGTGTGTGTGTGTGTGTGTGTGTGTGTGTGTGTGTGTGTGTGTGTGTGTGTGTGTGTGTGTGTGTGTGTGTGTGTGTGTGTGTGTGTGTGTGTGTGTGTGTGTGTGTGTGCATGTGCATGTATGTGAAATATATTCAGCGTAAATATATATATATATATATATATATATATATATATATACATATATACATACATATATATATATATATACATATATATATATATACATATATATATATATATATACATATATATATACATACATATATATATATATATATATATATATATACATATATATATATATATATATATATATATATATATATATTTTTTTTTTCCAGTGCCTATATAAAGTCGACACCCCATTTCAAATTTTTCACCTTTAGTTGACTTATAGCCTGGAATTAAATTGCATTAAATCAGACTTTTTCCACCTTCATTTAAACATCATAACCCACAACTTCAAAGTGTAAAACAAATTCTCCAAATTTCTGAAAATTAATTAAAAATGCAACACTACAATATATTGGTTGGATAAGTGTCCACCCCCCTTACATTAGCAATTGTAAATTAGCTCAGGTGTAACCAATCACCTTCAAAATCAAACAGCAACTTAATTGGCTTCCACCTGTGTTAAACTGCAGTGATTCTGATTATTGCAGAATAAAGCAGCTGTTCTTATAGGTTTCTTCTACTGGGTAGTGCATTTCACAGCACAGATTCAGATCAGGGGATGGATATAAAAATATTTCAAAGTTCTTGAATATCCCTTGGAGCACAGTTTAGACAATCATTAAGTAGTGGAGGGCATATGGTACCACCAAGACCCTGCCTAGGTGAGGTCGTCCCTCCAAACTGGATGACCGAGCAAGGAGGAGACTGATCAGAGAGGCCACCAGCATGCCAATGGCAACTTTGAAAGAGATACGTGCAGTTATGACAAAGACTGTTCACTGTGTACATGTGACAACAATGTCCCAAACACTCCATAAGTCTGGCTTGTTTTGTAGGGTGGCAATAAGTTAGCCATTACTCAAAAAAGCCTACCTTGAGCCCCTTTTGAGGTATTAAAAATCCACTCTGGAGATTCTGAAGCCATGTGTCAAAATATTTATGGTCAGACGAAACCAAGATGGAACTTTTTGGCTGAAATGCAAAACTTTACGTTTGCTGCAAACCCAACACAGCACATCACCCAAAGAACACCATCCCTACTATGAAGCATTGTGATGGCAGCATTATGTTTTGGGGATGTTTCTCAACAGTCAGGATTAGGGCAGTCAGGACAGGAGGGAAAATGAATGGAGCAAAATAGAGAAAAATCCAAGAGGAAAACCTGCTGCCCCCTGCAAGAAAGCTGAAATTGAGACAGAAGTTCACCTTTCAGCATGACAAGGACCTGAAGCACACAGCCAAAGCTACACTGCAGTGGCTAAGGAACAAAAAGATAAACGTCCTTGAGTGGCCCAGTCAGAGCCCTGACCTCAATCCAATTGAAAATCTGTGGCATGACTTGAAGATTGCTGTCCATCAATGCTCTCCACGCAACTTGACTGAGTTTGAACAGTTTTGCACAGAAGAATGGGAAAAGATTGCCCAATCAGGGTGTGTAAAGTTGGTAGAAACCTATCCCAACAGACTCACAGCTGTACTGGCTGTCAAAGGTGTTTCCATCATGTATTAACCCAAGGGAGTGGACATTTATCCAACCAAGATATTCTAGTTTTGTATTTTTAATTAATCTTCTGAAATTTGTGGGTGACGATGTGGAAATAAAGGTGGAAAAAGTCTGGATTAATGTAATTTAATTCCAGGCTATAAGGCAACAAAAGGTGAAAATTTTGAAAGGGGGTTTACATTTTCTATAGGCATAGTATATAATATATATGTATATAGTTGCATGGAAAAAATGGGGGGGGGAGGGGGGTTCCATAGATCATGCTCAGAATAACTTTGTCCATTTGGTCGAGTCGGTTTGACTTACACCTGTATCAGGGATATGTCAGAGACAGGTTTTTGTAGTATATGCATTGACAGGGGCAGTGATTTTAACCTTATAACAGAACAGGGCAAGGATTTATTGTATAAAACCTCCTGTACAGGCGAGGCCAGGTGGAGGACTTGTGGGCACCAAGGCACACGGAAAGTGGACCGTGCTTTAAATTGACAACATCAGTGATGTTTGGCCCAGAGAACTGCAAGTCAGGATGGTGCAGTGAGTGATCTGTGGAGCCTTGGAGAGAGGCAGGACAGCCTGAAAGATGTCAATGGCCGCCCACTAGCACCGGGTGGCCAATGCAGGACCAAAGGGTGGTCTTTGGGGCTTAAAAGCCATGTCTGTGGATGCATGCACGTTGGTTTGAGATCAAGAAGAGATTGCATATCGTCTCTGTTTCATCGTGCTCCTGGTATGGATTGCTGAGAGACTGTGAAGGCCAACTCCTCCTCATCACCTCTGACCCTATGCTACACCAGCCTTCACTGTGCCATTGTGGTACAGCTCAAGACCAGCTCATGCTTACTGAAGTCCTCATCTGTATTTCTCCCTTGTTCTGGAGTGAATCCGGTATTTTCATGGCAATTAGCAAAGTATTGCTTCTTTCTATTATAAATCTGGCTGTTCCCTTCTTCCCTTATTGGTTTGGCTGTCGACCGCCAGATCTGTTCCATTTATTTTTAACGTATTGTCTGTCCTTATACTCCGTATTCTTTTTCATAAATCATCATTATTTGTAAGAACATCTCTCTCTTTCTGCCTTTGTGCCCGCACTCAGACCAACCACAAAATTTGGTTTGTATACGAGTGATCCTTAATCTGGAAAACTTCACGCATTCAGTTTTTGTTTTTAAACACTAATGATGTCACCCAAGAATCCTCTTTGGGATCCAATAAAAAACAACTAGAAAGCATCTGAAAATGCAAAGCCCATCCGCTTTGTATTTGGAATTTGTATTTGGATATGCCAAACGGTATCTTTGACCTTTTTGACCAAATTCTTAATTTGTCTTCTCCATATTCTCATAATAAAGTTTTCTTGAAAATTTGACAACAAAAGTTCAAATTGTGTGTGTGTGTGTGTGTGTGTGTGTGTGTGTGTGTGTGTGTGTGTGTGTGTGTGTGTGTGTGTGTGTGTGTGTGTGTGTGTGTGTGTGTGTGTGTGTGTGTGTGTGTGTGTGTGTGTGTGTGTGTGTGTGTGTGTGTGTGTGTGTGTGTGTGTGTGTGTGTGTGTGTGTGTGTGTGTGTGTGTGTGTGTGTGTGTGTGTGTGTGTGTGAGAGAGTGAGAGAGAGAGAGAGAGAGAGAGAGAGAGAGAGAGAGAGAGAGAGAGAGAGAGAGAGAGAGAGAGAGAGAGAGAGAGAGAGAGAGAGAGAGAGAGAGAGAGAGAGAGAGAGAGAGAGAGAGAGAGAGAGAGAGAGAGAGAGAGAGAGAGAGAGAGAGAGAGAGAGAGAGAGAGAGAGAGAGAGAGAGAGAGAGAGAGAGAGAGAGAGAGAGAGAGAGAGAGAGAGAGAGAGAGAGAGAGAGAGAGAGAGAGAGAGAGAGAGAGAGAGAGAGAGAGAGAGAGAGAGAGAGAGAGAGAGAGAGAGAGAGAGAGAGAGAGAGAGAGAGAGAGATAGATAGATAGATAGATAGATAGATAGATAGATGTTTTTTTTGTGGCGTTTTACTGGAGCTTTCCGATGTGGAATGTGATACACCAAAATGATTGCCACGATCTGAGTTGATTAGGCTAATTAATTACAAAGAACCCGGAAGAATTCCCATGATTTAAATGCACACCATGTTAAAGTGTTTCGAGAGCATATTTATAGGTCCTTCCACAGCATGACATTCTAATTACAAAATAAATCACAAAAACAATAAGATTGTCAGAAAGCTTATATTAATTAATACTAATAATAACAACAACAATAATAGTATAATTTGGCAATAATAATAATAACGGATGTATAATCTCCACATCTGGGCTTGGTGAAAAACTAAACTAATGCTCAAGCAGTGCGGCGGGGAGGTATGCTACAAGGTCATGAAGACCGATGAAAATTTGTTCCAACGACCCCACGCGTGATAATTAAAATTCCAGGTCAATTGGATGAAAATTGACGATGTTACTGACGCTGACCTTTGACCTTTTGACCAAATTATTAGTTTGGCTTCTCCATGTTCACAAAATAAAGCTTTTGTTGACAATTTCATGTTAACAGCTCAAATGGTATAATAATTTATGGCTCAGACAGGCACACACACACACACACACACACACACACACACACACACACACACACACACACACACACACACACACACACACACACACACACACACACACGATTGCAAAACCCCATCTCCCATTAAGCGAAGGACGGGCTGACAATAATAGAAGCCTATAATAATACTCTGTGAATTAAACTTCCTCCGGTCACACAAACGTCTCTAATTTATGAGATGTCACTCTGACCACTATAAACAAGAAAATTACCTTTAATAATTACTTTTGAGAGTGCAGTCTCTTGTGACAGAAATGTTTTTAGAAACCTTTTATGTACTGCCTCTTGAGAAATGTATTACATTAATATTGGGGCAATTACAAACGATCCTGCTGGTTTTGAAAGGAATGCTGAATAATGCAGTTATTATTGTTCCCATATAACAGCCCTATTTTTTAAGACATCATTGGGTGCATCGGAGGAAGCAAGATGGAAAATGCAAGCAGTGTGGCAAGGTGCTGTTATTATTGTGTTCACTCATGCACTTGCCTTCATCAACGATAATCACACGTCTGTCCTACCCAGTTATGTTGCTGAATTGACATGGTCACACTATTTCCTAAAAGGGAACAAAGGTTAACAGAGTGCTCCAGTAAGGTTGGCATTGGCAATCACCATTGGGCTTGTCTGTACTGTTTACTGAAAAATTTTCATGGTGGCAAGCTGGACATTGGAAAGCTCCTTATTCGCTGATCTATTTCTGAAATGCACTTGGCTTTTCCTGTCACCTTCCCTCCTGAAGGACATCATCCATTGCCATTGTAGTACCTGGCCTGATGGCTGATCATTTGTTTGTTTGTTGTTGTTGTTGTTGTTGTTGCATCTGTCTGTCGACTTCTCTCATTAGAGCTGTGCAGTAAATGACGAGCCATCCTCCCCTCAATGTGGTTGCTTCTTCCTCATACTTGTCCTCTGATACTCAACGAGCATGAGATCTTTACAGATCACACCTCTTTAGCTTTTTCTTAGCCCATACTCTGGGCCAGGGTAAAGCAGCCACCAAAACAGGCTCATCATTGGGATGTGCATGATCGGACATGAGTAAGATGGCCTAGCCACTCCAAGTAACATTTTCTTACTTCCTACGTAATTGTCTCCGAATCCCCCATTACTACCTCACTCCCTGTGAGGTTATGTGCTGAGACCATTGCTCTCTGTTGGAAATAGCAAGTATGAGTGTGTATGTATCTCTGGCGAAAGGAATTCAGTCTCTTCAAGTGTTTCTGAGTGGAATCCAATACTAAGATCTGTATATAAGCACTGATAGAACCGAAGCCTGATTTACCTTTTGTTTGGTCTTCTTTTGTTAATGAATCAGACTTTTGTTCATGAAGAGTTTGTGCAGGGCTCCAAAAGTCCTGGGCAATCCTTTTTTTCAGTGGGATTCCATCCCTCCTGATCACACAATCATCAGAAAAACACACATACATACATACACAGGCACTTTTGGGGGTGCACGGACATACAAGCACGTGTGTGTGTGTGCGTGCATGCGTCCGTGTGTTTACAGGTTGACTCCAAAATGTGTGCCCTGGGAAAAGTTTAATAATTTTAATATTATCCATCCAAACTTGATAAAAATTCCTGATCATGTTAATCAATCATAATGAAGATGTTACTGAAAATTTCAGTTGTTTACAACAAAATTTTACAATGAAATTACTGACGACGTCAATGTTTGATGATATGCTCCAAATGGACACCATTTCGTTCAATGCAGACGGCCAAACGTCTAGAAAAGTTATTGATCACTTGTATACACGATAATGAGAATTATCCTCAAGCTTCCTTTGCTGATGTTGAGCTCTTGACAGCAGTGCTGAAGTAATGTATTGGGACTGTGGGTGATTGAGTCAGAGATAATAGCTACAGTGCCTTCAGAAAGCATTCACACCCCTTGACTTTTGTCACATTTTGTTGTTACAGCCTGAATTAAAAAAGGATTAAATTTACATTTTTGTCACTGATATACACAAAATACCCCATCACGATAAAGTGAAAACAAGTTTTTTTTTTTAAACATTTTTACAAATCAATTAAAAATGAAAGGATTAAATGTCTTCATCAATAAGTATTGAACTCCTTGAGTCAATACTTTGTAGAAGCAGCTTTGGCAGCAATTACAGCTTTGAGTCTTCTTCGGTATGTCTTTATCAGCTTTGTACATTTGGATTTGGGGATTTTTCTCCCATTCTTCCTTGCAGATTTGCTCAAACTCAGTCAAGTTGGATGGGAAACGTCAGTGAGCAGCAATCCTCAAGTCTTTCCACAGATTCTCAATGGGATTCAAGTCTGGGCTTTGACTGGGCCACGCTAGGACTTTCACCTTGTTCTGAAGCCATTCCAGTGTTGCTTGGCTGTATGCTTGGGGTCATTGTCCTGTTGGAACGTAAATCTTCACCACAATGTAAGGTCTTTTGCACTCTGAAGCAGGTTCTCCTCAAGGATTTGCTTGTATTTGGCTGCATTCATTGTTAGCTCTATCCTTACAAGTCTCCCAGTCCCTGTCACTGAAAAGCATCCCCATAGCATGATGCTGCCACCACCATGCTTCATGGTAATGGTGGTGTTAGATGGGTGATGAGCTGTGCTTGGTTTCCACCAGACGCAGTGCTTTGTATTCAGGCCAAAGAGTTCAATTTTTGCCTCATTCTCTCAGAGTCTTTCACGTGCCTTTTCGCAAACTCTAGGCATGCTATCATGTGGCTTTTTCTCAGGAGTGGCTTTTGTCTGGACACTCTCCCATAAAGCCTAGATTTGTGAAGTGCTGCAGAGATTGTTGTCCTTCTGGCAGGTTCTCCCATGTCAGCCAAGAAACTCTGTAGTTCTGTCAGAGTGGTCATTTGGTTCTTGGTCACCTCCCTAACCAAGGTCCTTCTTGCCCAGTGGCTCAGTCTTGTTGGACAGCCAGCTCTAGGAAGAGTCTGGATAGTTCCATGTTCTTTCAATTTCCTAATGATGGAGCTCATTGTGCTCTTGGGAACTTTCTACTCTCTCGAAATTGTTTTGTACCCTTCCCCAGATCTATGCCTTCTCACAATTCCATCTCCGAGTTCTACGAACAATTCCTTCGACTTCATGGTGGAGTTTCTACTCTGACATGCACTGTCAACTATGGGACCTTGTATAGAAAAGTGTCCTTTTTTCTAAATCATATCCAATCAATTGAATTGGCCGCAGGTGGACTCCAATCAATTTGAAGTGTCATAACAAAGGGGTTGAATACTTATTAACGCAAAACATTTCAGATTGTCATTTTTCATGAATTTGTAAAAATTTATAAAAACATGTTTTCACTTTGTCCTTCAATGACATCAACGACCTCAGCGATAAACCTCACCGCAAACAAAAACAAAATGTTCACCAATTACAAAAAAAGCGATGTGGGATAACTTTGTGCACGACACTGAACAAGAATTACAACAACTCAGCAATAACAACATCACCAACATTGACATCGGCATCAAACAGTTCAATATGATTATTGCAACAACAGCTACGAAATACGTTCCAAATGGCAATATCAAAAAATACAACGCCAACTACATGCCAGAAATCACGCACCTCATGAAACTGAGACAATGAGATGAGTTAAAACGTAACACACCAACACCCAAAGCACCAGGCATAGTAGAAAGGATTTAAACACTAAACACAGATATCAAGAACGTGGTATTCATAGAATACTTACCCCACACAGTCTTAAGAAGGACTTGCTTTGAGCCAACTCTTCTGGCGGCAAATTTGTCTTTAAAAATTTAAATTCAAATCAAATGGAAGACCAAATATAATCGGTACTGCATTGGAGTCATTAGAAGGCACGCAAACAAGCAAAAATAAAAGAATAAGTCATCAGGAGGAATCTGGATAGGACTTGGATCTCATCTGCTACTCCTCTATCCTCAAACCCATCCAGATGCAGCGAAGTGAGCCTCATTCAAAAAAAAAAACAACAATAAAACGAAAGCAGATTCAAAAAAATTAAATAATTATGGCTGCCAGACCATGCAACCGATTAGGTTGAAATTTAAAGCATATATTCCCCATCACTACGAGATAATGATTTTGAACTTTCACATTGATTGATGCGGTGGTTGAAGAGAGAAATAGAAAAATATTGTCCTTCAATCAAATATGGCTGCCAAATCATGTGACATCAATTATTCATGAACACCCTGGTATCCCCAAGGCTTGAGGAATATGTGCGTGAAGTTTCCCTTCTCTGTCCAGCCACCTGGAGAAGATTTTCGAAGGTTTTAGGGTAAATCCAATCTGGCTGCCAAACCATATGACCTATGATGTCATAGGTGGGAAACTTTTTGTTCTTCATGGATAGGTGGTCATACCCGTAAGGTTTCTCCTTGATGAGTTCAGTCATTTTGGAGAAGAATTTTTTGAAGGGATTAAAAAAACCCCAAAAAACAACATTGCTGCTGAACCATGTGACCGATGACGTCATAATTTTTTTTCTGTCGACCAATTTATCCTGAGATGACCCTGAAAATTTTTCATGCTGATCGTGTGGACCATTATGATATCATAATGAATGCACATATGACATCAAAAAAAAAAACACTTATTCCCCTTGGGAGTACTCGACCAGGTGCCAAGTTTCAATGTTTTCCATGGAGTGGATTTGGAGATGCAGAGGTCCAATGTTTCTCCTTTTTCCAACATGGCTGCCACACCACATGTCATATGACATCATAATTGTACGAAAGCATTCTGCACAGGTAGTCGTACCTCTGGTGAAAATTTTGTGTCGATCCTACAAGCAGTTCCAGAGAAAAGGGAAGAAAAAAATGCAGACACATACACACGTACGGGACCGATCACTTAACCCTGCTTTTCGCTTCACGAGCGCAGGCTAACAACAAAATAATAGTGAAAAAAACACAAAACTTGCCCCTTTCTACGCACACGAGACCACTCAACCAATACCAAACACTTGTAGGAAACCATAAACAGCATCACTAACTCCAACAATGGCATAGCACCCTCACATGCAGCCATAACTACGACAGACAACATACCATCATTTAAACAACAAGCGAACATCCTCATAGACCACTACACAAGCACAAGTCATATAGGACTCAGAAAGGAGGAAAGAAGTATTACAAGAATTAAACTCAGCTGCCAACTCAACACCACCATCACGCCATTCACTCCCACACAAACAACAAATATCATCAAAAACACCAAACGCTCACAGGCTATCATCCCTGACAACGTCTCCAATTTACATTTAAAACACCTTGGACCACACAGCATGTCAGAAATCAAAAACATAAGCAATTTCTCCCACCAACACTCAAGAATTCCCCAAATTTGGAATCTTAGCAATATTATTACCCTCCACCCTCCTTGTACCAAACAGAGATCCCACCAAATCAGCCTCCTGCAGATCACATTACTTTGCACATCCTCCAAAGTTACAGAATGCCTAATACTCACATTGACAAACCCTCGCATCCTACTCTCACTCACCCAGCATGGATTCAGACCAAACCACTCCACCATCACTCTCATCACAAACCTCACACAAAACACCTTTGACGACTTCAACAACAGAAAACCACCAAAATCAGACTATTCTAACTGCAACAGACATCAGCAAAGCATTTGATGTCATCCCAAAACTTACTAACAAACAAAATACTCAACACAAACATGCACAACAACACCAAACACTGGCTTGCCAACGACCTATCATCGTAATTTTTAACAAGTCATTACTCACCCGATACTTTCCTAATGGTGTCCCTCAAGGTTCAGTCCTTTCCCCACACTCTTTAATCTGTTCATGCATGATATTCCCCAGCCACCTGAGAACATACAAATATCCTCAAATGCGGACAATATAACCATTACCTCAACTCATAGCAACATCAACACCACCACAGCACAACTTCAACCCTTCCTCAGCACCCAACAAACCTGGTTCACCATCAACAGACTGAAATTAGCCATCTCAAAAATCAAATATTACTCTTTTAACAAATTACACCAAGGAACATAGTGCTACACCACACATCACACATCACACGGAACAACATCCCTATCCTACACACACACCAAACAAAAATATTCGGCATCACTTTGAACACATCCATGTCATTCTCAGATTACATCATAAACATTAAAAAAATAAGCAAAAAAAACATTCACACCCAGGCTGAACACACTTAGGGCACTTACAGGCACCGACTTCGGATACCACAAAGAAACAACATCACTAATATACAAACAGTACATTAGATCAATCATTAGCTACGCCAGTTCATCTTGGGCCTCCAGCCTATCAAACACACATCTCAAAACCTTATCGACCATCCAAAACAAAACCCTTCACATCATCACAGGTTGCACATTAACAATACCCATCGAGCATCGACACACGGAGGTAAAAATGCCAAAAATCAGAGAGCACTTGGACATGAGAGGTGCACAGTTCCTTGCAACAGCAAGTGCCAAACCTAATCACCCTTACCACTACATGTACAACCACCTACAGGCCCATAGACACATTAAAGAGACACCACAAAGACACTAACTACAGTGACATCCTCCAAGACACCCCCCTCCCCCCAATGAACAATGGAAATGACAAAAAACACATCCACACCCACATCACCATATAAAATGCAATCAACAAACTATGCCCAAACACTATCCTTGGCATTAACCCCCACCCATCCATGACACAGACTAACCACTCTCCAGGTTCGATCGTGTTCACCTTGCACGCCTCCACTGTGGACACTACTCACAGCTCTTCCACTATAAACACACACTCAACGACACCACCGATGACACCTGCAACCTCTGCCAGGCAGCTACACGCAACAAAACGCAATATGGAAGACTGATGTATAAAATGGTTATTATGGTTCTGATGTGTAAAATATTTGACTAATTGTAGGTTGTATTCTTAATTTGTCCTGTGCTTAAATGCTGTGTTACCTCATTAAATACAAATAATTAATAGTAACATCCAGAATGTTAAATAAAGTGATTTTAGTTTTGGCATTTTTTGTGTAAATGGTAAGCTGCTTGTGGTGGTGATGTAATAAGAGGAACAATGGCTGCGTGTTGTGCAGGGATTCCAGCAAAAGTTCTCCTTGTACAGCAGAGAGGTGATTTCCATCAGTTGTTCTTGGTGTAAACAGGCAGTGAGTCCAAAAATTAGTTAAATAGCAATTAACCATTTATTTACCCATTTACCAAATTGTTCTGTAGTGCAATAACAGCACGATTACTTTGTGTTTCTCAATCCGATCCACAGTACCACAACAGAGTTAACTGTTTCATGTTGCATCAAGTTGAGGAACCTTGTCTGCTGGGAGTTCATGCAGCTGTCATAATTCCTCCAGCATGGATCATTCGCATTAAACGGCCACAGGTTTTTTTAGATGCACTCTCCTGCTCTCTGCTACAAGCACTCTACACCAAGCACTTGTTCATGGCACCAAGCTTTCAGCACCAAGCACTTTGCTCTTGACATGAAGTTTTTGGCTCTTGTTGAAAATCTTGGCAAAAAGTTGCCCTCTGAATCTAACACTGCAGTGACTAGAGTTCTAAAAATGTTCTGTTCTTCCACCTCCATGTAGAACATTGTTGGTGCTTCCAGCAGGAAGAAGACGAAAGCCTCATTTAAGCGAAAGAGTAACTGGAAAGGACTCGATGTAAGTTTGTGGCACCTGGTTGTGATGTCCGATCCAGCCATAAATAAGGGCTTGTTTAAACCCGTATGGTGGCTGTGTATTTGGGTTGTACCGATTGTAAATTTGATGTCGGCTGTACGTACTCTATGGAATGTTCGGAACAAGTTTGGGATTGTTTCTCGAAGCCATGTTCAAATCTGTGTCCATGGAAATTGCACACTCATCAAATTCAATTGATCCTCACATGGTGTGCATCATGGATTTTTGTCCATATGTGGCATGCGCTGTCGGTTTTTATCCACACTGTGTGTGCTCTTTTTCTTTTTAACCACACACTGTGTGTTCCATGTTTTTAACCACAGACTGTGTGCCATGGTTTTTCAATGACGCATGATGTGCATCACATTGTATAATCCTGCACCCCACATATTCAAACCTTCATCTGCACCCCTCACACTCAAAACTTTCCCCTTCACCCAACCCCCCTCAAAAAACACAAAGCCTCACCTTGCCCCCACAAAGCCTCTCCCCCATCCTGCACCATCCCAACGCCTCCTCCCTCTATCTCTAACTGTGTGGACCTCAAACATCTGAGGTTTCCACTCAAACCTGACGGATCTCTCAATCCAGGCTGCTGCCAATATACCAGACATCATCTTTCAACAGATTTCTTCCTCCCAAAGGATGACATCCCTGACTTCTTTGTGTCTCTCCCTGGTTATTGTCTCCCCTTGATTTGACAGGCCTGAACCACTCCCCAGCTGCGGAGTTGCACTTTACATCAACAACTCGATTTCTCACTGCCCTTGTACTGATCTTACACCTCCCAACCCCCAGAAATATCTCTGGCTGTGACTTCCCGTTTGCTCCCACCTGTTGTTCATCTGTGTTGTACCCTCCTCCAAACATTGACGACTCCATCGACATCTCTCTCAGATAACATGGACAAACTTTTAACCACTCATCCCAACTCTCTCCTCCTCATATGTGGTGGTTTCAATTGTTACCATGCAACTTGTCTGGGTGTTGGTACCTCTCTCACCAGCCATGGCACTTCAGCAAAGGACTTCTGTGATTCCATGGGACTGATTCGATCTGTGAACTCTCCAAACTGGATTTCTCCCAATGGCAAATCCTCCCTTCTGGACTTGGTGATGACTAACTTTCCTGCAAATGTCTCCTGCTCTTCCTCTGCTCCAATTGGTTCATCTGATCATATGCTTGTGAAAGTTAAAAACACTTTGGCTATTCTGAAAGAGCTGCCTCAATGTCGGCCCGGTGAGTCTGGCATTTCACTCAAGCATATTGGCAGGGACTGCGAGCAGCCATTTGTCTTTGGGACTGGTCTCCTATATCTCCTGCCCCTGATGCTAACTCAGCCTGGGAATTCTTCCACAGAAGCCTGCTCTCTCTCGTGCACCAATCCATCCCATCTAGTCTTCATTTGTCCTCCCCCACACCACCCCCCCCCCAATGACTCACTGAATCCTGTGGTGAGACAGTTGCACTGAAACAACTTGCCTTCTCTTCCTGGAAGGCTATTCCGACCAAAGGCAATCTCAGTGCATTCCAAAAAGTCTGCAACAAGTGCGTGTCCGTTCTCAGGAGAGCCAGAAAACAACATCTGTCCAACCTCAAGAATGACCTTTCAAACTTGTCCTCCTCCTATAAAACCTGGTGGTGCCTGGTCAAGTCTGTCTATGGAGTATGCTCCCCCTCCATCCCTTTCCTCTCCCTGTCAAGGCTGAAGTGCCTCTTGGCAGTGTTTTGGCCCCAGCCCAGTTTCTGATCTTCCTAAATGATCTCTCTGACTGGAAAATCCCCTTTATCTCTTTGCTTATGACTCCTCCTTTTGCCGTGACATCCCTCATCCTTCAGACAGGAAGGCTGCAGCCTCTTCCCTCTCTTCAAAACTTGACAAAATCACAAGATGGTGAAACACGTGGAACATGTCTTTCAATCCTGGCAAATCTCACTCTCTCACTATATCTCTCTGAAAGTACCGTCTGGCAAACGCTCCTATCTACTCTCTTAACAATTCTCTTGAGGAAGTTCAGTCATTCAAACTCTTGGGTCTCATTATCAACCATGACCTTTCTTGGGCAAATCACATTTCAAAACTGGGCATCCTGCATCGTCCAATGTCCTTCTTTGGCACACCTGAACTCTTATCCACATATAAGGCTTTCATCCACAGCTTGATGGAGTACTGCTCTCCCCTCTGGGCTGGCTCCCCTGCCTCACAACTTACTCAGCTTGAAGCTGTGGAAACCAAGGCCTTCAAGATTATTGTAACCTCCCACACTGAAGCTGAGTCAATGGGCCTATTACTGTCATTGCAGAAAGGTTGGTGATCGCTGTCTTCTCCCACCTCCTTCATGGTCTTGCACCCTCTACTCTTTCATTGTTTTATCCATCCCCCTATCCCCCCCCCAGTTTTCCACAGGGCACACATGGTCCACCATCAACCCCCTTCTGGTGAAACTACCTAAATCCAATATTATTGCTCACCTCTGTGCTGTACTGAAATGGGAGATGCTTAGCAGGCAGACACGAGCGGAAGGACAGTCGAGCCGGGCTGTGTTGTACAAGTGCGAGCGCGGGCGTACTCTGCCTGGCGGCTCCCCTTTATTCCGTATTCGTCACACTCACGAGCCGGGCGGCTCCAGTATTACTACGACGCCTCAGACGGCGCGCACACCCTATATCCCTTGCAGATACGATTACCACCACGACCACTCCTCCCATCATCACGCCCATCATGCATCATCATCATGCCCCTCCCCGTAGGCCCGCAGACTACACCACAACCTCCACACATTTGTTCCTCTTTTTTTTCACACCTGTGGAACCAACTTCCACATTCTCTTCAATCTCACTCTTCGGTAACTCCCCCTCCCCCAATACCCCAATACCCCCTCCTTCCAAATTTCCAGTTTGCCCTCCTGAGAGTTTCTTTCTCTATCCATCTTGTCCACACCATGCATCCTCTCCTATCCCCCATTCCTCCCCACACCAATTGCTTGCCAAGTCTGCCTCTATCTTGACCTTCAACTCTGTTGTTGGTGTCACCCCTTCTCTCTACTGTTCCTTTTGTCCGTTACATCCTGATGCATTCAATGTACTAGTACAAGCTCCACGAGCCTCGACTATCCATACAAAAAAACAAAATTGCATACTGTGTGCGCCGTGGTGTGTAACGGCACACTGTGTGCGCCATGGTGTGTAACGACACACTGTGTGTAACGACACACTGTGTGTAACGACACACTGTGTGTAACGACACACTGTGTGCGCCCTGGTGCGTAACGACAGACTGTGTGCGCCGTGGTGCGTAACGACACACTGTGTGCGCCGTGGTGCGTAACGACACACTGTGTGCGCCGTGGTGCGTAACGACACACTGTGTGCGCCGTGGTGCGTAACGACACACTGTGTGCGCCGTGGTGCGTGACGACACACTGTGTGCGCCGTGGTGCGTGACGACACACTGTGTGCGCCGTGGTGCGTGACGACACACTGTGTGCGCCGTGGTGCGTGACGACACACTGTGTGCGCCGTGGTGCGTGACGACACACTGTGTGCGCCGTGGTGCGTGACGACACACTGTGTGCGCCCTGGTGCGTAACGACACAATGTGTGCGCCCTGGTGCGTAACGACACACTGTGTGCGCCCTGGTGCGTAACGACACACTGTGTGCGCCCTGGTGCGTAACGACACACTGTGTGCGCCCTGGTGCGTAACGACACACTGTGTGCGCCCTGGTGCGTAACGACACACTGTGTGCGCCCTGGTGCGTAACGACACACTGTGTGCGCCCTGGTGCGTAACGACACACTGTGTGCGCCCTGGTGCGTAACGACACACTGTGTGCGCCCTGGTGCGTAACGACACACTGTGTGCGCCCTGGTGCGTAACGACACACTGTGTGCGCCCTGGTGCGTAACGACACACTGTGTGCGCCCTGGTGCGTAACGACACACTGTGTGCGCCCTGGTGCGTAACGACACACTGTGTGCGCCCTGGTGCGTAACGACACACTGTGTGCGCCCTGGTGCGTAACGACACACTGTGTGCGCCCTGGTGCGTAACGACACACTGTGTGCGCCCTGGTGCGTAACGACACACTGTGTGCGCCCTGGTGCGTAACGACACACTGTGTGCGCCCTGGTGCGTAACGACACACTGTGTGCGCCTTGGTACGTAACGACACACTGTGTGCGCCCTGGTGCGTAACGACACACTGTGTGCGCCCTGGTGCGTAACGACACACTGTGTGCGCCCTGGTGCGTAACGACACACTGTGTGCGCCCTGGTGCGTAACGACACACTGTGTGCGCCCTGGTGCGTAACGACACACTGTGTGCGCCCTGGTGCGTAACGACACACTGTGTGCGCCCTGGTGCGTAACGACACACTGTGTGCGCCCTGGTGCGTAACGACACACTGTGTGCGCCCTGGTGCGTAACGACACACTGTGTGCGCCCTGGTGCGTAACGACACACTGTGTGCGCCCTGGTGCGTAACGACACACTGTGTGCGCCCTGGTGCGTAACGACACACTGTGTGCGCCCTGGTGCGTAACGACACACTGTGTGCGCCCTGGTGCGTAACGACACACTGTGTGCGCCCTGGTGCGTAACGACACACTGTGTGCGCCCTGGTGCGTAACGACACACTGTGTGCGCCCTGGTGCGTAACGACACACTGTGTGCGCCCTGGTGCGTAACGACACACTGTGTGCGCCCTGGTGCGTAACGACACACTGTGTGCGCCCTGGTGCGTAACGACACACTGTGTGTGCCATGGTTTGTTCCACAGTGTGCGTTGTGGGTATTTATCCTGAAATATCTCTTCAATCATTTTTCCCATGTTGGTTGGTGTTATTGACGTTCTCTACATTGGGCTGAGAAAATTCTTACAACTAGTCCACTGTCAGTCTGGTGATGAAGACTTTCTCATGTAAATGAGGTTCCAAAATGAGCAACTTTTATTGTGATTTGGTTTGCCAGTTTTCCATTATCTTGACCCCTGATATGCATGCAGGGAGTGATTGGACAAGAGCTGAAGCTTTTGAAGATTTTTTTTGTTTATTTCACCTTTGGCTTCTGCAGGAGATCAAATGGAAACCTTTCCTTATCAAGCCTCTTACATCTCCTCTGGTAAAACCACTGCTTGTCTTTATCAATCCTCGCAGTGGAGGAAACCAGGTGAGGCTTTTCTCTTTGCTTGGTTTTACAGACTTGGTGA
The DNA here is from genome assembly GCF_056783735.1 of Eptatretus burgeri. Lineage (NCBI taxonomy): Eukaryota > Metazoa > Chordata > Myxini > Myxiniformes > Myxinidae > Eptatretus > Eptatretus burgeri. Next base: position 50,770,574 of record NC_140965.1, read on the forward strand.
TTTTGTACACTTTTACTGAAACATTTCCTGTCTTTGTGTCTCTCTCTCTCTCTCTCTCTCTCTCTCTCTCTCTCTCTCTCTCTCTCTCTCTCTCTCTCTCTCTCTCTCTCTCTCTCTCTCTCTCTCTCTCTCTCTGTCTCTGTCTCTGTCTCTGTCTCTGTCTCTGTCTCTGTCTCTGTCTCTGTCTCTGTCTCTGTCTCTGTCTCTGTCTCTGTCTCTGTCTCTGTCTCTGTCTCTCTCTCTCCCCAGGGTCACAAGGTCATGCAAACTCTCATGTGGCTGTTAAATCCGAGACAAGTATTTGACCTCAGCAAAAATGGACCTGAGGAGGCGTGAGTAATTTTCAATATCTTATAAGAGTTTACAACCAGCACAAGATAAACTCCTAACACACACGAGGGATGATTAACTATCAAATCACCCACTTTTTCCTTTCACACTATCCAATGGCACTTCAAGTTACATCCACATGAGCTAGTTACGAACAACCACACATGCTCTGATGAGATGGCACATCCATGTGTGTTACTTCAGCACTATGAGTGCATGTGTGACCTTCGCTGGGCAGGGGGGAGGGTGGGGGGGGGAAGACCTCCTCATGGGTGGTCGAGGGTGAGGCTATAAAATGCACAACAGAGACCGAGAGGCACCGTAGGGGAGAGATCCTGAGAGATGCCCAGCATGCCAGACACAAAAACATCAAACTGGTGGAGCATGGCCTGCAAAGTGAAAATGGGTCTGAAGGGTGAGCCTGCTGTAAAATGCCAATGGCATCTCTGCCAAGCCTGCGAGACCAGCCTGTGTCATGTCTCCGCCTTTCACCACAGGGAAGACCGCAAACAACTGCACCACATACCACTGTCAACTCTTCTGTTCATCCAATGTCCCTGTCCAAGCCTGCGAGATAAGAATAGGAAAAAAATGTAAAGGCATACGAACATTGTTCGCATGGGCAAAGCCAGTAATCATACGGGGTATGTTTGTGCCCCACAATGTATAAGCATACTCCACATATATGTGTATATATATATATATATATATATATATATATATATATATATATATATATATATATATATATATATATATATATATATATATATCGCGACCCCTAACGGGAGCAGCCGAAAGGAGAAGAATAAGATATATATATATATATATATATATATATACTATATAGTAATTTGTTCAGTATTTTGTGTAGATTGGTGACAAAAAATTGAAATTTAATCCATTTTAAATTCAGGCTGAAACACGCCAAAATGTGAAAAAATCAAGGGGTGTGAATACTTTCTCAAGGCAGTATGTATGTATGTATATATATATATATATATATATATGTATATATATATATATATATATATATATATGTATTTGTGTTTATGTATATATATATTTGTATATATATATATATTTGTATATATATATTTGTATAAATATATATATATATATATATATATATATATATATATATATATATATATATATATATATTTGTATATATGTGTATATATATTTGTGTATATGTATATATATATATATATATATTTGTGTGTATATATATATATATATATATATGTATATGTATATATGTATATGTATATGTATATATGTATATGTATACATATGTATATATGTATATATGTATACATGTATATATGTATATATATATATATATATATATATATATATATATATATATATATATATATATATTTGTGTATATATATTTGTGTATATGTATATTTATACATATGTATTTGTGAATATATATATATATATATATATATATATATATATATATATATATATGTATATATTGTTGTGGAAATGGCCCTTAGTATGCTACTAAATATAGGATTAGCCCAGATCCCCCATTAAATGCATGTTTAGCCAGGCTGTTGGGTAAAATGGACGTTACATGTGTGTCGGGAGGTGTCACAGGCTGTTATTTGTGCAGTGGAGTTGGATCGAGAGCTTCTTCTTCTTCCTTCCTCTCTCCAGACAATAGTCCCCGCCCAGCACTGAGAGGGGGAGTGGCCAAAAAGAGGAAGTGAAACTCAGAGGCCAAGCACCGAAAAGAGGAAGTGAAACTGGAGAAGTAAAAAACTGCAGTCGGCTTTGAGGCATGCTCGGGCTTGGAGGCAAGCAGAAAAAGGAAAGCCAGTGGTGATTCTGCCGGGAGAGAAACTGAACCTCAGCGTGCCGGGTCTGCCTTCTGTGGCCTGGAGAAGCGAGCCAGGGCCGAAGGAAAGGCAGGGAAAGGACTGCATGAGGTCTGCCTGCCCTCGGCTATATGAGAGACGACTGCTGGGAGTCGTGATCTGCTGTGTCTGTCTGCGATCTGCTTCGTGAAGGAGGCCTGGACTTGTATGCTGGACCTTGTGAGAAACCAGCTGAAACCCATCATCGACCTGACCGTCTGGTGCAGTCGACCTCGCGGGGTCTGAACGCGCGGAGGCCGTGTGCGTGGGCGGTGCGACATTGGAGGACGAGTGCCATCTTGCCACTTGGAGTGCTCGAGCCTGGGGCTCAAATCCAAGCTTGGGACATCGGCTTGTTACGAGCCACATTCGTGCTTTTGACACTTTCCTCTCATCCATGAAACGTCACCAAGTACTCTGTCTTGTCTGCATGCTGTCTGTGTCTTGTCTGCATGTCGTTTAAGGCTTATCTCGTTAGGGACCCCTTCGAAACTCGTAATCCGTATCTCCCTAGTTAAGAATGGGTTATAGATTAATTAAAACATTGTCGTGAATGTTTTGCTTGTGTCGTGTTCCCAGATGTCCCCAATAAATCTGGCTGATTCGTATGAAGTTGCCGCTTTGAATTGGTTCGTGCCGCGTCGAGGAACGATCCGCTCGATTTGGATATAGAAAAGGAAAATGGTTACAGACTGGTAGACTCCACTCGGTCTCTGACAAACCAATCTGTAACCAGGGTATATTCCCCCAGCTGGCAAGGTACAGGTGTATTTTGGTACCGTGATTCGAGATGCACAACCCAAGAACTGTGCCGAACCAGTCGGCATTATAACCCCGGAGACGGTGGTGGTTGGGTGCGAAAACCCAAACTGGGTATGGACGGCGATTGACGCGCTCGTCCAAGAACCTTCCACTCTGGATCCGCAACATTTGGTGTCAGGAGTGGGATATTTGGACCTGTGGTGCATTTCGAACCCCGAACATTGGTTACGAGAGGCGCGAGGGGGGGGGAGGGGGTGGGGGGAAACGGCGCTCGCAAATTTGATTTTATTTTGAGCGGATCGGGTGTAAAACTTGGAAATTATGAAGAAAATGGAGTCGCAAAATGGCGGCGCGGCACGACACGAAGCGTGAGTGGGCTATTAATAGTGCAATGAGCCGCACGGCACAAAGGAAACGCTCCCGCCCACCGGTTCGGGCAACGTGGACACGGTTTGCGCCATGGCAGACGAATCAGGACGCCAACGCATACATTGACGAGATTCATACACGATTGTCGGATGCCTTGGAGCAGTGGAGGTGTGGTGATAATTATATAGAGGAGTTGCAGATTAAGTTGCACAAGGCACAACGGCACGCAGACGAGGTTCAGGAGAGTGTTATGTGCACGGGGAGTCACAACAATTGGCCGATGCGCAGGAACGAATTCGGGAGCTGGAAAAGGACTTAGCCAATGCAGACGAGATTCAGGAGGATTATGTGCACAGGGAATCACAACAATTGGCCGATGCACAGGAACAAATTCGGGAGCTGGAAGAGGACTTAGCCAGCACAGGCGTGGAACTACATGGAGAAATGATTAAAGTAGAGTGTTTTACCCATCAAGTGGTGGAAAAGGCAAGACAGTTCAAGGAACTACAGGGAGAAATGAGGAAAGTAGAGTGGAGTACCCATAAGTTGGAACAAGAGAAGAGCGAACTCAACAAAAGAATAGAGGAAGAGCAAACTAGTAACTCCCAGGATAGGGAGAACTTGGAAAAAGAATGGAAAAAAGCTAGAAAAGGAAAAATGTGAACACGATTTGGAATTGAAACAACTGAAGGAAGAGGTAAGATCAGGCAATCAGATGAGAGAAAGCCTCGAACAGAAGATAAAAAGAGGAGAGAAATTTCTGGAGTAAAGGAAGGAAGAATTGTTGGAAAAGTCAAGACAGTTCGAAGAACTACAGGGAGAAATGAGGAAAGTAGAGTGGAGTACCCACAACTTGGAACAAGAGAAGAGCGAACTGAACAAAATAATAGAGGAGGAGCAAATTAGTAACTCCCAGGATAGGAAGAACTTGGAAGAAGAATGGAAAACTAAGCTGAAAGAGGAAAAACGGGAATTGCAACAACTGAAGGAAAATGGTAAGAATAGGCAATCAGATAAGAGAAAGTCTGGAACAGGAGATGGAAAGAGGAGAGAAAGATCGGAGGAAAAGGAGGGAAGAATTGTTGGAAAAGTCAGCACAGTTTCGGAAATTGGAGTGCAGGGGAAATGAACTGGCATGTGAATTGGAAATTAGCGAGGGATATGGTAAGAGAATGGACGAAATGAAGGAGGAAGCATGCAAAAGAGGTGTGGAGATGAAGGAATTATGGGGAAAAGCTTCTGAGTTACGGAAACGCCAAAACAAAGAGACGGAATTACAAAACTAGCTGAGGATGTTAAGAGAGGAAAGAAAGAGAACGGAGAATGTAACGTTAAGGAACCACACTGTGCAGATCGAACAGCTAGAAGCCAAAGCAAGGTTGGAGTATGTGGAGATGGTGAAAGAACAAGGAATGAAGCAGGAAAGAGAGATCAACCAATTGAGAGAGATGACGAGATTGGAGAAGGAAGAACAAGAGAGACAGTGGGAGAGGAAACAAAGAGAAAACGAATTTGAAATTGACCAACTAAAGGAGAGAGCAAAGTTGGAGTACGCGGAGATGGAAAAACTCCGGAAAGATAACGAACAACTAAAAAGGCTCAGAGGAAGAACGACTCAAATGGAAAGGAAAATGGAGCCAGGAAGTAGAACAGCACAATAATGTGGGATGTGTGGCATCACCACAGGGAGGAATGTTAGTGGTGCGGAACTTGATTGACATCACTCGTCGGATGAAACAACAATTAGAGCAAACCCTGGTGATGGAGACATTGAGCGAGCATTCGGGGTTGTTGACGAATGAAACACATTTTGAGCAGGTCCAGCATGTGGAGCTGACAGCCCCAGAGGAGTGTGGCGAATCGATGATGAGCAACCTGCTGGAAAGAAGCGACCGGACGAGGTGACTCTGTGACGAAGCAGGTACGAGGGCACATGCATACATGGTGCAGACGATGAGCTTGAGGTAGAAATTGAATTTTATGTTAATAAGGAGACTCTGTCCGATGGGGTGCACGTATGCGTGACCCCTGAAGGTGTGTGTGTGTGTGTGTGTGGAGTGCCTGTGAATGAATGTTGTGAGCCCACACTCCAGACTACAGCACCGGTATGTTCTGCCGAGGCCAAAGTGTGTGTGTACTCACGTGGCGTTCGGGAATGTAGCCTTGGAGTGTGAGGCAGTTCGTCACTATGCAGGCAAGGTTGAAGGTGTGGAATGTGAACACCTAACCTTGGAATGTGTGCAGCCTGCTGTGTGTGGGAGTCCTGAGCGTGGAGTGAGTGGTGACATAGGAAATAGTTTAGAGGTGCAATGGGAAAGATAAATTCCACCAGGACAGAACTTGAGCCAGGGGACAAAAACCAGAATGGACAACTCCGCATGGGTTCTTACAGAGTTAGAGGTGCTGCATCCAGGAGCAGGCTTTAGAAATTGGATTCTAATTTCTCTATCAGCCTCACAGGAACTTTCGGGTAGAGCGCAGATGAGTGGCAAGTGGCACTGGCGTGTGTCATTTGGTCTTCAAACCTTTCTGAGCACACGAGGGGTTTGGCTAGCTGAGTGGGGTTTATCTGTCTTGAGGGAGTTATGGAGAAGAGGGGGAGGCCGGCTCCCCGATGGGGGTTTACCTGATTTCCGTGAACCCTGGAGAAGAGGGGGAGGCTGCTCCCCCGATTGGGGTTTACCTGATTTCCGTGAACCCTGGAGAAAGAGGGGCAGGCCATTCCACCGATTGGGGTTTACCTGATTTCCGTGAACCCTGGAGAAGAGGGGGAGGCCATTCCACCGATTGGGGTTTACCTGATTTCCGCGAACCCTGGAGAAAAGGAGGGGGTGGAGGCAAAAAGGTCTAGTAGTAGTCACACTCCCCTGCCAGCGAGTTATTCCTAGCACCACCAAATGAAAAAAAGACAAATAAGGGCCTTGCCCAGGTTTAATAGAATGGAACAGTGTGCCAGGTCAGGAAAAATGGGTCATTAGGATCATTCCAGCCATAGCAGGGTTTGTTGCATTGTCTAGAGCTAAAAGTAAATGGTTAGGTTCGATGGACTCTCCTCCACACCATTCATGTGTGACACCTGGTATGAGTAATGTTGATGGGAAAATTTGTTAGCAAGGGCCATGCTCGGTCACCCTCTCCAAGTGCCAGAGAGGCCACCAGTATGTCATGAGCACACATCCATGAAGATACCAGTTTGAGTAAGAAACACACCATCCTGTCAGGAAAGAAAAAAAAAAGGGAGAAGGGAAAAATAAAAAAGACAACTTAACCAAAACAAGTCCCTACCAAAATAAGGCAGGCAAGGAAGGTTAAGGGTCTGAGGTCAGCACACCCATTTGATGACAGAAGGCATAAGAGTGGCATATATTTGTATATATTGTTGTGGTTACCAAATTCGCAAACCACCATTCAGGTCCCTTAGGTGAGGTATCTCGGTAAGTACATGTGTAGTTAGGCCCAAACCCGTTGTCCAGTGGGAATACATGTCATTTATGCGTGCTGCGACTCTTCAGGATAGCCGTTTTTCTTTTACTATCTTTAATTTGGACCAACCGCCATTGTTACCACCACCAACCACCGCTTCACCACAACCGCCACGACCTTCACGTCACACCTCGCAACCGTCGCATCGCCACCGTTCTTGCGCCGCCTGTGGGTACCGGTGTTGGACTCGTGCAGGGCGCGCGCCGAACAGCGTGTACAAAATCACGGATTTTGTGCTTCAAAAACGGATCAAAAACGACACGCCCACTTTTTGCCGTCCAATCGGTGAGTGAGGGGCGAATTGGCCCCGCCCCCAGGGCGTTGGAGGGCGATCGATATATGCAAATTTATGGATCAAAAAGCATTCACGCCCACTTTTTCTCGGGCCAATGGGGAGCGAGGTGAAAGGTCGAAGGGAGGGGGTCAAAGATGAGAGGGCGAAGCCACGGGGCTGATAAAAAGCGACCGTGTTCGTCAGAGTAGTAGAGTAGGAGAGTCGAGAGGGAACAGAGAGTCAAGACTTCGCGGGCATTGGAGTTGGCAAGAAGGAGCTGGTCGTCGTGTGCGTTGGAGTCGGAACGGAGGGGACGGAGCTGTGGAGAGGCGGCGAGGGCAGACGAGGGGGTGCTCGCGTCGTGCGGGGAGCTGCACCCCAGGGAGGCCGACAGCGTGACCTGGCCGAGGTGGAGACGCTCGTCGCGGGGCAATAAAAATCCTCTATACCCCGAGCATCAGCAACCCCCTCCTGTTTCCCCCCGCGCTGAGATAGTGCGACCAAGGGGGCCCCTTTCCCACCCCCTACCAGACACTGCCCGCGAGGCCCGCGGAGTTGAGGCACCATCGCCGCTCCGCGTCTCATCACCAGACGGGTAGGCCCGACCCGGTCTCGGCCTCAGGCCCGCCTCATCTTTGAGGGTATTCTTTTCTTTGGTTTTGGGTATGTGTTGTCGGCGCCGTCTGTGAAGTAAAATTGTATAAGTGTTGCCGTGTGCTCGTGTAATCGGTATTAGATCTGCATTGTCGCATTTGCTTTTTGTGTAAATTGAATTGTGTTTTTCTTTTCTATGTGCTTTTGGTGGAATTGAATATGTGTGCTTCCCGTGTGCCGCGAATAAATGTGCTTTGTGTTGAACTGTTTCCCGCTTCGCTTCGTCATTTCCTTCATTGAATCCTCATCTTGCTTCACGTAAAGGGTTGGTAGTGGGCTGAATACGCCCGATAATTAATCGAACCGTCGAGGTCGACGATAACACCGCTCGGTTATTCTGATAGTACGGAACGGGTCGCTTTAGTGGCCCGTGTCCAAAGTCGACCTGCGGCGAGGTGCGATCGTCCGGTCTACCCTCCGCGTGGGTACTTTGGTAGGTCGAATTTGGCGAGCAACCCTATCCCACGCGGGGGCTGATTGGCTCGATCGCGGTGAGACCGAAAGGTCCACCCGTGACTGGTTCCCGGCGTTAGTCCGAGAGGGTCACGACTGGATTGTCCGTCCGGTGGGCGACGTGCCGCGATTCGAGTTACGTGGCCGTCGCACGCCGGCGGGCGCGAATCCGCAACAATATATATATATATATATATATATATATATATATATATATATATATATATATATATATATATATATATATATATATATATATATATATATTTATATATATATTTATATATATTTATATAAATAATATATATATATATATATTTATATATATATATATATATATATATATATATATATATATATATATATATATATAAATATATATATATATATATATATATATATATATATATATATATATATATTAGGGTGTTTCACTCATGGTGGTAAAAAATGAAATTTGTTGAAAATTGTCAGAAGGGGTGTCCCCTTGTTTCTTATGACCCATAAATATTTTCGGCAAATATTTGGTTTGATTCGTCAATATTTACTGGTCCCACAGTTGGACAAGATTCCACATTTCAAGTGAAACTTCGAAAAAATCAAATGGAGAAGACAAAAAATTGCAACAAACGTTTATTGAACTGAAAATTAACAAAAAAATTTATGAAAAAGAAATGTAGAACAATTATGCAAGTAGAGCAGGGCAATCAAATCATTGGGCTCAAGGAGCAGGAGGGAACTTAGCAGTCACTCCAGCCTTTGTTCTCTTGATGGTCTTCCGGTCATGATGAACAACTTTGAGGAGGAACTGCTTCTGCTGCTCGTCTTCGGTTCGGGCTTGGAGTTTTTGTATCAGTGCCACTCCTCTCTCTGCTGCATCATTGGTGACCTGCAGGCCTCGGACGGTAGCTCGAGTTCGTGGATCTTGCAAAACATCTTCCACGTTATGGGTAGTGACCATCCTCCCAGCAAAGATCCCAATGGCCTCTAGTGTTCGCCCTGTTACCAATTTGGAAAGATCATCAGGGAGAGTGAAGTTCTTCTTTTCAAGTCTCTTGAGTGCTTTCGAGGTTGCTGGACGGCTTTGGTTCTTGACCATGGCCGCCCGGTCATCGGGAGACACTCGTTCGTCGAAGAAGGCTCGGGCCACTCCTTGCTCTGAGAGGGACCGGAGGTGCCTTTGGAGGGCCTTCTCTGCCGTTGACCCGAGTTCTCTATCCACAAACACCTGGAGAATCGCCAAGAACTCCAGGTCATTCTTCGGTGCACAGTTTGGGACAGCTGCCTCATGCCAGAATCTGACGTAAATGAGACTGACAAAACGGGCCAGTCATCGGACTCTGCATTTTTCCGAACTCGTCAGCTCCAGTTGTTGCAAAAACAGGGCAATCTTCAGGATATAAATAGCCTTTGCCATCCATCTCGCCTGATGGAAGACTCCAGGGGCCCTAAATCAAGGCAGATCTCCGCTCCATCCTCCGAGGTAGAGAAGAGAGAGCTGAAGGAGTTCGAGATAGTCCTCTCGGGTGGGCTGCATCATGGATGACTCTCCTGAGGAAGTCTATCATCTTCAGCCTTTGTGATTCACTCCACTCATCCAGGGGTTGTTCGTCGCTGAGGGTACCGGCAGATGTCTTGTCCAAGACATCCCATTTTCCTCGGAATCGTTTGAAGAGGGGAATGTCGGGACCTGGGGCAGAGCCGAAGAGGAGTTCATAGGTGTTCTTCAGTACCACCTCGTGAATGTGATGTCGGCATGCCAGCCAAAGAAGAGGTCTTCCAAGGGACTGTTCAATTATGGTGCAGGCTCCGCTAATCATGCCACTGTTGGATGCAGTCGTATCAAATGAGAGACCGATGATCTTGTCAGCAATCTGATACGTGTCCGGCAGCCGAAGAACGGTATCTGCTATCGACATATCGACATAGCTGACGAAGGGAACCTGTATGTTGTGTGCAATTGATTTCCAAATTCGTAACAATATTGAAAAGTTCATGATAGACGCTCTCAAAAGGCACCGTACATGTGCTCAGTATTTAAGGAGATCCGGATCTTGTCTATACAAGAGCTGAGGCCAAGAGATTAAGGTTTTGTCTTCACAAAAAGAAGAACAAGAAGAAGATGAACAACGCCGAGCTCTCTATGAGCAGCGTACGCTACGCGAGACGCTGCTAAAAACGTCAACATACTATTCAAAAGTGTGCGATCTGTTAACACGGTCCCATTTCGCTAAGATTTTGCATGAAGCACTTTTTATTGGAAAGGCTCAAAGGCAAACCTGTGCTGATAAAATTATTGCACTTCAGAAAAAATAAAACACCCTAATATATATGTATATTCTGAAACGCAAAAGAAACTTACCACCTTTTAAACCATCAAATATCAACAAAAACACTGCATGTAGTAAATGTGTGAACTTATTTGTGGACAATAGTGTCCTCACTGTCAGACAAAACGGTCACGGATGGTCACTTGAACCTTCAATGGTCACTTCATAGCACAGCTGTTGAACAGCCGTTTTGACTGTCAGTGATTCGCCAAGGGGTATGGGATGATTTTAATGAGCTGCAAGTGATGTCTTGATATTGGCTTTTAAAAGGCCAGTGCAAAATGGGCATTTCAATCAACATGCCACGATTGTCAAGGGATCAACGGCAGTGTGCCTTGGGCATACTGCAAAGCGGATTGAGCTACCGTGAGGTGGCACGTTGCCTTGGCTGTCCACACCAGACGATATCGGCCCTGGTGGACAGAGACACCCTCCACAACGCTGCAGATGACAGACCTCAATCAGGGAGGCCAAGAGTCACCATCTGCAAGGCAGGACAGGCAGATGGTCCTAAGTCAGATGGCTTCAGACATTGAGGACTGAGTGGGACAGAATCCAGCAGCAATCTATCCAAAGACTGGGAGGCAGTATGCGCCGACGATGCACTGCCTGTATCCAAAACAATGGTGGTCACACACACTATTGAAAGGGGACTGACATTGCACCCTGTGCTGTTCTGTACTGGAGAACAAACTTATGAGATGGTGTATCTTGGTCAAAAACTTGACATGCCATCAATAAAATGCCAATGTTTCAATTAGCAATTTTTGGTTTGTTTTATTTTGAACTGTTACAATTTTATTACATTTCAAACAAGTGGGAAGTTTCTTTTGCGTTTCAGTATGTATGTATGTATGTATGTATGTATGTATATGTATATATATATATATATATATATATATATATATATATATATATATATATATATATATATATATATATATATATATATATATATATATATATATATATACCAATACACACACACACACACACACACACACACACACACACACACACACACACACACACACACACACACACACACACACACACACACACACACACACACACACACACACACACACACACACACACACACACACATACACACACACACACACATTATATATACATACATATCCACAAATATATATATATATATATATATATATATATATATATATATATATATATATATATATATATATACATACATACATAAATACATGTATTAGTGGGGCAACTTAGCTAAATATAGCATAACAATTGTGCATTTTGTGAGGAAAGCACCAAATTTGGCACACTAGTAGCCTATCATGTTATGAACAGATTTGGATATTGGGTCATCTCAAATTCAGCCGCTGATAGCTGTGGCAGCCATTTTCCACTGCCATCAAAAATTTTGAGATGGCCCAATATCCAAATCTGTTCATAACATGATAGGCTACTAGTGTGCCAAATTTGGTGCTTTCCTCACAAAATGCACAATTGTTATGCTAAGTTGCCCCACTATATATACATACAGATATTTACAAATACATATATATATATGTATATATATATATATATATATATATATATATATATACATATATATATATATATATATTTGTATATATATATATATATCTATATATATATATATATATATATATATATATCTATATATACAGTGGGGAGAACAAGTATTTGATACACTGCCGATTTTGCAGGTTTTCCCACTTACAAAGCACGTAGAGGTCTGTAATTTTTTTTATCATCGGTTCACTTCAACTGTGAAAGACGGAATCTAAAATAAAAATCTTGAAAATCACATTGTATGATTTTTAAATAATTAATTTGCATTTTATTGCATGAAATAAGTATTTGATACGTCAGACAAAACAGAATTTAATATTTGGTACAGAAACCTTTGTTTGCAATTTCAGAGATCAGACCTTTCCTTTAGTTCTTAACCAGGTTTGCACAAACAGCAGCAGGAATTTTGGCCCACTCCTGCATATCTGCATACATGCAGATCTTCTTCAGATCCTTTAGGTTTCGGGATGTCGCTGGGTAACACAGACTTTCAGCTCCCTCCAAAGATTTTCTATTGGGTTCAGCTCTGAAGACTGGCGAGGCCACTCCAGGACGTTGAGATGCTTCTTACGGAGCCACTCCTTAGTTGCCCTGGCTGTGTGTTTCGGGTCGTTGTCATAATGGAAGACCAGCCACGCCCCATCTTCAATGCTCTTGGAAAGGGAAGGAGGCTGTTGGCCAAGATCTCGTGATACATGGCCCCATCCATCCTCCCCTCAATACGGTGCAGTCGTCCTGTCCCCTTTGCAGAAAAGCATCCCCAAATAATGATGTTTCCACCTCCATGCTTCACGGTTGGGATGATGTTCTTGTGGTTGTACTCATCCTTCTTCTTCCTCCAAACACGGCGAGTGGAGTTTAAACCAAAAAGCTCTGTTTTGGGTTTCATCAGACCACATGACCTTCTCCCATTCCTCCTGTGGATCATCCAGATGGTCATTGGCAAACTTCAGACAGGCCTGGACATGCGCTGGCTTGAGCAGAGGGACCTTACGTGCTCTGCAGGATTTTAATCCATGACAGCGTAGAGTGTTACTGATGGTTTATTTTGATACTGTGATCCCAGCTCTCTTCAGGTTTTTGACCAGGTCCTGCCGTGTAGTTCTGGGCTGATCCCTCACCTTTCTCATGATAATTGAGGCTCCACGCGGTGAGATCTTGCATGGAGCCCCAGACCGAAGGAGATTGACTGTTATCTTGAACTTTCATTTTCTAATAATTGTGCCAACAGTTGTTGCCTTCTCACCAAGCTGCTTGCCTATTGTCCTGTCGCCCATCCCAGCCTTGTGCAAGTCTACAATTTTGGCCCTGATGTCTTTCGACAGCTCTCTGGTCTTGCCCATTGTGGAGAGGTTGGAGTCTGATTGATTGAATGTGGACAGCTGTCTTTTATGCAGATAACGAGATCAAACAGGTGCAGTTAATGCAGGTAATTAGTGGAGAATGGGAGGGCTTCTTAAAGACAAAACTAACAGGTCTGTGAGAGCCGGAATTCTTACTGGTTGGTAGGTGATCAAATACTTATTTCATGCAATAAAATGCAAATTAATTTCGCTCCATTTCGCTCTGTCCTCCACATCCTTCATTGACACTCCAACCACCCGCATGTCCGCCCTCACCGTATCCATGAACCTCTTATTTGGCCTTCCTCTTTGTCCTCCTGCCTGGCGGCTTCATCTTCAACATCCTTCTCCCGATATACTCCGCTTCCCTCCTGTGCAAATGTCCAAACCATCTCAATCTCGCCTCTCTCACTTTGTCTCCAAACCGTCCTACCTGCACTGTCCCTCTAATATACTCATTTCTTATCCTATCCATCCTCGTCACTCCCAATGAGAATCGCAGCATCTTTAACTCTGCCACCTCCAGCTCCGCTTCCTGTCTTTTTGTAAGTGCCACCGCTTCCAAACCATACAACATAGCTGGTCTCACTACCGTCTTATATACTTCCCCTTCACTCTTGCAGCTACCCTTCTGTCACAAATCACTCCTGCAACTCTTCTCCACCCACTCCATCCTGCCTGCACGCTCTTTTTCACTTCTCTCCCACACTCTCTGTTACTTTGGACAGTTGATCCCAAGTATTTAAATCAATCCACCTTCCCCACCTCAACTCCTTGCAACCGCACCATACCACCACCCTCCCTCTCATTTACGCACATGTACTCCGTCTTCCTCTGACTGACTATCATTCCCCTTCTCTCCAGTCCGTACCTCCACCGCTCGAGGCTCACCTCAGCCTGCTCCCTACTCTCCCTACAGATCATGATGTCATCCGCGAACATCATAGTCCATGGGGACTCCAGTCTGATCTTGTCCATCACCATTGCAAACAGGAAAGGGCTCAGAGTCGATCCTTGGTGCAATCCCACTTTAACCTTAAACCGGTCCGTCATTCCTACCGCACACCTCACCGCTGTCACACTGTCCTCATACATATCCTGCATGATCCTCACATACTTCTCCACCACTCCCGACTTCCTCATACAATGCCACAACTCCTCTCTTGGCACCCTATCATAAGCTTTCTCTAAATCCACAAACACACAATGTAACTCCTTATGGCCTTCCCTATACTTCTCCATCAACATTCTCAAAGCAAACATTGCATCAGTGGTGCTCTTTCCTGGCATAAACCCATATTGCTGCTCACAGATCGTCACCTCTCCTCTCAACCTAGCTTCCACTACTCTTTCCCACAACTTCATGGAGTGGCTTAACAACTTTATCCCTCTATAATTTCCACAGCTCTGCACATCACCCTTATTCTTGAAAATCGGAACCAGTACACTTAATCTCCACTCCTCCGGCATCCTCTCACTTTCCAAGACTTTATTAAACAATCTGGTTAACAACCCCACTGCCATCTCTCCTAAGCACTTCCATGCCTCCACTGGTATACCATCTGGGCCAACCGCCTTTCCACTTTTCATCTTCTTCATAGCAGTCCTCACTTCATCCTTACTGATCCACCCCACTTCCAGATTCACTATCTCCACCTCTTCCAACCTTCTCTCTCTCTCTCTCTCTCTCTCTCTCTCTCTCTCTCTCTCTCTCTCTCTCTCTCTCTCTCTCTCTCTCTCTCTCTCTCTCTCTCTCTCTCTCTCTCTCTCTCTCTCTCTCATTTTCTTCATTCATCAGCTCCTCAAAGTACTCCATCCACCTTCTCAACACACTCTCCTCGCTCGTCAGCACATTCCCATTTGCATCCTTTATCACCCTAACCTGCAGCACATCCTTCCCAGCTCGGTCCCTCTGTCTTGCCAATCGGTATAAATCCTTTTCCCCTTCTTTTGTATCCAACTTCTCATACAGCTCGTCATATACCTTTTCCTTGGCCTTTGCCACCTCTCTTTTTGCCTTTCGCCGCCACACCTTGTACTCCTGCCTACTTTATTCATCTCTCTGACTATCCCACTTCTTTTTCGCCAACCCCTTCTTCCTTATACTTTCCTGTACTTCCTCATTCCACCACCAAGTCTCCTTATCTTCCTTCCTCTGTCCAGATGTCACACCAAGTACCTTCCTAGCTATCTCCCTCACAACTTCTGCTGTCGTTGCCGAATCATCCCACCCATCTTTACCACCATCCAACGCCTGTCTCACCTCCTCCCTAAATGTCACGCAACAGTCTTCCTCCTTCAGCTTCCACCATCTGGTCCTTGGTTCAGCCCTCACTCTCTTCCTCAACCTCACCTCTAAAGTGATCCTACAGACCACCAATCGATGCTGTCGAGCTACACTCTCCCCTGCCACCACCTTGCAGTCACTAATCTCTTTCAGGTTGCATCTCCTGCTTAAGATGTAATCCACCTGTGTGCACTTTCCTCCACTCTTGTATGTCACCCTGTGTTCCTCCTTCTTCTTGAAATACGTATTTACCACTGCCATTTCCATTCTTTTTGCAAACTCTACCACCATTTGCCCTTCCACATTTCTCTTGTTGAGACCGTACCTCCCCATCACCTCCTCATCCTCTTTATTCCCTTTCCCAACATGCCCATTGAAATCTGCTCCAATCACCACTCTTTCATCCTTGGATACACTCTCCACCACTTCATCTAACTCACTCCAGAAATCTTCTTTATACTCCATCTCACACCCCATATGTGGGGCATATGCACTGATGACATTCATCATCACCCCTTCAATTTCCAACTTCACACTCATCACTCGGTCAGACACTCTCCTCACCTCCAAGACCCTCTTGACATAATCTTCCTTCAGGATTATCCCGACACCATTTCTCCTCCCATCCACACCATGGTAGAACAGTTTGAAACCACCTCCAATGCTCCTCGCCTTACTCCCCATCCACTTGGTCTCTTGTACACACAGTATGTCTACCTTTCTTCTCTCCATCATATCAGCCAACTCTCGCCCTTTGCCAGTCATCGTCCCAACATTCAGAGTTCCAACTCTCACCTCCACACTTCTACCCTTCCCCCTCTCCCACTGCCTCCGGACTCGCCTTCCCTGTCTCCTTCTCCTCCTTCGCCCAGCAGTAGCACAATTTCCACTGGTACCCTGCTGACCACCGGTACCGGTGGCAGTCGTTGGTAACCCGGGTCTCGACCGATCCGGTATGGACATTCGTTTTGTTGTCCGCATAATGATTTGGCATAGGTTTTTACGCCGGATGCCCTTCCTGACTCAACCCTGGTCGCCTCTTACGACACACAGGGATATGGTACACCTATTCTAACCGGGGCATACCCTCTGTATATATATATATATATATATATATATATATATATATATATATATATATATATATATATATATATATATATATATATATATATATATATATATATATATATATATATGTACATATATATATATATATATATATATATATATATATATATATATATATATATATATATATATATATATATATATATATATATATATATGTACATATATATATATATATATATATATATATGTACATATATATATGTATATATATGTATATATATGTATATATATGTATATATATATATATATGTATATATATATATATATATGTATATATATATATATATGTATATATATATATATATATATATATATATATATATGTATATATATATATATATATATATATATATTTAAGCCTGGTGTTGGCGCAGTGGTTCGGACAGCGGCTTGGGATCCAAAAGGTCCTGAGTTCAAGCCCCGTTGGGCCACTGAATTTATACACCAGGGGGTTGACTCAGCCTCTTGACACAACTTCATGGTGTGGGATGTGCAGAGGGAGGGATGTGCAGAGGGGATGGTCTGAACGAAGAGGAATTTGCAGAGCTGTGGAAATTACAGAGGGATAAAGTTGTTAAGCCACACCATGAAGTTGTGGGAAAGAGTAGTGGAAGCTAGGTTGAGAGGAGAGGTGACGATCTGTGAGCAGCAATATGGGTTTATGC
The DNA here is from genome assembly GCF_056783735.1 of Eptatretus burgeri. NCBI lineage: Eukaryota > Metazoa > Chordata > Myxini > Myxiniformes > Myxinidae > Eptatretus > Eptatretus burgeri. The sequence goes on from NC_140965.1 coordinate 50,788,113, forward strand.
CAGGAAAGAGCACCACTGATGCGATGTTTGCTTTGAGAATGTTGATTGAGAAGTATAGGGAAGGCCAGAAGGAGTTACATTGTGTGTTTGTGGATTTAGAGAAAGCTTATGATAGGGTGCCAAGAGAGGAGTTGTGGCATTGTATGAGGAAGTCGGGAGTGGTGGAGAAGTATGTGAGGATCGTGCAGGATATGTATGAGGACAGTGTGACAGCGGTGAGGTGTGCGGTAGGAATGACGGACCGGTTTAAGGTTAAAGTGGGATTGCACCAAGGATCGACTCTGAGCCCTTTCCTGTTTGCAATGGTGATGGACAGGTTGATGGATGAGATCAGACTGGAGTCTCCATGGACTATGATGTTCGCGGATGACATCATGATCTGTCGGGAGAGTAGGGAGCAGGCTGAAGCGAGCCTTGAGAGGTGGAGGTACGTACTGGAGAGAAGGGGAATGATAGTCAGTCGGAGTAAGACGGAGTACATGTGCGTAAATGAGAGGGAGGGTGGTGGTTTGGTGCGGTTGCAAGGAGTTGAGGTGGGGAAGGTGGATTGGTTTAAATACTTAGGATCAACTGTCCAAAGTAACGCAGAGTGTGGGAGAGAAGTGAAAAAGAGAGTGCAGGCAGGATGGAGTGGGTGGAGAAGAGTTGCAGGAGTGATTTGTGACAGAAGGGTAGCTGCAAGAGTGAAGGGGAAAGTATATAAGACGGTAGTGAGACCAGCTATGTTGTATTATATGGTTTGGAGGCGGTGGCACTAACAATAAGACAGGAAGCGGAGCTGGAGGTGGCAGAGTTAAAGATGCTGCGATTCTCGTTGGGAGTGACGAGGATGGATAGGATAAGAAATGAGTATATTAGAGGGACAGCGCCGGTAGGACGGTTTGGAGACAAAGTGAGAGAGGTGAGATTGAGATGGTTTGGACATGTGCACAGGAGGGAAACGGAGTATATCGGGAGAAGGATGTTGAAGATGGAGCCGCCAGGCAGGAGGAGAAGAGGAAGGCCAAAGAAGAGGTTCATGGATGCGGTGAGGACGGACATACAGGTGGTTGGAGTGTCAATGGAAGATGTGGAGGATAGAGCGAAATGGAGACTGTTGATCCGCTGTGGCGACCCCTAACGGGAGCAAGCCGAAAGAGGAAGAAGAACAAGGGGGGTTGACTCAGCCTGTCATCCTTCCGAGGTCGGCGAAATGAGTACCAGTGTACTGGGCTGGTGTATACCCCGTTTAAAATATAGGTGTACCATATCCCTGTGTCGTAAGAGGCGATCAGGGTTGCGTCAGGAAGGGCATCCGGCATAAAACATGTGCCAAATCACTATGCGGATCATACGGATGATCTGCTGTGGTGACTCCGAACACGGGAGCAGCTGAAAGAAGAAGAAGATATATATATATATATATATATATATATATATATATATATATATATATATATATATATATATATATATATATATATATATATATATATATATATATATATGAAGACCACAAGGGAGGTGGAGAGCCTTGAGAGGTGGAGGTACGCACTGGAGAGAAGGGGAATGATAGTCAGTCGGAGTAAGACGGAGTACATGTGCGTAAATGAGAGGGAGGGTGGTGGTATGGTGCGGTTGCAAGGAGTTGAGGTGGGTTGCGTGGAAAACCAGATGTCACTTGTTGTAAATTTCAGGGTTATTGCACCTGCCAATAGTTGGCAACATAAGGTTTCCTCTCACAATATTACTTTAACAAATAACCAGGGGTGTCACATAATTTATATGGTATAAAGTTTAGCCGTGCAATGAAAAAACAAGTGTTGTCAAAGCTGAACAAGTAGAAACCCAGAGTTGTCAGTACTTTACTCCTGGTTATCTCCCTTTCATTCATGTTAACTGTTCCACCATAATATTCAGAGTTGAGAAACTAAAAAATGAAAGGTTGTAAAACTTTCACAGCATAAACTCTGAGCACTACAATAGCCTATTTGGTTATATCATGGGCTCCGTAGTTGGTGCATATCGTGGTTCAAGCTTGGTCAAACCTTTATTGTGACTTTTTTGGGACCCACGTCGTGGCTTAATGGTTAGCGCGTCTGAGTACCCATCCTCATTCGATGTACCCACCGCCCAATCAACCTGCTTAGGTATATGAGGGAGTCACATGAGGTGACTTCTGCTATCGCGGGGGTAGTTTATCCTTGGTTTCCTCCCGGTTTTCCATCATATTAAGTAGTACGGAGTAAGAAATGGAGAATTCGTCGTCATATAAGCGAAATACCCTTGAGTATGGCGTTGAACACCAATCAAACAAAAAAACAATGACCGTTTAATGTTGAAAAAAATAATCTGTGATCACCAAAGTCATGTAATGTATGCTAATAACCAACAAGCATGAATTTGCTGCACATCCTGGGTTAAAATTGCATGGCAATTATTAAACAAGGGAATAACCAGTGATGTCAGTTTGCAACATTGTTTCGTTCTTTGCTCTTAAATTAAATAACACAGAAGCTTGGCAAATGCTACATGCTTAATTTGATCGGCCAATGATCACTCTTCCTTTTACTGGAAAATAAATCTATATGACAGTTATTAAACAGTTCACCAAAGTCTTGAAACTTTGTTTTTCAGTTTCTTCAAAATTGACTTATCTTGACATCTCTGGTTTTCTCCTTGTGGTCTTCATATATATATATATATATATATATATAGCTCTCTCACCTCACCTATGGCTATCACCTCATCAATTAAACCCAGGTGGCTAGGATTATATAAATAAATTGACTCCTCCCATGCTCTTCTCGCTGAAGAAGCTGCATAAAGCAACCAAGAATGCCCACCAAGGCAAGCCCTTTGCTGTTTAAAACCCTTCCCAGAGTTCCTCCACAGTTGTAAAGACATTATGAACAGAGTCACTGGCTCTGCCCAAATACAGATATCAGTGGTGGCCTGATCAGGTTTTAACAGCCCACAAATGCTGGAAGGGAAGAAGGAACCAAACGAGAACATGGTTATGCCTCCCTACTAGACTTCTTAAGAATGCTGCTACCACTCTTCAACCCTCCACACCTCCACCAAACCTTATTGGCCTGACAGTAGGTCTCATCTGAAACTTTATTTCCTTATGACCATTTAGCTGCTCTGGTAACTCATATCTGTACCTTGTAATAATACGAAAGATGGCAATTGTGTATGTCGAAGCCTTGAAATGTGATGTGTATTATGCGAAAATCTTTTGAATTATGCTTTCATATTCTATTTACAGTTAGCTTCTATCATGTGTACGTGCAAACCTCTTGAAGTTCAAATTTACACAAGGATTTTATAAACTCCCTGTATGTACAGTATTGTTTGGAAAGTGACACATCCAACAAACAATTTGGTCTGAGCTCTACTTCACCAATTTTAAGCGTACATTTTGGCCTGAATTTTAACAAGCACATGCACATGCCACACAAAAACAATGCCTGTGTTAAACATAAGCAGACAAAGGGATAATTTGTAAACGCAGTCAGTCAGTAATTATGCAATTTGACCCTGACATTAGCTGACAATAGACCACAAATTTGATCTTGGAAGGACCGTCATATGAGGCGTCACACCCAATATGCATCGAAGATTGGTGCTTGGCATGTGAATAGCCAAGGAGGTGGTCCAATAAATTAAATAATTAACATCACTATACAATACAATCCTTTAATAGATGTGGGAAAATGTAATGGTGTGAAGCGATAGCACAAAGAAGGGAAGCATACAACACCAACATGGCACGTATACATCGCCACGTGACGTTATCCTGCCACACCAGTGTGCCACTTCACAGGCAAAGCAGGTGCGCTGCCCCACAATGCTACCACACTCACCCACAATGCACAATTGCCTGTTCACAAAACACCTGACCAGCTTGCCAGCACACACTACCGATACACTACCCAGAAAACAGCGGCCAACAACATATGGTGCTCCCCTGGAAGTGTGTGAGCAGCGAAATCCCCTCATAACCCCTTATATACATTCATATAATACTAGATCACGCTAGTTGCAATTTAAGAAAGAGCCAAACACCAGTGATCATGGCATTGAATATCCTGATACCTAAAAATTATTTGCTTTGGCATGTGGCTGGAGATGAGCTGCAAGTCAGATAAAAAATGGCTGCTACCATAATGAAGCTGGAGAACTGTCGCACACCATTGGAGAATTGTCGCACATTCGAAGCACAGTGATTTCAGACAGACAGTGCTCCCTGCACTGTCTGTCTGTAAGAAAGTGCAACATTAAATATTTCATCATCATGGTTCAGAGATGAAGAAATTCTGCAACATTGGAAAGTTACGTTCACCATAGACTGTTGCTTCTTCAAAAAGGGAAGGACCAAAGATGCGTGACTTTCTGACAGCACACTCGACATTGATTGTTGGTGAGTCTCTTTCATATTACCAGACCTGTGGTTGTTCTGTCCCCCGTATGCGGCAATGGTGGCGGTTGACTTTTCCAGTGATTTGGCATGTTTCCCCAACAGAAAATGATAATCTATCAAGAAACACAAGGAACTTTCAGATTTTTAGTTCACCTGGAACGTAGTTCCGGGGAGCTTACTGCTTATGGGATGGCGCATCGTCCGTCCGTCAGCCCACAAACATTTGCAACTTCTTCTCTGAAACTACACACACTATTTCGATGAAACTTCACCACAACCTTCATCACCCAGAATGTACCAAAGTTTGTTCATGCCATTAAAAAAACATCGGGCCCTACGGGGGTCTACCAGGGGGGGGGGGATTTCCCCCCAAAATATGTATTTGCTTTCTTCTCAGAAACCACACCCACCATTTTGATGAAACTTGACCACAACCCTTTACCACCTGTGATGTACCAAAGTTTGGTCACTGCATTAAAAAAAAAATTCCATAGGTATTTACTTTCGTCTCTGTTAATTATTTTGTGGGTCATCCACAACTACCAGTGGTTCCCTGGTTTTCTTATCCAGGCACTACCGAGTGAGTGCCCAGGGGTATTACCCCTATTTTAAAATTTGAACTGTTATCGAAATGTAACCTTGCATAGTATTCCTGTTGCTGCAGCAATATTTGAACCACATCTTGTCAGCATGTTCCTGCAATTTCACGTAATTGAGAATTATGTGCACTGTTGATTGTGGGATGTTTAGTTCACCAGATGCGTGTCGCAGTAACTTTCGTGGACTCTTAAAATGCTGCCTGGATGATGACCGCAGTCTCCACACTGATTTGTGTAGAGCCGATGATGATCCTTTCTCTGTTCTTTCTCGATGTACAATGGCCAAACCTCGTGCCGATCAGATTGTGGTTGTCGTGTTAATCGTGATAGAAAAATACCCTAAAAATTCTCAAACACTGAAGTGATTATTTTATATTTATCAAGTTAAACATGCCACAGGATCCCATAAAAAAACTTGTGAAAAAGGAGAGCTTTTAAATAGAGGGGCAATGAGACATGCTGTTTGTGGGTTTTCACATTGTACAGGTGAACAAAAAGCAACACTGAGTAATGAGAAGAAACTATTGGATTGATAGATCCCCCTAGTTAAGGTGCAGCATACATTTAGTAGTACACAATCATAGTGAGGTGGAATCACCATCATAGTATTACCATGTTGCACTTCATCATTACATCAGCATATTTACAAACAGACAATGATGATGTTATAAAACAGGAGATGCTACTGTAGTGACATCATCAAATAATTGAATGCATGATAGCATGTGATGGGGCAGCAGTCTGTGAGAATGATACAAAAGTTACTTTTACATGTGACTCTCCTTCATTTTACATGCTGCCTTGATGTGCCTCAGACTGGACATGTATCGAACAGTTCCTAATTTGAGGATCATGGCCTGCGGAGGTGATGGTACTGTAAGTAATACTTTATGCCATTCTATTTGCTAATCGCAATAGTATTGCAGTCTGTACCTTCCTTACTCCATCAATGTATTACAGCAAGAAACTCTGTTTATTTAATTATTTTTTCATATGCAACCTGTGGCTGCTTGGCTGCATCGTTTTCTGGGGGCATGGCTGTGCCGCTGATGCAATGTCCCCTGTTACCAGTAAGCGGGTATTCATTTTTCCGAACTCGGAAAGATGACAGGCTGAGTCAACCCTACCTGTTGTTAATTCAAAGGCTTGATGGGGGCTTTTAACTCAAGACCCAAAGATCTTAAGTCAGCCACCTTAACCGTTAAGCCAACACCAGGCCTAAACTCCCATCCATCCACCCATTGGGACCATACTCTGTGCAGAGCGTTGGTGCTGCCTAAGCAAACTCCTTGGCTATTGGGTACAATCATTGACAGGTCACCATTCCAACAGAGGATAAATGCAAGCTGGCACTCATTTTGCCGACCTCGGAAGGATGACAGGCAGAGTGAACCCCACCTTGTATTAATTCAACAGCCGAGTGGGATTTGAACTCACGATCCTAGGATCCCAAGCCCACCCCCCTAACCATTAAGCCAACACCAGGCCTAAACTCCCTGCAATGCTGTGGGTTATGTTTCAATTTAATGTACTTCACCATGTCATTTTAATTTACGTCCTTGAAGATATCATGATTCACTTCAACATCACTTTCACTTAAACAGACCTTTTAAAATTTATGTTGTGCACAGGTTGGATGGATTCTGTCAATCCTGGATCAACTGCAGATATCACCACCACCTCCAGTTGCTGTATTACCACTGGGCACCGGCAATGACCTTGCACGCACACTTAACTGGGGAGGTGTAAGTGTTGCACTGAGAAAAACTTCAGTTTTGCATCTTCACATGGTGGCCTTGCCTAAGTGTAACATCTTCCATTTTCTTAATTTGGCCCAGAGTGGTCTGCGCTCATTTGTGGCCTCATGGACATTTTGCTATTACCAACTGACCCAAGTCTTCACCTGCCCAGTTGTGCTGGTATATCACGAATGGTACAGCTAGTTGAAAGCTAATTGAAAAATGAGGATGTCAGGAGATGTTCCATTGCCCTTCCATACAACATGTAGGCAAGCAAGAGGTGGTTGTAGGCAAAGAAGAGGTGGTTGTAGGGAAGAAAGCACAGCCAAAGTTACTCCTGGGGTTGTGGAGGGGTGATATCAGTACACAGACAGTGACAAATGGAGTTCTTCATGTAAATTGCAACCGTGCCACTCGGACAGGATTCAGGCCTTTCAAAACGGAAGAAGCGATAGTTGGGGAGAGATGCAGAGGAATTGGAGACATCCTGTTGGAGGATGGATTCTGTTAAGTGGACAATTTCAGGCTGAGCAAGAGCAAGCCTGTATTGGCAGATCTGTTAGATTGGAGAGGAGGGCTTAGATGTTTGGAGGTCCATCCAGCAAGGGACAGGGAGGAGGTGTTGTTGACAAAGTGCAGAAATGTGGAAAGGAGCGAGGAGAGAAGGCAGAGTGAGGGGCGGGGGGGTGGGATGAGAAGGACAGGGGGAATCTTAGAGGGACAGGAACAGAGAGGAGGCAGAGTTGACAGAGTGAATGAACATAGAGCAGGGATGGGGGCAATAAAACGGGGAGTTGGGTTAGGGGTGAGGGATTGTGTAGAGGGGGGTGAGAAGTAGGATGTAGAGAGGGGGTGGGACAGGGTGTTTTGGCTCTTCCATGAGCTTTGACTCTGTATACAAAAAAGGGACTTTCATACGTATCTCCATGAAGTATGGCTCCCCTCTCTGGGCTGGTACTACTGCTTCTGACCTTGCTCTTATTGAGACAGTCAAAAACAAGGCCTCCTGCACCATTGGAATTTTAAGAAATGAGGTGAATTCCCAGGAATTGTCGAGTGTTGCTCTCTCCCACCAGCAAAAAGTTGGTGGGCTCTCGATGCAAGGTTACGTCTAGCCTTGCTCCTCCTGCCCCTCTTTCTGCTCTTCCTAAGTCACTTCAGATCCATGTGTGTTCCTTAAGAAACCCTGCTCTGCCCACCCTCCCAAAGTCCAGGCTGGTTGTCCCCCTGCATTCATTCTCCCCCTTATTCACCCGATTGTGGAATAATCTCCGATTTCTCGTCCTCCTGATGTTAGCCTTTCAATGTGTTGCCCATTATGACCTCATATTGACCTTTTAAAAACCACAGTTTTCCATGGATGCTCGCTTTCCATCAAACATTCTTTTTTTCCAACTTCAGTGCCAACTCACCCCCCTCACCCCTCACTCTCACTCTCAAAGCAACCATCCCACTCTTCTCCCTCCAAGCCTCCCTCTCACCTCTCTCAAAAATCCCCCCTCACCTTTCTCCCACCTTTCATCCCCCTCACTCTTCCTTCTCTAAGTTGCCCCCCCTCTCATCCACCAACCTGCCTCCCTCCACTGCCCTCTCACTTCCATCTCTTCACTCCACCTCCTCAAATCCTCAACTGCCTTCTTCCTTGTCTCTTGTCCCCCCTCTCCCCCAGCACTACAGAGCCTTTTCTCCTCCTCATTCGGCCCCCTCCCCTCGCTGTTCTGCAATACCCCACACTCCTTCAGCAACCCTCCTTACCTGCCCCCTCATCCCTTGTCCTACCCTCCCCTCCCCCTCCACCTCCTGCACCCAAAGCCTCCTCCCCTTCCTCTTCATTAAAAGTGTGGACCTCAAATATCCGGGGCCTTCGCTCAAACCTTTCAGATCTTTCCATACAGGTTGCCACTGACAAACCAGACATTATCTGCCTAACAGAAACTTTCCTCTCCCAAGACGTGTCTGACTCCCAAGTATCTCTCCCTGGCTACTCCCTCTTACGGTATGACAGACCTGAGCCTCGTCCTGGTGGAGGTGTTGCTCTCTTCATCAAAGACTCTATTCCTCACTCTCCATGCACTGCTCTCACTCCCCCACACCCCCAGGAATACCTCTGGCTTCGGCTTCCCCTCCACTCCCACCTCATGTTTATATGTGTACTGTACCGTCCACCGAACAGTGATGACTCCATCTACACCTCACTATCCGAAAACATGGACCATCTTCTATCTTCTCATCCAAACTCTCTCTTCCTCTTATGTGGTGACTTCAATTGTCATCACGCCAGTTGGCTAGGTGTGGGTACCTCTCTCACCTGCCATGGCACCTCAGCAAAAGCTTTCTGCGACTCATTGGGACTGACTCAATCGGTCAACTTCCCGACCCGGATCTCAACCAATGGTACTCCATCTCTTCTGGATCTGATTTTGACAAATTTCCCTGACAATATCTGCTGCTCTTCCTTCGCTCCAATTGGTTCTTCTAACCACGTCCTTGTCAAAGTGGACATCTCTCTGGCTGTTATCAGAGAACCACCTCACCGCCGTCGAGTCTGGCATTTCACTCAAGCCGACTGGCAGGGTCTCCGAGCAGCCATCAAACTTACAGACTGGTCTCCTATCACTACTTTCTCAAACATCAACTCATCCTGGGAATTCTTTCAAAGAAACTTGCTCTCCCTCATGCATAGATTTATCCCCTCTCGTGTTCAGTTGTCTTACCCTTCCTCCCGCCCTTGGTTTACTGAAGCTTGTGGCGAGGCAGTTGTCCTGAAACAACTTGCCTTTGCCTCATGGAAAGCAAACCCAACTGAGGGCAATCTCCAGTTCTTTCCACAAAGCTCGGAACAAGTGTGTATCTACCCTCAGGAGAGCCAGAAAACAACATCTTTCTCATCTCAAGTCTGAACTCTCAAACCTCTCTCCCTCCTCAAAATCCTGGTGGCGTTTAATCAAATCTGTTTCTGGTGTATGTTCCCCCTCCATCCCCTCCCTTACCTCAAATGGCCGCACTGCTGATTCCACACGTGATAAAGCTGAATGTCTAAACTCGGTGTTTGCAGCTAAATCTTGTGTCCTAAACCCATCACTATCTCTACCCACTTTACCCAGTCGCACCCAACTGTCCCTGGACTCTGTATCCTTTTCTCCTGACAAGGTGGAGAGCTTGCTTTCAAACCTCGAGTCAGATTCTGCAACCGGTCCAGATGGCATCAGCCCACGTGTCCTCAAAGCCTGCTCTTCTGCTCTTGCTCACCCACTCTCTGTTCTATTCACCCTCTCATTTGCCCAAGGTCATCTGCCATCTGCTTGGAAATCTGCTAACATCACTGCCCTGCAGAAAAAAGGTGCAAAAACAGATCCCTGTAACTACAGATCAATCAGCCTTCTCCCAATCATCAGCAAGGTGATGGAATCCATCATCGCCTCAGATATGAAATCCTTCCTCTTCTCCAATGGCTTGATTTCCAATCATCAATTTGGTTTCAGACCAGGTCACTCTACCCTGGATATGCTGCTTCTGCTCTCCCATCAATGGATGGAGGTCCTCAATGCCAGACAGGAAATCCGAGCCGTATCCCTGGACATATCACGTGCTTTTGACACAGTCTGGCACCCTGCCCTACTCACCAAACTCTCTTCCCATGGTATTCAAGGCCATCTCCACTCATGGCTCGCAGACTTCCTCTCCTGTCGCAGTCAACGTGTGGCCCTAAATGGAGTTCTTTCATCCCCTCTTCCTGTGCAGGCTGGAGTTCCTCAAGGTAGCGTTCTGGGCCCTGTTCTTTTTCTGGTTTTCATCAATGATCTCTCGGACTCTCTGGAAAATCCTCTATTTCTCTTTGCCGACGACTCCACCCTCTGCCGTACCATCTGTCATCCCTCAGACCGGCAAGCAGCAGCTTCTTCGCTCACTGCAGATCTGGATAAAATCACAAACTGGTCCAACACGTGGAACATGTCTTTCAATCCAGACAAATCTCACACTCTCACTATGTCTCTTTGAAAGGACCGTTTACAAACCCCCCCCATCCACTTTCTCAACAATCCTCTGGAAGAAGTCTTTTCTTTCAAGCTTCTGGGTCTCACTATCTGCCATGACCTTTCCTGGGAAAGTCACATTTCCAACCTCGCCTCAAAAGCCAGTCGCCGACTGGGAATCCTCCGTCGTGCTAAGTCCTTCCTTGGCCCTCTTGAGCTCCTGACCACTTACAAAGCTTTTGTCCGTAGCCTGATGGAGTACTGCTCTCCCCTCTGGGCTGGTGCTCCTGCCTCCCACCTTTCTCGGCTTCACGCTGTCGAAACCAGGGCATTTAAGATCATCGGCATCTCCCGCAATGAAGCTGAGTCTTTGGGCCTCTCACTCAATCACCGCAGGTTGGTCGGTGGTCTTTCTGTCTTCTACCGACTCCTCTCCAGCCTTGCCCCCCCTGCTCTCTCTGCGATTTGCCCCCACCACATTTTCACAGGGCGCTCAAGGTCCGCCAACAACCCCCTTCTGGTAAAACTACCAAAATCACGAATCACTGCTCATCTTCACTCTTTCATTCCTCTTTTTTCCCGCCTTTGGAATAAACTTTCTCACTCTATTCTTTCCCATTCTTCCCTCCAGGCTTTCAAAACAGCTGTTCACCACCACCTCTTATCTTCCCCCATCCAAATCCTCGATCTTTTCTACCCCCGATAATCCACCCAAGCCCACTTCCTTCATTTCTCCTGCTTTCCTTCCTGAAAGTCCCTGAAATGTCCATCTTCTCTTCGCCATGTTCCCCATCCCATCCCCATCCCTCTCCCTTCCACAGTTCACCTAATGTGTCTGTTCCCCACTGTTTTGTCCCTTCCACTCCCGCCCCTCTTGTCTCATGCCTCCTTGCTGTGAGTTGTGTGTTAGCTCTCATACGAGCCTCGACCAAGGTATACAAAAAAAAAAAAAAAAATGCTCAGCTATTCATATTCATGATCTCTTTGACACACACTGACTGAGTCTTTCCCATTCTGTTCCTTTATGGGCTCATGTTACTCGTTTTTGTGTTATTCCTCTTTTCATACTCATCAATCTCTGTATACCCACTATTCATAGTATGTATACTGCTGTCTTTTGTTGCTACTCTCCTTCCTGAGCCACATATTGTCACTGCATTTGGGTTTTTTCCAGGTATGACCCGCATATGTGCAAAGAGGATGCATGATCACTGTGCTTGTGGATGTAATAATTGGATGACTGGTGGGTGTAATGATCTTTGCAGGGGTACAGAGATGAACCGGTGACAAAAGTGTTGAGCCATGTGGAGGGTGGCATTGTTGTGCAGCTGGACCGATGGCGCCTGCACACTCGACGCAATCCAGATACCGAAGATGGAGAGAAGGGGGCTGAGCAGGTGGGAAGCAGGGTGAGGGGGGAAAAGTGACGCGGCAAGAATGATCTCCAGGAAGGATTGTATTTGAAGTGTTGAGGTGTGTGTATGCAAACGTAAGATTGGTTGGCTGTTCTCTATGAGAGATACAGGTAACCAATTGCGTTCACCAGAAGGCACCAATGGAGTGTATTTTACCTCCTCCTTGCTCTGATGACTCTTCATCGAGGATATTATCCTCTGAGTCTGCATAGTATTCTTGCATGTCCCACACTACGTGGCCTGCTGTGTTAAAATGGGTGTGTATTTATTTCTTTCAGCTCCCTTTCGATGTCTTTAATAACTACTTCAGCCTCGGCTTCGATGCTCATGTCACTCTTGATTTTCACGTGTCTCGAGGTACATCCACAGAACTGGTACAACATCTTGCTACCACATAAGGTATTTTGGTACAGTGCACATGTACAGAGGCAAGTTCACCACACTGTGCATTAACCTGTTCCTCTTTTGTGCAGAAGCGAACCCAAAAAAGTTCAACAGCAGGTTTCGAAACAAGATGTTTTACGCTGGGGTGAGTTCCTTTTTCGAATGAAAGGGTAAGCCATTTGTTCTGGTACCTGTTGTAAAGTGGCAAATCCTCTGCACAAGTTTCTGGGTTTACAAATTATCTTTTTTTTTTTTCTTCTATTTTATAAACGGTTACCATGAATGAGTTTACATGTGGAGAGAGAGAGAGAGAGAGAGAGAGAGAGAGAGAGAGAGAGAGAGAGAGAGAGAGAGAGAGAGAGAGAGAGAGAGAGAGAGAGAGAGAGAGAGAGAGAGAAGAAGAGAGAGAAGAGAGAGAGAGAAAGAAAGAGAGAGAGAAAGAAAGAGAGAGGAAGGAAGAAGAAGGAAGAAGGAAGAAGAAGGAAGAAGAGGAAGAAAAAAAAAAAAAGAGAAAGAAAGAGAAAAAAAAAACTTCCTATGGGTGGAAAATCAAAATCATAATTGTCTTGAGAAATTTATGAAACCTCCCACCCACCTTATGACACCCAATGTTACCCCAAAACTTTCCACAGAAAGTTTGGCGGATAAAGCCCCAAACCTGTGGGAGTAGTTCGGGGACAGACAGACAGTTATTCTTTATTATATACTAGCGAGGTGCCCGTGCTATGCATGGGAGAGGGCTGGACAGCCGATTCATAAAGGATTTGGGTAAAAAAAAAAAACTTATTTCAGCTGACCCCAACAGAAGTAAGGTGGGTAATATTTATTTCAATGATATCACAATGGTGAAACTGCCAATGCTGAATCCGTGAATGTCACGGGTGGAAACCCTCACATAATTTCCTCATTTTGCTTTAAACTCAATCTCTCTATATTTTCATTCCATTTTGCATCATTCCAATCACAAAGTAATGCTATACCATTAATGTAACAAAATACAAATACTTCTGAGGTAAACAAATATAGACACCATTCTCATGTGATGCCCAATACTGATGAAGCTGCCGGTGGGAAATAACAGATTCAAAACAATTTGTACGGATCGAAAATTAAATAATTGTCCTGAGAAATTTATGAAACTTCCCACCCACCTTTCGAAAATATAAAAGTGTGGTCATTTGGGTGGAAACTCAAAATCACAATTTTATTTAGATATTATCAAACCGGCGAATGTTTTTGCCGAACCCGTGATGGTGCTTACTTCCAGATCGGGAGCAGTTTCCTCTGGATAGAAAATCAAAATCATAATTGTATTGAGGAATTTATGAAACCTCACACCCACCTTCAGACATCCGCTGGGATCCCAAAATGCTCCACAGAAGGTTAGACAGGGCAAGCCCCAAAATTGAGGGAGTAGTTTGGGGACGGATGGACAGACACTCCTGCTTTATAATATTGATTATGGTATGGACTTGGTGGCATAATTTATATAGCATCCGTATAATTGATGGAGCAATGCTGGCCGATTAGAAACATTGATTATCACCTATATAAAAAATAGTCGGCCGATTCCGATGCCGATTATAAAGTGGTAAATTATAATGTCATAGTGCATTGTGCACACATGAAGTGGATACTGTGCCGGATCGGTGCTGTGTCCGCGATTGATTGGCTGTGAATCAATACATTTTAAATCCCTTCTCTAATCTATGGGTGCATCGAATGGCACAGTATCCTGCCATTTTTAAACAAATGCTGAGTTACCAAGTGCTCATTCAATAAGTTATTGACTGCTATAAAATGAAGGATTTCATACTTGTCTGGTCATGTGAAAAGCAAGTTTTACGCAAAATATAGTACAGGGAGTCACTGGGTTACAAAGGGACTCTGTTCCGAACAATTGGACCAGGAACCGGAAATGCAGTTTGCACTTATAACGTACCTGTAAGTTAACGTGTTAAGTATTCCCTTAAGTAATATTTCAGACATCAAAGAAACATAATGGGGTTGTTAAAGACTGCATGTGAAATGTACCCCTTTGCTCGGGGAGGGGTGGGGGCAGAATAATGTCGGTCCACCTTGGAAATGTGAAAAATAAAATTAACTGATGCTTTGATGCACTCGGGAACACCTGGAATGTATGACGTCAAGACGTACTTGGGCAGGAAGGATGCATAGTGAATATTAACATTTAACCCCAGCATCATATGAGCGATCGCGTTTTCCTTTGTACGAGCGGCTGTTTCTAAAGCAATTGATTACAGTGTTTTAGATGAATTGGGTATGCTTCAGAAAGCTTGTTGGTTCTCTTTGTGAGTTTCAAAGTAAACACCCGATTTCTGAGCCTTTTTCCATATTAACATGTTTTCCAAATTACAGAGCCAATTCTTTCTTCCCATCACATGACGATTGCCAGCTGTTTATGAAGAATATTGTTTCTGCGCATCTTCTTGAAACTTCTGTAATGCAAGGTTTAAAAAAAAAAAAAAATGTTTATTGAAATTTGCCATAAACAAGGGTGAAACATACTCAAGGTTTTGGGGTTTTATACAGTGCAGTATTGTAATCGGTAATCGGCACTCACACTGACTCAAATCAGCCTAAGCCAATTACTGAAAAATTGCCGATATCGATCTTTGCTCATTGCCGATACCGATATAGGCCCAGCACTAATATATGTATATATATATATATATATATATATATATATATATATATATATATATATATATATATATATATATATATATATATATATATATATATATATATATCATGTCTTGGTGATGAAACTGCAAATGCTGAATCCATGACTATATATAGCAAAAATAAATGAGAGGAATAGCAAAAAGAGCTATTCATGACACACTTTGTCAGGAAAAGTAACGTAGAGACATTGTATCACTTTAAAAAGGGAATTGGTACCTATTGGGGAAAGATCATGATGTAGGTAAGATGATTAGTATTATGTGTGACTAGCCGAAGCCCCGTCACAGACGGATCCCGTTCATTCAACCACCCTCACCAGCTCACCCACACTCGAGTGACATGGACTGAACAGGGCGTGCTTGCCCCCGCCTACTCATCCCCCGCCCCTGCCCCATTCCCCCCTCCCCACCTTCAATTTGCTTACCCCCGCCCAAAAATTTAATTACCCTGGCCCCGCCTCTTCACTCCCCGACCCCCGTCTCTTGATTCCCCGCCCCACTTGCCCCGGACCCCCGCCCCCTGTCCACCCCCTCACACTCAACCCCGTCTAATTCACCCCAGCCCCCGCCCCATTCCCCCCGTTTCCCGCTTTCAATTTTCTTACCCCCGCCCAAAAATTTGCTTACCTTGCCCCCCGCCTCTTCACTCCCTGCCCCCGTCTCTTCATCCCCCGCTCCCACCTCTTCACCTCTCGCCCCCGCCTCTTCACTTCTCGCCCCCATCTCAACGAAAAGTGTTTATTTTGCTTCAGAGTTGGTTTGACTATTGCCATTTTGTGCGATGCACTCTTACAGGTACGAAGCGTCTTTCAGTCCAGATCACAGTACCGAGAAAAACGTGATGCGACCGCTTGGAGGAGCACAAAATTGGTCCTTCAGTATTAATATATAAAAGCCTGGTGTTGGCTGAGTGGTTAGGGTAGCGGCTTGGGATCCCAGGGTCCTGAGTTCAATAGCCGTTGGCTGCTGAATTAACACCAGGGGGTTGACTCAGCCTGTCATCCTTCCAAGGTCGGCGAACTGAGTACCAGTGTACTGGTCCCGGTGTATGCCCCGGTTAGAATAGGTGTACCATATCCCTGTGTATCGTAAGAGGCGACCAGGGTTGGCGTCAGGAAGGGCATCCAGCCATAAAACATTGCCTCAAGAAAAAGCCCAACCCCTGCACAGCAGGGAAAAATGGCTGTAAAAACGGTCATATTATTATTAGTATTAATATATAGATGCTGTACTTGACTTTCTCGATAGATTTGTATATCTGCATGAATTCTTAATTATTTATGGCCTAGTAATGCTTCCACCAGACATATTATTTCAGACATCAATGAAACAAAAATAAATCGCAAGAAAAAAAAAATCAAAGAAAAAGTGACTCAGCCCTCAATGCTACTCTTTGGACTGAGATACTTAATTTCAAGATTGGTGCCCACATTAATACACAGAAGCAATGCAAACGACACACATGGAAGAATCTTGTACAAATTGAGGAAACCTCTTTATTGACCAGTGGATGCAAGCTTACCTTGAGAGCAATGAGTCAGCGTATGCATGGTTGACAGTTGCAGCGTCAGTGATCAGCAGGAGATTGTTGTGTACATTTTCTTGGAGAGTAAGAGTGTGTTGTCTGCTAGTTAAAATGGAAAAAAATAAATAAAAGTCTTAGGATAATTTGTGTCTCTTATTTGATTATCTCTATTGTATGAAGTTTAAGTTGGAAGTTGAAGTCTATTGTATTAAGCTGGGAAGGGAATATACGTTTTGTTGTAATTATAGTCCCTGATTTATGACACAAATATTTTTAAAATTTCATTTCAGATGGCATTGTCCGATTTTCTCCAGAGGAGCTCCAAAGATTTGTCGAAACACATAAAAGTTGTGGTAAAAGATGCACCTGAAATCACGAATATTTGAGTTGAAGGATTTTGATACTTTCTGCTTGTGTCTGTGATCATTCCCTTTATATTAGCTGTAAAGCAATTGCAAATATGTTTACATTTTTTTTGTATACATGGTCGAGGCTCGTGGAAGAGATAGAACTGGTACACTAAGCATATCAGAACACAACAGGACAAAAATAACAGTTGAGAGAGGAGGGAGCACCGACAGCAGAGTTGAAGGCCAAGATAGAGGCAGACTTGGCAAAACAATGGGTGTGGGAGGAATGAGGGGCAGGAGAGGATGCACAGGGTAGACAAGATGATGCATGGGGTGGACAAGATGGATACGGAAGGAAATTCTCAGGAAAGAAAAGCAGAAAATTTGGAAGGAGGGATTGGAGATAGGGAGAGGGGGAAGGGGGGGGGATAGAAAAGTTCATGGTTCTGGAATGGGGATGATCTCAGAATACAGCTCAACATTTTGTGTGGTTTTTGTCTGGTTTGAACAACCACCAGTATGTTGGGGATGATTTTTTAATTTCCTGTCAGTGGGATGTGCTGGGGTTAATGTATCGTCATGTTAGGAAGTTGGTATGATGGGTCGTGGCCAAGCATAATCACCTTGCCTACTAAGGCAAGGGATATATTGGTACAATTCTTGTGGAGTGTTGTTCTAAATTCCTACATTGTTTGCAGTTCGTGCTGTTATCATCAAAAGGATGGATTGTATTGTTGACAAGGTATGATGTGATTCTCTGCACACAGTGTGATGGTAAAGACCTCACAGCCAAGATCCAGGAGCTAAAACTGCAGTGCATTGTGTTCCTCAACATTCCTCGGTGGGTCTTGGTGAATGTCCATCAGTAAACAGTTTGTGTGCATGTGTGTCAGGTGTGAGATGTTTTGTGATGTGCATTTACGCAGTGGTTTTGTATGTGTTTTAATGAAGTTGATTTCACTGCAGAAAGTCTATCTCTGAACTTGCTAGTTGCTACATATACTGTGCCAGATTCAGGGCAGGGCAGACTGGGCAGTTGCCCAGGGGGCTCAAAATATTGGGACCTCCACAAAACTGTTTTTCTGTATCTGTGGATATATTGCATACTAGCAAATACAACCCGTCGCTTCACTGCTGGGGACAATAAAGGGGGGGGGAGGATGAAGAAAGGGGAGCACGGTAGGGGGAGGGAGAGCAAGAAAGTGGGGGGGGGAGGTGGGAAGAGTGACACCTCACCAAATGTTGCTATTCAGTGTGTGTGTGTGTGTGTGTGTGTGTGTGTGTGTGTGTGTGAGACAGACAGACAGACAGACAGACAGACAGACAGACAGACAGACAGAGACAGCAGGAGTGCGACAGAGGTGTGGGAGGAGAGTGCTGCATTTTATTAGGAGGGGGGGAGCGAGGACAGGACAGAGTGAGAGAAGGGTTGGGGGGGGGAGGAGGAATATATAAAAAGATTGGTGAGGGGTCGAGTTGGGGTTAACAAAGAGAATGATATGTGACGTTTAATGACCAAACACGAAGAAAACAAAAAACGTCAGAACAGCTGTACACACAACACAACATAGTTTGTAAAGTAATCTGCTGGCACATCTGCAAAAATTTTGATTTGTTTTTGTTTTTTTGAAAAAAAAAATCAGGAAAATTTGTGGGAAATGAATCAAAAGCAATCACTGAAAACAATGAAGTACCGCTCACGTACGACCGAATGATCCTATTGGGTGTGAATAGCGAAAACAAAGTGTTGTGACCAGATATCATACTTAGGTACCAAAAAAGAGGGGATTGCTAAAGGAGGTGTTAATGCCAGTGATTTTGGACCAACGATGCAGAAATGAAGAAAATTACCAAATTCCAATACCTCACAAATGAAGTGAAAAGATCCTGGAAGCTGAAGAATGCCAAAGTTGAACCAGTGATGATGAAGAACCTCACAGAGATGTTAAAAACCATCCCTGAGAATATTAGCACAAATGAACTACAGTTGGAAGCCGTCCTGGGCTCAGTAACGATCCTGAAGAGAGCCCTCAATGCAAAACTTTGAAAACAGAAAACTTCACAGCTTGGTCCATGAATCGTGACCCCTTACC
This sequence comes from Eptatretus burgeri, assembly GCF_056783735.1. NCBI lineage: Eukaryota > Metazoa > Chordata > Myxini > Myxiniformes > Myxinidae > Eptatretus > Eptatretus burgeri. Next base: position 50,807,305 of record NC_140965.1, read on the forward strand.
GAAATGAAGGTGGATACTTTGAGCCTGCCCTGGGAGGACTTCATTACACATTCTGAATCACACATATGTAGATACCAATCAACGACACACACACACACACACACACACACACACACACACACACACACACACACACACACACACACACACACACACACACACACACACACACACACACACATTTTGAGACCTGGCAGGTCTCTGTTTCACCTCCTGAAACCCACCCGCATGTGGAGATAGAAGGCAACAACAGCATCTTGCATGTACACACACACACACACACACACACACACACACACACACACACACACACACACACACACACACCAACACACACACACACTGGTGGATACTATGAGCCTGCCCTGGGAGGACTTCATTACACATTTTGAATCACACGTATGTTGATACCAATCAACGACACACACACACACACACACACACACACACACACACACACACACACACACACACACACACACACACACACACACACACACACACACACACACATACACACACACACCAACACACCAACACACCAACACACCAACACACCAACACACCAACACACCAACACACCAACACACCAACACACACACACACATTTTGAGACCTGGCAGGTCTCTGTTTCACCTCCTGAAACCCACCCACATGTGGAGATAGAAGGCAACAACAGCATCTTGCATGTACACACACACACACACACACACACACACACACACACACACACACACACACACACACACACACACACACACACACACACAATGGTGGATACTTCAAGACCTGTGAGGGATCCGTTCCACCTTCTGAAACCTGCATATCCAGATAACAACCAACACACACACACACACCAA
>NC_140965.1:50813164-50853164 GCF_056783735.1 Eptatretus burgeri
TCTTTATGATGAACTTAGTTGGTCAGCATCGGAGTAAAACGAGGACAATTGATTTTATATATATTCAGCGAAAGACCGCCATGGGAAAGAAGGTGAGGTAACGTTTCGGACATTACCCCCCTTCTTCTCAGAGCAAGAGATCCCCCGAGAAGGGCTCATGGTTGAAACATTGTCTCTTTCTTCCCCACAATGGTTAGCAACATTTGGTTGAAGAAATTATTTGTCTGCAAGTTGAACTGTTTTCATCATTATCGCCTACATTGTTTTTTTTAAAATCTAATTGCAAAAATGCCTTCTAAGGCAGAAGTAACATGAAGCAATTGTTTGATTTTAAAACATCAAATCGTTTCCTATATTTATTCACTGTAAAGTTTCTCATTGCATGCCCTTTAACTGTGCATGGTGTGTATATATGGTGCTTGGCAGGTACTGTGCAGGTACCATGCCATGGGGTAACCCTGGCAATCAACAGGACTTTGAACCACAGCGTCATGATGATGGCTACATGGAAGTTGTTGGTTTCACCATGGCAACACTGGTGAGATTTTCAGTAATACTGTGGGAATGGTTTTCAGAGTTTCTAACAACTATCCAGACAGCAATCTGTTGAAAGTGTGAAATGGTCATGACAGCATTACCATATGGTATACATTAAGTTGTTGTCAAAGATTTACATTGCTGTCACTTATGTTTCCATCATTATTTCATTATTTTAAGGCTTTTAATTTCTCATTGGTCACTGAAGGAATCTGTAACATACTAAAACAATTGGAGGACTGTGATGATGAACCTCATGTGCTGGCACCCGGGCTGAGTTTGCAATGGCACCTTGGTGCCAGGCCCACACTCAGAAGCGGCCATAACTGTGGTGTCGTGGTAGTGGTGCTCCAAGGCAGACACAAGCGGGGGAACAGTTCAACCCTGCTTTATTGCACGAGCGAGAGCGTGAGCGTACGTTGCCCGTAACTCCCCTCTATTACGTACTCGATGCACTCTACAAGCCACACGACTTACAGGCTCCCAGGCCACAACGGCTACAGCAACCACTACGACGCCTCAGGCGGCGCGCACTCCTATATCCCGCGCAAGCACGTGATCATGATCTAAACCACTCCTCCACCACGCTCCCCACCTCATGCCCTGCCCCCGCAGGCCCGCTACACCACACTCCTCCCTCCTAAAACCATGATTATTAAATGACAATCATCATAATAAGCATAATCAGCATAGGATACCATGAAATAAAAGCAGACAAGGTACAAAACTGACAATAGCCCCAAAAAGAAAAAGCACAGCATCACTACGCAGCAGAAGCGCCCCCAGGCGGCTCATGCTTACACGCCCTTCGGCGAGGTCGTGGCGACCTCCCGAGCAAACCTCCCCTGGCACCATCAAACGTCCCCGGCCGACAAGGCGGCACATCTCCCCCAGCCAGACCCGAATCAGATAAACATTCCGAAGCTCGCTGTCTGGAAGCCGTGGCGCCAATGCAAAACCCGCCTGACCTTGGGTGGGGACGCTGAACAGCGCCGTCGGCTGGATGCACCAATCACCCCATAACAACCCACGCATTACAATCAGCTGAGATTCCAACGTACGTCCAAACGGCCTCGGGCGAGAACAGAGAGTAGCGCCCCAGGCGCCAGGCACGTCTGACCTTGCCGAACCCAGAGGTGGGGGTAACGCTGAACAGCGACCCAGCCCCGGCTCTGAGTCGATCTCCGAGACCCACACGGCAATTAGACGGTAGCAATCCCATACAAACCACACATCCACTCCAGCCATGTCATAAATCAACAAGAACATCATTTGCGCAATTGCAAACTTCTTTTTCCGTGCAGCGCGTTTTTCCGATAAAATCCCCGCACATGACAAAGTAACAACCCGTGTCCCGTGGCAGTGGGAGGCCAATAAAACCTCTTTATTTGCCATGATCGCCCCCAAAGCCTTCACATCACATCGGTTATAACGAAAATCCCATTGATTGATCCCAGCCAAACATATTCTCACACATGAACTGTTGGCATTTATTTCAACAACGTTAAACTGCATCATTTGAGCAATGAAAATCAAATACGCAACGAACAGCAACCCATGAACCACATCACGTGTCCGTCTCCCGGTTGTCGTTGCGACGTTGCGATGACCTGCTTGTCGTCGACAGTCGCGATCCGCGACCTTCTTGAACGCGACGGGCTCGCTGCAACTCCCCGTTGAAATCGCCTGAACGACACAGGCGCGCATTGCATCATGAGCGCAGCCAAAGCGCGAGAGCTCATCGCGGCTGGCATGGCTCCCGTTGCTCCCGAACCGCACATCATCGTCGCAGGAAGCAATGAACGGCAGCTCACGTTGCATTGTCGTGGCCCCCATCGCCGGAACCTCACCCCCGCATCTCGAGGGAGGCCCAGGCCCACACGGAGGTACGTGCCCCGAAGGAGGCACAGGTGCACCTGGAGGTACGAACTCCGAAACAGGAACTGCGAGCCCCTCCCCTCGCACCACGAACCGCGGGAGCGCAACCCGCTGACCCCGCCGGGAAACCAAGACGTGCGCCCTGCCAACCGCCGGCAGCGCTTCCCCGGCATACGTGTGCACTGCGAGGGTAGCACGAGCGGCCTCAACTCGACACCGATCAGCGCCCCGATCATCTCGACCTCCACTGGCATTGGTCCTGTCACCGTCGGACCAATTGAAACCAGGCTCAACATGGGCAGTATCAGTGCCCCGGTCATCTCAACCTCCACTGGCATTGGTCCTGTCACCGTCGGACCAATTGGAACCAGGTTCAACACGGGCAGCATCAGTGCCCTGGTCATCTCAACCTCCCCTGCCATTGATCTTGTCACCTCTGGACCAATTGAAGGCAGGTTTAACATCGGCAGTATCTCCCGTTCCGGGTCGCCGGGATCTCTGTACCCAGGCTGCAAGACTCGACCCGGGGCGTTAAAATGTACGCCATGTACCGAACACCGTACCGGCAGTAGGTCTCGACCCGTGACGTAAGGGTCGCTCCGCACACCGCCATTTATGACCGTCATGATGGGCGATGACTCTCGGCACACACACCGTAGACGTCCCCGAGTGCTCAGACCGCCGTCCGATTGACTGCATTGCAACGCTCGGCCACGACCCGCGCCGAAGACCGTGCACGCGGCCGTGCGTGCCTGGAACATCGCGCTGATCTCCGGATCATCTGCTGCGCACCGACCATCGAGACCCCGATCATTCCTCAGAGCTTGCGCGACGTCCGACGCCGCGTCTGAGCTGAACTGCGTGTCCTCGTTCTTTAGCCGTGACCTCGCAGAAACCATTCCCGAGATTTGCCAAGCATTAATAAAACAAACTCCGAGCGCGGCCATTGTCCACTCAACGTGACCGTGGAAATAGCAGCCCAACTGTTCAGAAAACAAATCGAAGTCGTCTCCGATGAAAACGGGCACGCGTCCGTGCGCCGTGCCCCGACCTTCTGTCATGCCTGAGCCGGTCGTGCTGGTGAGACGCCTGTCCCCGGAGCCTGTGCGTGCGGCGCGCGAACCTGCGATGCGCTCTTCGCGATGCGCTCCTCCGGGACCTCGAACCGCGCGGGGTGCGCTGAGTTACTCGCTGCCGATCCGAACCCAAACACCCTGCACACGCCGATCCAAACAGCCTCGTCGCCAAACTGTGGTGTCGTGGTAGTGGTGCTCCAAGGCAGACACGAGCGGGGGAACAGTTCAACCCTGCTTTATTGCATGAGCGAGAGCGTGAGCGTACGTTGCCCATAACTCCCCTCTATTACGTACTCGATGCACTTAACAAGCCACACGCCTTACAGGCTCCCAGGCCACAACGGCTACAGCAACCACTACGACGCCTCAGGTGGCACGCACTCCTATATCCCGCGCAAGTACATGATCACGCCGACCACTCCTCCACCACGCTTCCCACCTCATGCCCTGCCCCCGCAGGCCCGCTACACCACAATAACGACCAAAATGGTTACTTTTACATTGCTAGAAACTATTTGAAAGATGTGTGCAGGAGACCCAATGGTGGATCCGGGGAGGGGGGGGAGAGGTTCACCGGGTGCACGTGAACCCCCCCTCCCCTCCGCCCTTTCAATTATGTCACATGATCGTTGTGCGAGACATCACTGGACAATTGGCAATCGCTCATTGACAATCTGCAAACCGTATTAATCACTGCGACTCAGTGTTTAGTTATGGCTCCAAAGAGAAAGGCAACATTTTTGGGATCATGTCCCACAGCAAAGCGCAGTATAATCCTGAACTATTTCAACAGGTAATTGATAGTTTCAGTGTCTACATCGTCCATTTTTACAATTAACTAGACGACCCGTGAGCCCGTTTGGTTCCCGTTGTGACAGCGGTTGATTAAAAAAAAAAGATAGCTCCAGCGAACTATACCGCTGAGGTTGTTTGCATTGATCAAATAATCCCGAAGAGGACTTGACTGAATCGCGAATTGATTTTTTTAATAATCTTTTTCGTTGCCCGATTTGAAAGAAACTTGATATTGCGCGTCAATGTGGAAAAAAAAAACGGAGAAAAGAAATTATTGTGCGTAATCTTCTAAACACAATTTTATTTATTAATGAACATGGAAGTATGAGATCAAAATGACGATGTTTATTTTATGTGCTTTGTCTTTAATAAATTTATACGTTCTTTGTCTTTGTCTTAAATATTTTATGTTCTTTGTCTTATGTTCTTAAAAATAAATCGTTCTTTGTCTATACTAAATGTTTGAGATTTTTGAATAAATAATTTCAAGAAAAAAAAAGATAGCTCCAGTGAACTATACCGCTGAGGTTGTTTGCATTGATCAAATTCTCCCGAAGAGTTCTTCACTGAATCGGGAATTGATTTTTTAATAATTTTTTTTGTTGCCCGATTTGAACGAAACTTGATACTGAACACCGCAGGAGAATGGTGAGTAAGGTGGGCAGAACATTTTTGCGGTATCGTGTATCGCTTTGGGTGTATTTCGGGAACATACACACATACATACATCCAAGATGAGAGTTTTAGTAATATATAGATGATCTGATGATCCGCAATGGCAAGTTTAAGTTCAGTGCTCGGGGTCATTTCACCGCATTTTGTGCTTGTCCGTTCGATATTTTCATTGATTTGTATTGGTAACATTTTGTGTATTTACATTGGTGTTGTAAAGACTCATCGCCAAGATTCCAAAATCTGCAGCTTTTCTTTAGAATTAGTTTGTGACAGGCCTGAGGCCTTTTCGTCAAGTAGCTCGATATTCTGAAATTTTCCTGTGGAGAATGTAAATTTATGGTCGGACACTGCGAGCTCTGGATAGATTAACCGGTTTTTGCTCGACGGGTACATTGACTTGAATAAGGCTTGGTGCTATATTTCATAATATCAGAACATCTTAACCTTAAGTGAACCCCCCCCCCAAAAAAAATTTCTGAATCCGCCTCTGGGACGGCTGTATAATGCAGGGGATGCATTCCCGCGAAATGCCGTGCTACCAGAAAACATGATATGGGGCAATATTTAACATGTAAAAATCTGGGTTATGCTCCAAACGCTGAAAAGGTGCAAAAACTGATCCCTGCAACTACAGACCAATCAGCCTTCTCCAACTCATCAGCAAGGTTATGGAATCTATCATCTCTTCAAACATCAAATCCTTTTCTCCAATGGCTTGATTTCCGACCATCAAATTGGATTTAGACCAGGTCACTCAACCCTTGACATACTACTTCTGCTTTATCAACAATGGATGGAGTTCCTAAATGCCAAACATGAGATCAGAGACATCTCCTGCTGATTGGCTGATTCGCTTGGGAGCTTTTTGAAGAACTTCATAATGGAGACTTGAGAGGCTACCTTCATTTTCTGATTGTAGACCTCCTTGTAACATTTCAGGAGATTCCTCATCTCCAACTGCACCGTGAGAGTGTGTCGGGGTGGTGCTGAAGTGTCGTCCACCAGACGGCGGTCTCCTTGGGTGTACCTGAGGTGGTCCCTTTGGGTGGGTGCCTGGAATATCCTATCCCAAAGAGAGGATGATCATCTGTCTCTGTTATCATTTGAGCTCAAGCATTTGGACATCGGTATTGCAGCACTCTCTGAGGTTCGGAGACCGGATTGCGGTGAGATAATGGACTGGTCACTCCGATGGTTATCATGCCCAAGCAGTTTCCGTAGTTGTGTCCAATAAGCTGACTCCAATGATAACTGAGGTAACAATGGTCAACGAGCGTATTATGAGACTAAGGATTCATCATTCCTTGGGTGTCATTTTCCTGGTCTCTGTATATGCTCCGACGAAGGCGAGTGATCTCACCGTGAAGGATGGATTCTATGCCACGCTCAAGTCAGTGGTTGATCAGTGCCCCAGGCGAGATACACTTCTAGTCTTGGGGGATTTCAATGCATGACTGGAACTGATAGGGGTTATTATGAGATGTGTGTTGGTACCCATGGGTCTGGAACTGTGAACCACAATGACATTAAGTTCCTTGACTTTGCAAGAAGTCATGGACTGAGGGTGGCTGTATCATAGTTTCAGCACACTCAGGCTCATCGCTGGACTTGGTATTCCAACTCTGGCGTTGTGGCAATGGAGATTGACCACATGCTCGTTGATGGTCGCTGGAAGATGATCCAGAAGTGCAGAGTCTACTGGGGTGCTCAGTCCCTCAATACTGACCACCGGCTTGTTGTAGCAACTCTTATGTTGCACCTTAAATCCGGGAGAATGGTACCATTCCAGCCTAGGCTGGAAGTTGGCAAGCTCAAGGATGAGAGGGTAGCTGAGGAGTTTGTGAACCAGCTGAGTGGAGATTTGGGGGGACTGGGTGCTTTGGAGGATCCTGAAGAGTTGTGGAGCGCCTTCAAGACCACTGTCCTTGATGTTGCCGGTGGATGTCTTGGAACTCACCGTAGGGCAAAGAAGAATTTTGTCTCTCAAGGGACACTGGATACCATTGACCAGAGTCGTAGGGCCAGGATGAATGGCAGAGCTGAGCTGTTCAGGGAGCTGAGGCATAAAACTGCACGTGCACTAAGGATGGACAAGGAGGCCTATGTGCAAGGAATCTTTGAGGGGGTAGAGCATCACCTGTGGTCAAGTGATTCTCTTCCTGCTTACAGGGGAATTCGCGCATTGCGTTTGTCCAAGCCCATCCCTTGGTGTACTGCTGTTGGAGCAGAGGGTGGTGGGCTCTTGACAAAGGAGTCCAAAGTGAAGGCCCGCTGGGTCGGTTACTTTGAGCGGTTGTACCAGGCTGATCCACCATCTGTCGAGTTGGACATCAGGGGTGTTACAATCCCTATTGCTGACCCTCAAATGAACTGTGGTCCACCTTCGTTCGTGGAAACATGGGCTGCGGTGAACTGGTTGAAATGGGGTAAAGCTAAAGGGATCTGTGGCATCCATGCTGAACTTTTCAAGGCTGGAGGAAATGCTGCACTCGTGTCGTTGCATGCAGTTCTGTGCTCTGCCTGGAACACAGGCATCATCCCAACTGACTGGAAGAGGGGCCTTGTTGTCCCTCTCTGGAAAGGGAAGGGTGATCGCCAAGACTGCAACAACTACTGAGGGGTGACGCTGCTCTCAGTGCCAGGCAAGGTCTTTGCTCGGATAATTCTTTATAGGGTTCGCCACCATCTGCTTGAGCACCAGCGGCCAGAGCAGTCAGGCTTTTCACCAAAGAGGTTAATGAGTGACCGTGTCCTTGCTCTTTGTGTCCTCACTGAACGCAGATGAGAGTTGTGGCAGGGGCTGCTTGCAGCCTATGGTGATCTCTGTAAAGTGTTTGATTCATTGAATCGAGATGCCCTCTGGAGGATTCTTGGTCTTCGTGAGTTGCCACCAAAACTGATCGATCTGATGTTTGAACTATACTCTGGTACTGAGAGTGCTGTGAGATGTGGTGGTACCATCTCTCACTTATTTCCAGTTGTTACTGGAGTTCGTCAGGGGGTGTGTATTGGCCCCCTCACTTTTCAACATTTGTATGGACTGGATTGTGGGGAGGATTTCAGAGAGATCAAGCTGCCATGCATCGATTGGGAATGTCAAGATCTCTGACCTTGATTTCGTAGATGATGCAGTCATCCTTGCAGAGGCTCCAGATATCCTTCTGGGGGGCCCTCGAGGTGTTGAATAGGGAGTCAGAGCTGCTGGGATTATGGGTTTCCTGGGTAAAAACTAAGATCCAGGCTTTCATTGACATCTTGGATCCTGCTAGCCTGTCTGTACCTGTTTGTGGTGAGGATGTTGAGGTCGTGGGGAGATTCACTTACCTTGGCAGTGATATTCATGTCTCTGCTGGCTGTGAGCCAGAGGTCAACAGATGTCTGGGTCGGGCCTGGGGAGTCATGGATTCACTGGATCATGGGGTGTGGTGCTGCCGGTACCTGTACAGGAGAATGAAAGTCCAAGTCTTCAGGTCCTTGGTGCTTCTAGTCTTGCTCTATGGATGTGAGACTTGGACTCTGACCAGGGATCTGAGTTTGAGACTTAATTCCTTTGGTACCAGGTCTCTTCGGAGAATCCTTGGCTCTTGCTGATCAGATTTTGTGTCCAACGAGTGGTTGCTGAGAGAGACTCAAATGAGATTTGTTCCATGCATAGTCCATGAGCATCAGCTGCATCTGTATGGACATGTGGCTCATTTTCCTGACGCTGATCCTGTTCACCAGATTCTCTCAGCGAGGGAGCCTCGTGAGTGGAAGGGGCAAATGGGCCGACCACGTGCCTCATGGTTGCAGCAGGTTGATCAGCATCTCAAGATGATGGGGCATCTGCCTGGGGGATTGTCAGACGGAGGCCCCTGGAGTACTGGCGGAAAGTGGATGCAGCGACGCGCTGCTCTGGCGCATGTTCCCATACCTGACCTCATCTGACACTGCACCTTTGAACTTCTCATTCAGTTGGGATCAGGTTCATCAAAGATGGCCATCGACCGATTTGATGTCCAAGCCCATCCGACTTTATCGACCGATTTGAAACATTTAGCCATGATCTTTGTCGTGAGGGTTTTGACAGGCACAACCTCCTCAGGACTTGATTCTGATTCCTCTCTGATGCACACCTCCTCTAGAACCAGAAGATCTTCATTGCACAGCTCCTCCCTGTGTGAGAGAAGCAAATCCTCAACATCATCTTCGTCAACCTCCTCAAATCCCACTTGCAGGGCCATGCCCTAATGTTGCCTTGTTTTCTGACATGTTGCCTTGCTTCGCTGACTTCAGCCTCCATAAAACTCTGAACTCAATCACTGCCTCAGGCCAGAGTTGATGGAGATGAAGATGATGGAGATGAAAGTGCGGTTGGGCATGTGTTTCCAATAAAGTCTAGTTTCATTGAGGTATACACCTGGTTTGCTGTATTACTTCCATTCGCAATCACAGATTTGAAGACAGCTGGGAAATTTTTGGCAGCAGGATGATCTGCAGCAGCAGCTTTCCCAGTCGACATGAGATTGTGCTACGCATGGTGACTCTTGAGGCGCTCAAACCTCCCATGGCTGGCAGCAAAGGCATCATTGGTATCTTTGGTTAGATTGCCATACTATCTTCTCGCTTTCTCTTCAATGACCATTCCAGACAAGGGCAAGTTCTGTTGGTTCTGATGCTCTATCCACGTGGTCAGCATCTTCTCCATTTTCTCAATAGCATCAGGCCGACATGTTGCAGTTCTGGTAACACTGAGATTCGTTGTTTTCTGAGTGCTTTTACGAGAGCTAAAACACAGAATGTACAACACAGGGAGAGTATACAATGTCGAGGCTCGCATGAGAGCTAACACACAGAATGTACAACACAACGGGGTCAGGAGACAACCACACCTCTTTATGAATATTGATGTACTTTATGAGAAGCATCAAGAAGCCCCATCTCTTTATGAATATCGATGCTGTGCTCACCTCTCTCAAACCAATCTAAAACTTTTAATTTCACCTCCAATGAATGAGACTTTCTTGACTTCTTCTTCACTTGATCATTATCTCCAATGTCACTTGTTACATGCTTTGCAGCCATAGTTTTGGGCACTGTGAGTGAATGACTCGACCAGAATGATTCACTTAAGATGACGGAGCACGAATGACTCGCTCAGGATGACAGAGCACGGATGACTCGCTCAGGATGATGGAGCACGAATGACTCACACAGGATGATGGAGCACAAATGACTCGCACAAGATGACGGAGCATGAGTGACTCACTCAAGATGATGGAACACGAATGACTCACACAGGATGACGGAGCACAAATGACTCGCACAGGATGATGGAGCACGAATGACTCGCACAGGATGATGGAGCACAAATGACTCTCCAATGATGATGGAGCAGGAATGACTCTCACAGGATAATGGCGCACAAATGACTCTCCAATGATGATGGAGCAGGAATGACAATCACAGGATGATGGAGCATGGGAGACTCACTCAAGATGATGGAGCACGAATGACTCACACAGGATGACGGAGCACAAATGACTCACACAAGATGACAGAGCATGAGTGACTCACACAGGATGATGGAGCACGAATGACTCACACAGGATGACGGAGCACGAATGACTCGCACAGGATGATGGAGCACGAATGACTCGCACAGGATAACGGAGCACGAATAACTCACACAGGATGACTAAGCACAAACGACTTGCACAGGATGATGGAGAACAAATGACTCACACAGGATGATGGAGCACAAATCACTCTCACAGGATGATGGAGCAAGAATAACTCATACAGGATGATGGAGCACAAATGGCCCTCCAATGATGATGGAGCAGGAATGACTCTCACAGGATGACGGAGCATGAATGACTCTCCAATGATGATGGAGCATGAATGGCTCTCACAGGATGACAGAGCACGAATGACTCTCACAGGATGATGGAGCACAAATGACTCCAATGATGATGGAGCAGGAATGACTCTCACAGGATGATGGAGCACAAATGACTTTCCAATGATGATGGAGCAGGAATGACTCTCACAGGATAATGGCGCACAAATGACTCTCCAATGATGATGGAGCAGGAATGACTCTCACAGGATGACGGAGCACGAATGACTCGCACAGGATGACTGAGCACGAATAACTCACACAGGATGACTAAGCACAAAAGACTTGCACAGGATGATGGAGCACAAATGACTCACACAGGATGATGGAGCACAAATCACTCTCACAGGATGATGGAGCACGAATAACTCACACAGGATGATGGAGCACAAATGACCCTCCAATGCTGATGGAGCAGGAATGACTCTCACAGGATGATGGAGCACAAATGACTCTCCAATGATGATGGAGCATGAATGGCTCTCACACTATGACAGAGCACGAATGACTCTCACAGGATGATGGAGCACGAATGACTCTCACAGGATGATGGAGCACAAATGACTCTCCAATGATGATGGAGCAGGAATGACTCTCACAGGATAATGGCGCACAAATGACCCTCCAATGATGATAGAGCAGGAATGACTCTCACAGGATTACGGAGCACGAATGACTCTCCAATGATGATGGAGCATGAATGGCTCTCACAGGTGACGGAGCACGAATGACTCTCACAGGATGATGGAGCACAAATGACTCTCCAATAATGATGGAGCAGGAATGACTCTCACAGGATGATGGAGCACGAATGACTCTCACAGGATGATGGAGCACGAATGACTCTCACAGGATGATGGAGCACAAATGACTCTCCAATGATGATGGAGCAGGAAATACTCACACAGGATGATGGAGCACGAATGACTCGCACAAGATGACTGAGCATGAGTGACTCACTCAAGATGATGGAGCACGAATGACTCACACAGGATGATGGAGCACGAATGACTCGCACAGGATGATGGAGGACGAATAACTCACACAGGATGACTAAGCACAAACGACTTGCACAAAATGATGGAGCACAAATGACTCACACAGGATGATGGAGCACAAATCACTCTCACAGGATGATGGAGCACGAATAACTCACACACGATGATGGAGCACAAATGACCCTCCAATGATGATGGAGCAGGAATCACTCTCACAGGATGATGGAGCACAAATGACTCTCCAATCATGATGGAGCAGGAATCACTCTCACAGGATGATGTTGTGGTTGTGGTTGTTGTTTTGTTGAAGAAGAAGAAGAATTTATTCCATGCGGTAGTGAAAATGCAGTATCAGGACATGTTTTATATGAGGGTCCCCCATATACCTGTATATTTAAGCACCACATATTAATGTTGTAGTGTTGTAGTTCACATTTTACTTCCTTACTGCAGTCATTTACTGGCACATGACATCAATGCACTGTCAATGTCAATGGCATACATTCCAGTGCACACTTTTTCAGGAACAGATGACAAGCAGAGCGGGAGAGTTAATTGAGAAAACTAGAGCCAAAAATGATGAAAAAAAATAAATTTAAGCACCACTCAGAAACGCGAAATGCAAAAATAAAGTATAATTGGATGAAAATAAACAAAACTGGCTCATGCAGTGCCTTCAGAAAGTATTTACACCCCTCAACTTTTTCACATTTTGTTGCATTACAGCCTGAATTTAAAATGGATGAAATTCAAGTTTTTTTGTCACCGAACTGCACAAAATACCCCATAATGATAAAGTGAAAGCATGTTTTTAAGAATTTTTACAAATTGATTAAAAATTGAAAAGCTGAAATGTCTTGCATCAATAAGTATTCAACCCGTTTGTTATGACACTCCAAATTGAGCTCAGGTGCATCCAATTTCCTTCGATCATCCTTGAGATGTCTCTACAACTTGATTGGAGTCCACATGTAGCCAATTCAATTGATTGGACATGATTTAGAAAGAAACACACCTTTCTATACAAGGTCCCATAGTTGACAGTGCATGTCAGAGCAGAAACTCGACCATGATGTCCAAGGAACTGTTCGTATAACTCCGAGATGGAATTGTGAGGAGGCATAGATCTGGGGAATGGAATAAAACCATTTCTAGCGAGTTGAAAGTTCCCAAGAGCACAGTGAGCTCCATCATTAGGAAATGGAAAGAATATGGAACTACACAGACTTTTCCGAGAGCTGGCCATCTGACCAAACTGAGCAACTAGGAAAGAAGGACCTTGGTCAGGCAGGTGAGCAAGAACCCAATGACCCATCTGACAGAACAACAGAGTTCTTTGGTTGAGATGGGAGAACCTTCCGGAAGGACAACGATCTCTGCAGTACTTCACAAATCTAGGCTTTATGGGAGAGTGGCCAGATGGAAGCCACTCTTGAGAAAAAGGCTCATGATAGCACACCTCAAGCTTGCAAAAAGGCACATGAAAGACTCTGAGAGCATTTAGCAAAAGATTCTGGAGTCTGATGAGATGAAAATTGAACACTTTGGCCTGAATACAAAGTGCTACGTCTGGTGGAAACTAAGCACAGCTCATCACCCATCTAACACCATCCCTACCGTGAAGCATGGTGGTGGCAGCATCATCCTTTGATGATGCTTTTCAGCGGCAGGGACTGAGAGACTTGTAGAGTTGGAGGAAATGATGAATGGGGCCAAATACAGACAAATCCTTGAGAAGAACCTGCTTCAGAGTGCAAAAGAACTTCGACTGCGGTGAAGATTTATGTTCCAACAGGACAATTACCTCAAGCATAAAGCCAAGGCAACACCGGAATGGCTTCAGAACAAGAACATGAAAGTCCTTGAGTGGCCCAGCCAAAGCCCAGACTTGAATCCCATTGAGAATCTGTGGAAAGACTTGAAGATTGCTGTTCACCGACACTCCCTATCAATTTTGACAGAGTTTGAGCAAATCTGCAAGGAAGAATGGGTGAAAATCCCCAAATCCAGATGTGCAAAGCTGAAAGAGACATACCCAAGAAGACTCGAAGCTTTAATCGCTGCCATCAATGCTTATACAAAGTATTGAATCAGGGGCTGAATACTCACCGACACAAAACATTTCAGATTTTCATTTTTAATTAATTTGTAGAAATTTTAAAAACATGTTTTCACTTTGACATGAACGGGCTATTTTGTGTGGATCAGCAACAATAAATTTAAATTTAATCCATTTTAAATTCAGGCTGAAACACAGCAAAATGTGACAAAAGTCAAGGGATCTGAATACTTTCTGAAGACACTGTTTCAGCAGTTACTTCAGCAACTATCTCCTGTCTTTTACAATGGTTCCTCAAATGGAAAAAAGCCACATATTTATTTGGTGTCAGGCCCACAAAAGCTTCATCTGGCACTGGCCGACATATTTTTGGACCAACCTTCCTCATTTCAAATGGAATAATGCATTGTTTAAAAAGAAAATGAACGCATATTTAATATTTAATTGGAACAAAGATGCACTTGGAAATAAATGGTTTTAGTTATGGTTGCATTTCCAACATGCATCTACATCTGGTACACAAGAAACAGGACAAATAAGATGATGTCATCAGACATGCGATTCGGCAGCCATATTGTTTTTTTTTTAAGAAAAAAAAAAACCTTCAAAAATCTTCTTCTCTGAAGTGGCTGAACAGATTGAGGTGAAACTTTACATGTATGATCGCCTGTCGATGAGGAAGAAAAGGTTCACACATATGATGCCACAGGTCACATTGTTTGGCAGCCATATTCAGGTGAGGGAAGGAATAGGAGTATGCGCCAGAGCAACGCATCACTGCATCCACTTTCTGCCAGTACTCCAGGGGCCTCTGGCCATCCCCCAGGCAGATGTCTGGCCCATCCCCATCTACTTGATATGCTGATCAACCTGCTGCAACCACTAGGCACGTGTTCAGCCCATTGGCCTCCTCCACTCACAAGGCTCCCTTGCTGAGAGAATCTGGTGAGCAGCATCAGCATCAGGAAAACGAGCCACATGTCCATACAGCCGCAGCTGATGCTCACGGACTGTGCAAGTAACAAACTTCATTTCAGTCTCTCTCAGCAAACGGTCATTGAACACAAAGTCTGACCAGCGAGTGCCAAGGATTCTCCAAAGAGACCTAGTACCAAAGCAATTAAGTCTCCGTTTCAGATCCCTGGTCAGAGTCCAAGTCTCATATCTGTAGAGCAAATCTGGAAGGATGAAGGACCTGAAAACTCGGACTTTCATCCTCTCGTACAGGTACAGACAGCATGATACCCCATGATCGAGTGAATCCCTGACTCCTCAGGCGTGACCCAGACGTCTATTGACCTCCTGCTCTCAGCCAGCGGAGACATGAATATCACTGCCAAGGTAAGTGAATCTCTCGGTGACCTCAACATCCTCACCACAAACAGGTACAGACAGGATAGCAGCATCCAAGATGTCAGTGAAAGCCTGGATCTTTGTTTTGACCCAAGAAACCCATAATCCCAGTGGCTCCGACTCCTCATTCAGCAACTTGATGGTCCCCAAAAGAATCTCCAGAGTCTCCGCAAAGATTATTTCATCATCTGTGAAATAAAGGTCAGAGATCTTGACATTCCCAAGCAATGCACTGCAGCTTGATCTCTCCGAGATCCTCCCCAGAATCCAGTCCAGACAAGCTCTGCAAAGTGTGGGGGCAAGTACACACACCTGACAAACTCCAGTAACAACTGGAAGTAAGTTGGAGATGGTATCACCACATCTCACAGCACTCTCAGTACCAGAGTATAGTTCATACATCAAATTGATCAGTTTTGGTGGCACCCCACGAAGACCAAGAATCCTCCAGAGAGCATCCTGATTCACTGAATTGAACGCTTTGCAGAGATCAACATAGGCTGCAAGTAGCCCCTGCCGAAACTCTCGTCTGCATTCGGTGAGGACACGAAGGGCAAGGATATGGTCAATCATTGACCTCTTTGGTGTAAAACCTGACTGCTCTGGGCACTGTGCTCAAGCAGATGGTGGTGAATCTGATCAATAATTGTCAGAGAAAAGACCTTGCCCAGCACTGAGAGCAGCATCACCCCTCAGTAGTTATTGCAATCCTGGCGATCACCCTTCCCTTTCAGGAGAGGGACAACAAGGCTCCACTTCCAGTCATTTGGGATGATGCCTGTTTTCCAGGAAGAACACAGAACTGTGTGCAATGACATGAGTACAGCATTTCCATCAGCCTTGAGAAGTTCAGCATGGATTCCACAGATGCCAGAAGCTTTACCCAATTTCAACCGATTCACCGCAGCCTGTTTTCACAAACGAAGGTGGATCACAGTTCATTGGAGAGTCAGCAATAGGGATAGTGACACCCTTGGCATCCACCTCAACAGCTGGTGGACCAGCCTGGTGCTGCCGCTCAGTCACCTGCTCAGTGGGACTTCAGTTCCAACTGCTCTGCCAAGAGCCTTCCACCCTCCGCTCTAACTGCAGTACACCAAGGGATGGGCTTGGAGGAACGCAATGTGCAAATTCCCCTGTTAGCAGTATGAGAATCACTTGACCACAGGTGATGTTCTACTCCCTCACAGATTCTTTGCACATAGGCCTCCCTGTACACCCTCAGCAAATGTACAGTTTTACATCTGATCTCCTTGAACAGCTCAGCTCTGACATTAAGCCTGGCCCTTCGACTCGCCAATGGTATCCAGTGTCCCTTGAGAGACAAAATTATTCTTCAGTGAGTTCCAAGATATCCACCTGCATCATCAAGGATGGTGGTCCTAAAGGCACTCCACAACTCTTCAGGATTCCCCAAAGCACCCAGACACCCAAAATCCCCACTCGGCCTGTTTTCAAGCTCCTCCGCTACCCTCTCAACCTTGAGCTCGCCAATATCCAGCCTCGGCTGGGATGGTACCATTCTCCTGAATTTAAGCTGCAACTTCAGAGTTGCTACCACAAGCCTGTGGTCGGTATTGAGGAACAGAGCACTCCGGTAGACTCTGAAGTTCTGCATCATCCTCCAGTGACTATCAATGAGCACGTGGTCAATCTCCTTTGATACACCACCAACGTTGGAATACCAAGTCCAGCGATGAGCCTGTGGACGCTGAGACAATGAACCAGCCACCCTAGGTCCATGACTTCTTGCAAAGTCAAGGAAGTTGGTGCCATTCTGGTTCACAGTTCCAGACCCATGGGGACCAACACACGTGTCACAACAATCTCAATCAGTTTCAGTCGACGCATTGAAATCCCCCAAGACGGGAAGAGTATCTCGTCTGGGGCACTGATCAACCACAGACTTGAGCGTGGCATACAATGTGTCCTTCACAGTGAGTTCACTCATCTCAGTTGGATCATATCCAGAGACCAGAGAAATGACACCCGAGGAGTGACTAATCCTTCACCTCATAATACGTTCGTTGACCGGTGTTACCTCAATTTCCATTGGAATCAGATAATTAGACACCGCTACAGCAACTTCTTTGGCATGGTAATGATCAGGGTGACCAGACCAATAGTAGGAGTGACCACCCACCATGATCTCACCACTATCCGGTTTCTGAATCTCAGAGAGTGCTGTAATACTGATGATCAAACGCTTGAGCTCAGATGATAACAGAGACAGGTGATTATTCTCTCTTAGGGACAGGACATTCCAGGCACCTACCTGAAGAGACCGTCTCAGGTTAACCCAAGGAGACGGCCGTCTGGTGGATGACACCTCAGCACCATCCCGACACACACTACCGCAATCTGACACGGGAAGGTTACCCCGTGGTTTTCCTCATTTCATCAAAGAGTGGGGGTCCCGTCGGATTTGTCCCAATCCCGTCATCCGGTGAGCTGCCCTGCGGAGAGCAGCTGCCCAGGAGGTACTCCCACTGAGTGGGTTTTCAATTTTCTTTACGGTTTTCTTGTGTTTTATGGAGTGATGGGTTTTACGATGGCCTGCGTGCAAATCCTGCCACCATCCTCCTAAAAAAACACGGAACCCGACTGCAGGACATCCACAGACACATTTGGGCACTATATATGGATGGCCGTTGGCTCACAAGGAGCTCCTCTGCCCTTTGACAGGTTTTGGTTTTTTTTTATCCTACTGGGTGTCCATATCATTCACCCTCCTCACCAGGAAACCTGGTGGGGGAGATGGTTTAGTTGCCGACAACCCGACCATGAAACAGGGATCGTATAGGTTTACATGATACCTGTAACAAGTCACAGATCTGATCTGGCGAGACCTGACAATAATTGGATTGGATCACAGATCTGATTTGGCCATATTGGATTTACCCTAAAACCTATAAAATCTTCGTCTCCAGAACGGCTGGACAAATTGAGGGGAAAATTCACACAAATGTGCCCCAAGCCATGTCTGTACAAGTTTGTTGAGGAATAATTGATTGGTCACATGTTTTGGCAGCCATATTGGATTAAAGAAAATATTAAATAATGTTTCTTCTAGAAATGCTTAATTAATCAATGTGATACTTCACACTTATGATGTAGTTGTTGTGGGGAATATATATTTCAGATATCAATCTGATCGGATGCATCGTCTTGCAGCCAGAATTATTTAACTTTTTAATATGGGTTATTTATTTATTTATTTATTTTTAATATGGCTCACTTGGCTGTACCTGGATGGGTTTGAGGGTAAAGGAGTAGCAGCTGAAATGCTAATCCTATCCAGGTTCCTTCTGATGACTTCATCTTTACTTTTTGCTTGTTTGAGTTCCTTCTGATTTCTCCAATGCAGGATTGTACCTATTTTGCCTTCCATTTGATTTGGATTGAATTAATTTTAATCCTATTCTAAATTCAGTTGAATAATGGATAATTATAAATTGAATAGTGCATAATGCCCCCCAAAAGAGGTATTTGCTCTCTTCTCAGAAACTACACATAATTCCAATGAAACTTATCCACTGCCTTCATCACCCATGATGTCGTAAAGTTTGTTCATGACATGAAAAAAATTGGGGTCCAAGGGATTCTATGTGGGGGATGCCCCCCAAAATATATATTTGCTTTCTTCTCTGAAACCACACACACGATTTCGATGAAACTTGATCACAACCTTTATCATCCGTGATGTACCAAAGTTTGTTCATATCATGAAATATAATCCAAAGGTATTTACTTTCTTTTCCATTACATATTTTATTGGTCATCCATGCCTACTACTTGTTCCCTGGTTATCTTATCCAGCCGCTACCAGGTGAGCACTCAGGGGTATTGACCCTATGTTTATTATTATTATTATACAACAGCAGGAACTGCTCTATTAAAGCTCAAAGTCCTGCTTCTTCTTTGCATGACGGACAGACGGACGTGTCTCCTTTTATTAATCGTAACACCTGTTCCCTCCAGGAGCCAAGAAGGTGCCAATACCCATTCCCTTTGGCAGGGGTCAATGGTTAAGCCACTTGCATTATTTTTAATTTACCGGCGAAAATCACAAGTCTCCCCATCCTCGCATGAGGGTGGTGGTTGGGGGTTATTTTGTTCCCCAAACCTGACCCTGGGTACCCCAAGTGCGGATGCAAAATTTGGTGGAGACGAGCCCAGCCGTTTTAGATTCTATAATCATCAGATGTACAGATAATTGCCTTATTTTACATAGTAGGATGAAAATGTTTTTTTTTCCTTTTCAAATTTTTATTGAGCTGCACTGTCTGGATCCTTGGCGATTTAACATGGTACCATTTTCAACTTTGTGCGACCAATGGTTTGGGAGGAGATGTAAAAAAAAAAATGACAAACACTGGATGTTACTAAATATAAAACACCCTGGTGATGTCTGTGCTTACCTCACTGTTCTCATCCCCAATCCTCCATACCCATATCCTCACCTCCAGCGAATTTATGTTGATAAACGGTGAGATTGAAATTTAATTAACGCAGTTACTGATGTAGCACAGGTTTGATGGGCCAAATGTACTCCTGCATCGAAGTTCTGTTCTATTTAATACATACGACTATGCTTAAAACCCGAAGAGCAGATGCTTCTGGCCATCTCAGGTGCCTTAAACGGGAAATCCTGGTGGACGTCTACATATTGCGTACACATCTACAAAATGCTTACACATACTTTTCGCATTTATAGTACTGCAGCATAGCAAACCAATTGTTCAAATTTGCATAAAAGCACCAAAATTGGTCCACATGCAGAATAATGTATTCCGAACAATTCAAGATATGGAGCCACCTGAGATTTTGCCTTGGTCAGCCATCTGAAATATCAGACTACGCTGCTGGACTATTATCAATATCCATGTGAATAATGAAAATGTGTTTATCCAAATCAATGTTTTGGGGCCTCCAGCTATCATCTTTTCAGGGGAGAACAATCAATGTGCTGATGCAGTGCCCTCTGGAGGTTAGGGTAGGAAAGTGGAATGTGTTTTGGGCCCTGGTGATGACTCACCTACACTTTGTCAAAAGGCACCATCGGGTTAGCAAACTAATCCTAGCAAACGGGATACCTAGCTTAACATCCAGCTAAGGTATAGCACTCTTTGTGATATAATGCTGTGCCTGAAAAACACCAATCTCACAGTTTATTGATGGGTCACAAATTGAACCCAGACCAGACAGCTCAAAGGTACAGTAAGTGTGCTACCCCTACACCACCATGTCAGGACCTTAAAATGAGCAAAACACATAAAAACACGAAATATTTTGAAATTTGTGAATGATATTTTAACTTTAATGTCGAGCATACATTGCCTTTCAGGCTGCACTTCAAGTTGGTGGACATGGGGAGCGACTGTACCAATGCCGAGAGGCAATTTTGACGTCGTACAAAGCTCTTCCAATGCAGGTCGATGGAGAACCCTGCTGTCTCGAACCTTCCATCATACACATTTCCCTCCACAGCCAAGCCAGGGTGGTGAAGAAGGCCAAACGCCGTGCTTCTGTGCCACTGCTACCAGAGTGAGTAATGTTGCAGATAACACACATAAGCAGCACCATTGATTTTGGACATGAGCACAAATATTGATAACAAATACGACCAATATTGGATACTAGGACGAGCATTGAATACCACCTTAAATATCAACAACAATAATGTTGAGCATGAGCAACGAAAGGTTGGTGCACTGAAACCTGCTTATGGTAGCCCTGCTTTTACTTATCATAACCATGTTGAATGTTCAGTGGCAGTTGGCAATAACTCGGCAACCTCAGGAAGTGCCAATGGCTTTGGGCATATGCATGCCTGGGGGGGTGATGGAACCTGTGATTGAGGAAATGCCATGAGAAGGTGGACAAATTGAATTATTTTTTTAATCAATGGAATTCACATCTACTTGCAAGCATGGTGGTCTTGGCTGATCAAAGGCTCGGCTCACTGCCTACAAATGCAGTTTTGCAATGGCAAGAGTGAGCGGAAAGAAATAAAGGTGTATTAATACACAAAAGACAACACAAATTGAGAATCTTGGAACGAAAGGTAAAATGGAACAAATGAAGGGAGAAATAAGTAAACAAGCCGGTAAAGGCCCAGTCACACCTTGACGTTTTAGCCAACGTATGCCGATTTTTGAATTTTTTTTTTCTAAAACGCTGGCACACGTTGAATACGTTATGGGTACGTTTTGATAACATTGAGAGAACGCTGAAAAACACTGCCATACGTCGTTGTACGTTGGCTTTAAACGTTGTACTTTTTGGTTGTCCTCAAATTTTTTCATGCTTGAAATTTCACGACGTATGCCGGCGTATGACTCACACATTCCGCTACGCTGGCCACAAGTTGTATGCACGGTCTGCGATCGTTGACAGACGTCAACACATGCTAGTTGTAAGTTAATCATAAGTTGAGACACGCCGAGGTAATGTTTAGTGTACCCGAAACTTATTTCTAACCTATGATTAACATGTTGTTGGCACGTTACGCGATCGTTGCCACACGTCGACAGACGTTACTTTTAAGTTACTCATAGGCTGAAAGACGTCGGTATAATGGATCGTCCTTGCGTCAGCATCCATGGCCACGGCCAGGACACTTATTTGTAGCATTCTTCAAACTTTTCTTCGGCATGACGAGGATGTTCACACTTCGATGTCTAGCTTGGCTATGATTCCAATTGTCCATCGGCAGCGTCTATTTAAAATAGTCGAGTTTGAGCGTTTTAACACGTTCAGAAGAAACGCTTCAATTTTCAAAACCCCAGCGTCAAAAAACAAAGGCGAGTGACAGCAATTTAAATCGTTCATTGTAAACAATGAAAATAGCTGAGTGGTACCGTTTAAAAGTCATTGATTGTAAAAAAAAATCCAATTGTTGAGCGCAAGCGTCTACTTTCAATAGTGGAGATGCAGCCATTTAAATCGTTGAGTGGCAGCCTATGAATAGCAAACCCCACGTCACCGGCAAAGATAAACTGCCGCACGATATGGATAAGTTAGGCTATCGTTGGGCATAGTTTGTGAACGCCGGCTACACGATAATTATTCGTTGGTATACCGTATCTATAAGTCATCGAAGCGCTCTATGCACATTATTAGTTCATTGTGCATTTGTCCAACCCGTTATGAATAGACCTAAATCGTAAAAAACAAGCCATAGCTCATTGTTGAAAAAGCCCCATAAAAAATTAGCCGCGAAGAACTTCGAACAATGGTGCAAAGATGTCTCCTACCCGTGGACACGCGGACACAAGGAGGATCCATCATAACCCACACCCTCCCCCTCACACTCACCTACTACTGCCAACATGAACAAACTACTACTAATACTGATACTGATACTGATACTGTTACTGCTGACATGGATATCGACTCAAAAAGGACACAAACACTGTTGGGTTCCCCTTTTATGAACACCATTTTGATATACCAATTCCCAAAATCGCTGGGAACACGTCTTTATATGGCAGTTGTAAGTTAGAAACATGTTCATTTATTTTTTTTGTCGACCGGAAGACGTCATTGGAATACGTCTACATACGTCGATGTGTGTTGGGACTACGTAAAGAATTGGTTCAAAGCACGTCAAACATAAGTTAGAAATAAGTTTCGCGTAAAAAAGACATTACCGCGACGTGTTTCGACTTATGAGTAGCTTATAAGTAGCCTTTGTGGACGTGTGTAAGCGTCCACATATCGTGTGTACAACTTATCCCCATCGCATGCGGAACGTGTGTCATACGCCGAGTACGTCGTAAAATTTTGAACATGTTTAAAATTTCTTGACGTACTCTACTTACTACGACGTATGATAGCGTGCTTTAGCGTTCTACTTACGTATACCAAACTTACTCATACCGTATTTGACGTGCCCCAACGTTTTAGACACATTTTTCTTAGGTCGGCATACGCTGGCAAGATCGCCAAGGTGTGACCGCGATGTTGTCACTTCCATTTCTACGGCAGTTATGATTCGAATCGTTGTGCGTCAGCATTTTAATAGGCTACGTCACGACATCGTCGGCGATGCGTGCAACGCGCTATGCCTAACTTTGACTCTCGTTGGGCATAGGTTGTGTAGGCCGACAACAGGTTCAGCATTCGTTGGTATAAGTTATCTATAACACAACGAAACGTTCTGTGTCCGTTACTAATGCGTTATACATAAGACCAAGTCGCTATGAATACGTCCGAATCTTTAAAAAAAACATCAAAAGTTCAACGTAAGCCAGCGTTTTACATAAATTTTAATACATTGCCATCGCTGGCTAAAAACGTCAAGGTGTGACTGGGCCTTAAGCGGCGATGGGTCGCCGAGCATGGAAACTATAAGACATACGGCAAAATGGATGTCATATAGCGGATAGGGAATCACCTTAGGATTATGCATATCAAATCTCATCCAGTTCTATCTACTGATAACAACTCAGTATCCATTTGAATGAAAAGTACCGAAAATGCGGTTTGAAATCGGAAATCCCCAAAGTTCGAGGGGGTGCTGTGGGTGAATAAAGATCTAAATCGAACATCCGGCTCGATTGTTTGTGCACAATTTATTCCAGACGATTAGTGTGAATTGTCATGACCGTCCGACCATAACCCGAGGAGGAGTAGCATTTGGCGCGAAGGCACCTCCAGCTCTCGCATATTATCGATTTTTGCACTAATTGACCTTTGACCCCTGACCTAAGCGAAATCGGTCAATATGTGCTGAGGCAAAGTTGTAGTACTCATTGAGTACCATGAACCTGCAAAGTTTCATTCGTATCGATGCACTCACCTGGTCGCAAGGGGGCCTTCAATTTTCGCCAATTTTCGCTCATACCCTAATTGTAGGGGGTGCTGCGGGTAAAGTATTCCATTTCTCACAAAAAAGCCGGAATATATTTGATAGAGCATCACCTGTATATCATTCCTGCCAAATTTCATAACCCTACGTGGGATAATGGCTTTCGGAATTGATTTCGCATGAACGGTACCGATTTTGAATGTTTTTCGGTTGTTGCTAGGGAAGAAAAGCGTCCCTAGCAACCATCACAATTTCCAAAGCACTGGGTCATAAGATGTACCTACCACCCAAGTTTGGTCAAAATCCACCCACATTTACTACCAATTATGCTGATGACAAACAAACAAACATCCAAACAAACAGACAGAATTACTGACAATAAGGGTCACCTATTTCGGCGACCCAATTACTGGCAATAAAGGTCACCTATTTTGGCGACCCAACAAACAGACAGACGGGTGAAAACATAACCTCCTCCAACCTTCAGTGGTGGAGGTAATAAGATGACAATGTTTCCATTTAGGATGCATCCATGTGGTCTTATATCTATATTATACCAAGCTTGCACACTAAAAACTCGCCTCGCCGTCGCACGATCCCTATGAAATTGCTGTGGCACTTAGCGGACATGCCGACAATGTTTGGGAAGTCTTGGCGTTCCATAGTACCACTTGCATTTTGCACAATGCGTATTTTTGTCATTCCCCGTGTACGGTCTGTCGTCTGCTCCTAGCTATGTTGTACTGCTCTCCCGTGCATGTGCACGGGTATCGCTAGTTTATTATGTTGTTGGAAGATGGTGTTATTTATGAGGGATTCATGCTCCGCACACTTGCTCAGCAGTCAGAGTCCATTACCAGTGCATTTTGCAAATCCTTCTTTCCCAATGATCCCAACCCACAAGTATTGGTCAGAAGCAACTCTGGTGTTAAAGTTGACGAGGATTTTCTTCTTGTCATGGGGGATCTGAAGAAGTTTGTCCAGGTAACCGTAGAACGTCTCCTTTACGTCATCCTCTGAATCAAGTGTAGGGGCATAAGCATAGATGATGATGGCATAACCATACTTTGCAAGGGGAAGATGAAGTGTTGCAAGATGCTCGTTGATACTATTTGGGGATTCAGTGAGATTGGGAAGGACAGAGTTCTTCGCAGCAAACCTGACACCATGGGTCCATTAGTCCTCTTCTGGGCGACTTCTCCAGAAAAGGTGTACCCCTTCTCCTTCTTCTTTGAGGGATCTTTCAATGGGGTGTCACTTCTCAGTGCTGCAATATTGATATCATCTTGAGACAGCTCCCTAGCCACAAGGGCTGTTCTCCTCTCTGAGGATTGAGCACAGTCTGAGTCCATTAAAGTCTGTATGTCCAATGTTGCCGCATTAAGTGTGACGACCTTCTTCTTGAACTTGTTTCGACTGTGAAAAGGGATGATCTGCAGGTTGTGGTTTACCTGCCAGACTGTAAGGGGAGCAGACAATGTTTGGGTCATCTTTTTGAGGCCTCTCCCTATTCTGGGTGAGCAGTGTGACTCCTTAAAAAAACGGACTGCTCACTCGTACAAGATGTTGCTGAAGGAAACTGCTGCTCCAATCCCAGGTTTCAGCGACCATCACTCTTGTACCGTCTACGTGCAAGTTATTGTGCTCGGGACTCCCAACTTCATCCAAAGTCTGTCCCCATTGCCATTCCCCTGTCACTGCAGGACTTCTTGATGCGCATGAGGTCAGTGGTGATGAGGATGTCTTGCATGTGAAGCATCTTAAGTGGGAATGAGATTGTGCAATCCTCATTCCAACTGTCTTGGCCTGGGCAGTCTTGATTTTAAAGGCATACGATATCTCAGACAGGAGTTTGCCCAGGTTTCAGTGGTTGGAAATCCTGTTCATCGGTTACTGCCTTTGCCACATGCCCCCAACACAATACCTTCTCCCGGCTTTTCAGGGATGATGGTGACACTTCCTGATCCACCGTTAAGGACTTCGCCTGATTACCCATGGGAAGTTGGGGGTTTGCTAGATGGCCAGTTCTCCCATCCTGGGAGTTGCCTTTAAGTGGTCGGTTTAGCTTTTAGTCTTACTGGGTGTCGAGCCACCTTCCTCGCCAAGGCAGAGGTGGGTTGCCAGTTTAGTCACCAACGATCCGACCATGAACAGGCAGTACCGGATATACGTTATCGGTAGCAGGTGGATGTTTGCATTATTGGTTGACTGAATTTGAATACAATCTGTAATTGGCTGTCCCTGTTATGAATTACAGAGGTTCCTGCTGAATGAGAACCTAAAGAGAAAGATGTACATGGGGAGATTACACAGTATTTTCTGTTCAAATTGTTTATATATATCGGGAAGAATAGGACACCTCTCCATTCTTGGAGGATTGCTTGTGCTTTAGGCAGTTATAACAATGTTATTCAGGTTAGCTAATTACAATTGTTGCCAACATTTGATAAGTTTATTAATACACCAAAAGTTTATCTGTCATCTTTGTTGCGCATTCTCAGGGAAGGAAAATTTAATTTTTACAGCTGTTGCAATGAGATTTCTAAGTATCATACACTGTAACAAAAATATATGTAGAACACAGGGCACACTATGCATAACAACATTTATCTTGTGGTATACATTTACACAATGCTCGTCCTTTACTCCATGAATATTCCTCGTCCGAAGCAATACTAATCCTTTTCTTGATTCCCAAATTTTCCCTGCTGTGCATTCTTCTGATCCTCTTTTTTTCCTGAATATTTCCTGCTTTACACCTGCTCATCTTTGTCCTGCCCTGCTTCTTATGCAACGTGATGCACAAAGTGTCAGTTTCCTGCGGCAGGGGGAACTTCGTCGTACCTCTGCACCCCCTGTCGCTTCCTATGTGTAAGTACCTGCATCCTCCAAACCCGCATCTGCAACCTGCATCCCACATCCTGCCCTCTCCTTGCCTTTCTCCATGTGCATGGCTTGCATGCGTGAGCTATATGACTCGTGAGTTTAAAGCCGCAGGACTTTTTGTTCCATTTTTGCTGCAGGTATGCCGGAACATACGATTGTTCCGTCACTGAAGATAATCCCAGCTCTTTAAAGGATTTACAGTTAATAACAATATGACACTTTCATGGTAGTGCTTTATGTATGTTGTTGTAGTTGAGGATGTCCATCCAGCTGACAGTATGCAATGTACGTGGTTACATTACCGCATGCTTTGTGTGGTAAAGTTTTGTTTTGAAGCACTGCAAACTCCATTTGCAAATGAAGCTTTCATCATGAATATTCTTGAACAAATCTCTTGAACAATTTTGTAAACTGTCTGCAATGTACATGGGTTGAAAAGTTAGCATCTTCATGCCTTGCACATACCCTTTTGGGAAATACATCTGTTAAATGACAGCTTTATGGTGTCCCAGGGTATGTGCATGTACCGCTGGCTGGCACCACTCATGGTAAACTGTGTGTGATTGAGGTGAATTTCATGTATTTCTGCATATCACTTGCTCATGACGATGTGACGTTGTGTCTTTGTGTGTGGTGTCCAACAGTCCTCAGATTGCACCATCCTATGTGCGTCTGCGTATCAGTCGGATCAGCTTGCACGACTACGAGACCCTACGCTATCACAAAGATGAGCTGTGTGACGCCTGTAAGTAACGGAGCACAGCCTCAGCTACTCCACATTTGCTCCGGCCTCAAACTTCCGTCCTTCATTCTGACTTGTGGCTCCATGAGGCAAAGAGAGCTCTCAGGAGGTCCTCTTTCTCAGATTACATTTGCATTCTAACACTTCATTCTTCAAGGAAAACAAACGTATTTATTGTCCCCCACCCCTCCCACAAGGTCTGAGACGGAGCCATCGAAATGAGGACCAACCGACCAATCATCTTTCCATGCCATGTACATTTAATTGCAGATATCAATTCCTCATGACATTATCTTAACATGATTAGATCACGCCTGTGATTGGCCGAATTATGTTGCCATAGCAACCATCTTGGTAACTTCGCTTGTGCGTGTGATATTTCAAAAACTGTTCAATATTTAGCTTTCATATGCTCCCAGACAAACAGACAGACAACACAGGGGTGAAAACATAACCTCTGCCCATCTTAGATGTGGTGACTTATCTACCCCTTCCCTCCTGGTGGACACGTCAGTCTTCGAAACCTCATGACCATGACAATACATGTATGTATATGTATGCATATATATAAATAAGCCTGGTGTTGGTGCAGTGGTTTGGGCAGCGGCTTGGGATCCAAAAGGTCCTGAGTTCAAGCCCCGTTGGGCCACTGAATTAATACACCAGGGGGTTGACTCAGCCTGTCATCCTTCCGAGGTCGGCGAAATGAGTACCAGTATACTGGGCCGGTGTATACCCCGGTTAAAATAGGTGTACCATATCCCTGTGTCGTAAGAGGCGACCAGGGTTGCGTCAGGAAGGGCATCCGGCGTAAAACATGTGCCAAATCACTATGCGGATCATACGGATGATCCGCTGTGGCGACCCCTAAAGGGAGCAGCCGAAAGAAGAAGAAGATATATATATATATATATATATATATATATATATATATATATATATATATATATATATATATATATATATATATATATATATATATATATATATATCACCCTGGTGATGTTTGTACCTGCCCCATTGCTCTCATCCATCCATCTACAACTCCCTCCACCCCTCCAACACCTATCCCCAGTGAATGTGAGTTGAGAAACTATTTCATTGAACAAATGTGATGGTTCATGTACTGCAGGCTTGATCAGCCAAACGGCTTCCTCCTGCATTTATTATGTTCCTTGTGTATCCTTTTGTATTTCTGACCGAATCACCACGAGGAATTATTTGATTGTCTTTGGGCTTAAATGCTGTCACTGGGCTGCAGCACAGGCCAAATGGTTTAGGACCTTTTCCTTTATATTTGTTTTGCCTTGCTTTTACAAGTAAATGGTGTGTCCTTGTGTTTTCTGACGCTTGCTGATTACTTGTTTTCAATAGCGGTGCCGTTGGGTGTCATCGTGGTGCCTGGAATTAGTGACCTTGAAGTCTGTCGGACACACATTGATCAGTTACAGGAGGTAAGGGCAACCGGCGCACGTTGTTGAAGGTGGGATGTTCACAAAGTATAATGGGGGCTTGGTTCATGGTTGAATGAGTGCCCGTTGTCTCCATGCGAGGGCACTGATGAAAAGCTGTGCACATATTTCAAACCTCTGAGAATAATGCTTTGAAACTTCATCATTTAAAAGCCATCACAGTAAAGACGTATTAGTGTGTATATCGTGCGATGGCACACCTAAAAATATACTATAACCTCGTACCAAGTATGCCCTTCTGAGTCAGCATATATTATTTGAATTTTTGTTTTGCTGCATTGCCAGGACATGCAAGGAACATTGACACTGGAGTAGGCCATTCGGTCCATTAGGCCTGTGCTTTATCAACACCACAGTTTGTGGACTTAATTTCACTGAAGAGTGAGGGAGAACAGGGGGGGGGGAGGAAGAGAATAGTGGGGCAGGGACAGAGACATCACAAGGGGAAATATATATATATATATATATATATATATATATATATATATATATATATATATATATATATATATATATATATATATGTAAATATACACACATGCCTGGTGTTGGCTTAATGGTTTGGGTGGTGGGATCCTGAGTTCAAATCCCCCTAGACTATTGAATTAATACCAGGTGGGGTTGACTCTGCCTGTCATGCTTCCGAGGTCGGCGAAATGAGTGCCAGCTTGCTGGTATACTGTGTCAGAGTGGCGACCCGTCCAAGATTGTGCCCAATAGCCAAGGAGACTGTGCAGAATGTTGGTGCTGCCGAAGCGTAATATGGTCCCAATGGATGGATATATGTGTGTATATATATATATATATATATATATATATATATATATATATATATATATATATATATATATATATATATATATATATGACTGGCTTTGGAGGCTGGCCCTTTGGAGAAAGATCATGGTAGATAGTGAGACCCAGAAGCTTGAATGAAAGGACTTCTCCAGAGGATTGTTGAGAAAGTAGATGGGGAGGGGGTTCCAAACGGTCCTTTTGGAGAGCCAAGGTGAGAGTGTGAGATTTGTCCGGATTGAAAGACATGTTCCATGT
Source organism: Eptatretus burgeri (assembly GCF_056783735.1). NCBI lineage: Eukaryota > Metazoa > Chordata > Myxini > Myxiniformes > Myxinidae > Eptatretus > Eptatretus burgeri. The sequence goes on from NC_140965.1 coordinate 50,843,385, forward strand.
GTTGGACCAGTTTCTGATTTTATCCAGATCTGCAGAGAGCGAACAATCTGTTTGCCGGTCTGAGGGATGCCAGATGGTGGAGTAATCAGCAAAGAGATAAAGAGGATTTTCCAGAGTCGGAGAGATCATTGATGAAAACCAGAAAAAGAACAGGGCCCAGAACGCTACCTTGAGGAACTCCAGCCTGCACAGGAAGAGGGAATGAAAGAACTCCATTTAGGGTCACACATTGACTGTGAAAGGAGAGGAAGTATGTGAGCCATGAGTGGAGATGGCCTTGGATACCATAGGAAGAGAGTTTGGTGAGCAGGGCAGGGTGCCAGACTGTATTAAAAGCATGTGATATGTCTCGGGATATGGCTCTGATTTCATGTCCGGCATTGAGGACTTCCATCCATTATTGAGAGAGCAAAAGCAGCATATCCAGGGTAGAGTGACCTGGTCTGAAACCAAATTGATGATCAGAAATCAAGTCCTTGGAGAAGAGGAAGGATTTAATGTCTGAAGCGATGATGGATTCTGTAACTTTTCTGATGATTGGGAGAAGGCTGATTGTTCTGTAGTTGCAGGGATCTGTTTTTGCACCTTTTTATGCAGAGTGGTAAGGTTTGGTGATTTTAAAGCAGATGGCAGATGACCTTGAGCAAATGAGAGGGTGAATAGAACAGAGAGAGGGTGAGCAAGCGCAGAGGAGCAGGTTTTTAGGACACGTGGGCTGATGCCGTCTTGACCAGTTGCAGAATCTGAGTCGAGGTTTGACAGCAAGCTCTTCACTTTGTCAGAAGAAAAGGACACAGAGCAGGCCCGTCGCTTGGGGCGGCATTTGAGTGCAATGCCCCCCCCCCACTTGTACGCCACCCATTTATGCCCTGTTGCACCCTGTGAACAACTTAGTGTTTAAGGATCAGCGCCCACTTGTGAACTTGCTGTTTAAGAGTTCACCTGTGTGAACTAAAACCCTTATTCCAGATGTTGAATGTGGTGAATAATAAGGCCTTCTTGGATAAACTGTTCTTTAATAATATCCTTCTTTGAATAAGAGTCAAGAGATAAGTGTTACCAGCGCATCTCTAAAAGCAATTGGCAAGACAATACAGTCCAAGACCACAAGATAAAAGATAATAACACAAGCACCAATGCCAGCAGCCAAGACCTCGTGTCAAATGTCGATGTTGTGGGTGGTTATACTATGTATATATATATATATATGTATATATATATATGTGTATATATATATATGTATGTATATATATATGTATATATATATATATATGTATATATATATATATGTTTATATATATATGTATATATATATATATATGTTTATATATATATATATGTTTATATATATATATATATATATATATATATATATATATATATATATACAGATATATATATATATATATGTATATATATATGTGTGTTTGCAATCTATATGTGTGTGTGTGTTTTTTGCAATTGCAAAATATGTGTGTTTGCAATCGTGCTTACATTTGAAATTATGCAGATAAAACCTGTTTTTGGTGCATCGATGATTTAATAAATAAAACTGTCAACCGTCAAATCTCGCGAGATGAGTGACGCGGGTCATGAGGGACGAATCACAGAGCACGAGCTCGTAGCAGGAGAAAAAGATGTGGATGATGGATATACGAAAATGGCTCAGAGTTGGAGCTCAGAGGGAGGAGTTGGAGGAGGAGGAAAAGACGATCATGTCGATTAACTACCGACAGAAGCTGGCCAACCTGGCCAAGCCAGCAACGTCAGCCCTGCGGCTGGAGCCCCAGCGCAGACAGCCGAGTTTCCACGCTCGGCGGCGGCCTCGGGGTCGGCTTAACCGTCAAGCCGCTTACCAATGATCTTGGAAGTGAGAGACCGAATCGCGTTGTTCTCCAGCGGTACCCTGGCCATCTGTTGCAGAACAAGAGTCGCTCGTTTGTGTCCTCGTCGTACCAGACTAATGAATGGCTGGAATACAGTGTGCAGACAGATGCAGCATTCTGCTATCCATGTAGGAAGTTTAACACTGCACGCGGCCCAGTGGACTCTACTTTCACAGTGCGAGGCTACCAGAATTGGAAACATGCCATTGAGAAAGGCAGGGGGTTTCACAAACACGCAACTTCAAAAGAACATTTAACTTGTGTTTTGAGGTGGAAGGAGAATGAGAGGCGCATCGATTGTGGTGAGGAGATTTCCACACTCCTCAATGCTGACCAGCTAAATAGAAACCGGTACTATGTGTCTGCTCTTATAGATGTTGTGGGATTTCTCGCCGATAATCAGATACCTTTTAGAGGGAGCCTTGATAATTTTGAAGATATGTCAGACGGGCACAGTGGGCTCTTCCTCTCGCTTTTAAACTACACACTGAAAAAAAAACACCAAGCTCGCCGAAATAATAAAGCATATCCCACGAAACGCAAGCTATACTCGTCCGGAAATGCAGAATGAACTGATCTGCACATTGAGTAATGTTGTGACGGATGCCATCGTGGAAGAAGTAGGCACATCGTGGTTTACCATCAAGGTGGATGGGACGAGGGACCCCACTGAATGTGAGAACATATCAATCATCATTCGCTTTGTATTGGCATCAAATGAAGCAACAGAGTGTCAACTCACAATAGCTACAGCCGACACTGGTGATGCAAAAACATTGACAGACCTAATAATTGCAGAGCTGACAAAAACAGGACTTGACGCGTCAAAAATATTAAGTCATGTGTACAACGGGGCTTCGGTAATGGCTGGGAAGCACGGTGGGGTGCAAAAGTTGTTGCAAGAGATATTGGAAAGAGAAATCCCCTCTGTGCACTGCTTAAATCACCAACTCCATCTGGTAGTTATCCACGCACTGGCAGCAGAGAAAGCTGTCACTGATTTTCTCGAGGTTTGTTGTTGCTTGTACAAATTCTTCAGAAAGCCCACTGTTGCTGCACAGTATAAAGGTGAGCGGTTAAAACGACTTCTTGATCGAAGGTGGACGGGACATTTAGCCACCGTGTCTGCGATCATAGGATCTTTTAAGGATGTCACATCCTTACTGTCGGAGATTGCAGAGCGCGCCTACGGTGCAGAGATGAGGATGGAGGCTATTGGGCTTTTGCGGGAAGTCTCTGGGCCTGCCTTCATGTTCATTGCTATCTTTGTACAAAAACTGCTGATGTTGTTAGATGGCCCAAACAGACTCTTGCAGGCAGAGGACATGGACTTGCTAACGGGGTTGGAACTGGTGGCGAGTGCTACAGAGTGCGTGAAGAAACTCCGCTCTGAGGATGAGTTCACTGATCTGTGGAACAAGGCCAACGATGCTCGCACTTCTACACCTGCACCACCAAAACGGAGACGCACAATGCATAAGAACTTGGAACAGTTTGTAGTTTTGGAGACTCCAGGACAAAACAACGACAATGACAAGACGGAACTGCAGAGGGTTTTTTACAGCGCAATTGACACTGTGCTTGGCGAGATCGCTCAGCGCTTCAGTGAGCGCAACACACAACTCGCCCGTTCACTCGCTGCCTTGAATTCTGAAAATGGCACGTTTTTGGATCCCTACTTGCTCCAGCACATCATGACATTAACAAAGTCAACCATCAGTGAAACAGAGTGTGTGGATGCAAAGCAGTTTATTTGCTCACAGACAGAAAAGCAGCCAAACGACAGATGGACAACACAAAAACTCCTCTCAACATACCACAAAACGCTGGAAGCCATGCCAAGTGTAGTGACTGCTATGAGACTTGGACTAACATTTGGTGTGTCCACTGCCATGTGTGAAAACTCATTCTCAACATTGAGGAATGTCTTCACTGACCATCGACGGTCCATGCGCCATGCACGCAAGGCACAACTGGTACGGCTGGCCTTCGAGAGAGACCTCACACATAAATGCTTGAATGAATGGAAGGAGAAGGTCCTCACAAGATTCCACACTGAGACGCATCGCCTGCAGCTCTTCTGACAGTGAGTACAGCGGTATAAAAACTATACGAGGAGTTCAGGTTGTGTGTGTGACTGCTGGTGATGGTTGTGTGGTTGTGGTCAACACCCGCCGTGGTCGGCTGCTTTGTACTTCTGATGTTTAAGTTAAATGTTGTGTTTGGTGCTTTACATATCCCATATCTAGTGCTTTGTGCATAACCTTACCTCTGTGTAATTGACTGCTTTAAATGCGGACCTTGTGGTATCTTCAGGCTGGTCGTATTTGCTGTTGATAGTTTAACGTGATGATCGCAGGTCATAGCCTACTGTATCTTATTTCAAAGTGCACTGATTCTGGTGCCAACTTCCCCCGTTTAGTCATTGTATCTCTGGTATATTAATTTTCTAATGCCAATTCTTCACAACACCTTCTATAAGTGCACCTGAATTGGTGCCAATTGTCTAATCATTGAAGATCTGAATTGTGAATGTGCTAGTTTGTTGCGGCTCTCCTGCATTCGAATAATTTTAGGCCAAAAACATCGGAACATATTAAATCTAGCTGAGATCAATTTTGTTAGTATGCGACGGCAACCTCAGTATAGATGTGTCAATGCTGCATGAATACAATAGTATACCGGGTTATCAAAAATATTAAATATAATAATTGTGCCCCCCCCATCCAGTTCATATGCCCCCCTTAATACTGAGCCCTGGCTACGGGCCTGAAACAGAGTCCAGGGACAGTTGGGTGCAACTGGGTAAGGTGGGTACAGAAAGCGGGCCTATCGGTTGACGATTCACATAATTCTCCGGCATCTGTGACCTCACGCCTGATTGTGCAATTGGTGGTTGTGGCAAGGGGCTGTAAATGTGATAATACTTTGTATCTTGCATATTTCCTTCTTGAAAGTTTCCATTTCTTTGCTGCTGATTTACCTCCTGGAGCTTTTTTCAATCTTCACCACCTAACGATCTCCATATGCCCTCTAAGTGTGCCTTCCTGACATCAAATAGTATTCCTCTACTATCTCAAAATCTAATTCTTAACAGAATCCTATGGAGTGGTCACTTACTCACTTGTCCATAAATGCTCTCCTATCCCTACTTTTTTTTTCCATCATGTTCGGATCATTACTTTTTAAAAGGTCTATCATGCTCGCAGTATATCAACATCATGTGAATTCAGTTCATTAACCGAATTGCCACACTCGTCTCTGAGCTCTCAAGCCAAGGGTTTGAATATCGACCCAGCTGTAAACTGTCATCCTGGTATTTTGCATGCAGGGCGATGCATCAATGTGTGTACCATCCCTCAGATGGATGCGTTTAACTGGGTATTTCATCTGCCAGATTTTGTTTGTGGATGTTGAAAATCCTATGGTACCTTCTCAAACAGTAGGCAAGCTAAAAACAAATTACAGATTACTGCACCCTCAGTTAATTGCGTTTCCTGCATCAGAATGGCGACCGTTCCAGGATTTTCACCCTCACCAAAAAGTGCTTCGGCAACACCAACGCTCTGTGTGAAGCATGTTAGATCATGATAATGACAACGACCTAATTACAATGGGGATGTGGTTGGGGGCACGGGTGAGATGGAGGAGAACAGTGGGGGTAGGCATGGGTGTTGATGGAATATGTGGTGGATTTGCTTTGATATAGTCGTGATTTATTAAAGGTGGAAGCCTCACAAAAACCTAACTGGTGATTTACCTATAACCCTTAGGATTTACTACCTACCCATGTCACCTTGCACATGCTACTTTACCAGGTAAGATGCCCATTGGCTTATCAAACACACCTATTTCTTCTGGTTAAAAGCTACATGCTTCCTTTGTGCAGGTTAAAGCCTACGTATTTGCGACACATGGCCCAAACACACTCTCCCCTCTGTAACGGGGTAAACCTGTTCGTTCCATGTATGATATACCCACCTGTTTAAACCACGATAGCTTAGTCCACCTGTTTGCTCCATTTGAACTCAACAAACTTACACATTTATTGATGTATGATGGTAAAGTCTTGGATCTTTTTCTTTGGAATTGTCCTGTGGCTGAATGCTTGATTAATATGTTCACTTATGTGTCTGGTGTGTGCACTGAACCATGACAATGAGAACTGTTGCATCATTTTGGAAGAAGTTGACACTGAAAAAGGACAGTAACAAATGTCCTGAATGTTACAAATGCCTGTTCGGCCTTAGTTATTTTATAACTTAGTTTACGCAGTTCTTCAGCTAAAATGTAGGGTCGGTAGGTCGAAATATAAATATAATTTCAATTTTTAGAAATTATATACTTTTATGATTTTTTTTCGGATGTTCCATGGAAAAGACAAGGGTAGGTGGGGGGGGGGGAATATAAATCCCAGACCAGGAGGATCTAAGAAAACATTGAAGATGGAAAACCATTCAAATGCAGGATGCCCATGTTCACTGTATCATCTGATGTGAAAAACAATAAAGAAGGATTAAAACTTGTTTTTACAATATAGTCTGGCATGTTTTTCTTATAGGAACCTGTTGGATCATCAAACAAATGGAAACAATGCTGAGAAAATTACTGTCCAAGTTGTAGATGTGTGCGTGCACATCAGTGCATAGTCCTGGATATGATTGAAAAAAGGTGTCTACTCAGAGTCAACACGCTCAAAACGGTCAATCAGAGCCATAACCAGCTTAGTTTTCAGTGGGAATCTGATCGTACCGTCTCCCCATCCCCACGAGCACATCAAAGGCTGATTTCTGGTCCGTTGAAGGCTGAATATCAGCATTTCGCAGGGAAACTTTGACGTACTTGGCACCGAAATCTTTCAATATGAACAGCGGTGTACAACTTTCGATGGAAACAAAATTGCCACGATCGAGAGTAGCGTGCTTATCATCCCTGCTGCTGCACTGAATTGATGCAATAGTTCGGCCAGAATATTCGTCATCAAGATGTTGCGTGATTAAATTACCAATACAGTCACTCAAATTTATACCGCTGACATACTTCTTAACAACTCATGGCTCGCAGACTTCCTCTCCTGTCACAGTCACCGTGTGGCCCAAATGGAGTTCTTTCATCCCCCCTTCCTGTCCAGGCTGGAGTTCCTCAAGGTAGCGTTCTGGGCCCTGTTCTTTTTCTGGTTTTCATCAATGATCTCTCCGACTCTCTCGAAAATCCTCTATATTTGTTTGCTGATGACTCCACCCTCTGCCATACCATCGGTCATCCCTCAGACCGGCAAGCAGCAGCTTCTTCGCTCGCTGCAGATCTGGATAAAATCGCAAACTGGTCCAACACATGGAACATGTCTTTCAATCTGGACAAATCTCACACTCTCACTATGTCTCTTTGAAAGGACTGTTTAGAAAATCCCCCCATCCACTTTCTCAACAATCCTCTGGAAGAAGTCCTTTCTTTCAAGCTTCTGGGTCTCACTATCTGCCATGACCTTTCGTGGGAAAGCCACATTTCAAAGCTCGCCTCCAAAGCCAGTCGCCGATTGGGAATCCTCCATCGTGCAAAGTCCTTCCTCGGCCCACCTGAGCTCCTGACCACTTACAAAGCTTTTGTCCGCAGCCTGATGGAGTACTGCTCTCTACTCTGAGCTGGTGCTCCTGCCTCCCACCTTTCTCGGCGTCAAGCTGCAGAAACCAAGGCATTTCAGATCATTGGCATCTCCTGCAATGAGGCTGTCCTTGGGCCTCTCACTGCAGGCTGGTCGGTGGTCTTTCTGTCTTCTACTGTCTCCTCTCCAGCCTCGCTCCCCCTGCTCTCTCTGCGATTTGTCCCCACCACATTTCCGCAGGGCGCTCAAGGTCCGCCAACAACCCCCTTCTGGTAAAACTACCAAAATCACGAATCACTGCTCAACTTCACTCCTTCATTCCTCTTTTTTTCCCGCCTTTTGGAATAAACTCCCTCACTCTATTCATTCCCATTCTTCCCTCCAGGCCTTCAAAACAGCTGTTCACCACCACCTCTTATCATCCCCCATCCAAATCCTCAATCTTTTCTACCCCTGATAATCCACCCAAGCCCACCTCCTTCAAATTCCCTGCTTTCCTTCTTGAAAGTCCCTGTAATGTCCATCTTCTATTCCCCATGTTCCCCGTCCCATACCTCTCCCTTCCACAGATCTCCTAATGTCTCTGTTCCCCAATGTTTTGTCCTTCCCACTCCCTCCTCTCTTGTCTCATGTCCCCTATGATGTGTGTTGTGTGTTAGCTCTCACACGAGCCTCGACAAGGTATAGAAAAAAACAAACAAAAAAAAACAACAAACAATCACTTTCGCCCCAGAAACAACAGTCAATCCGAACCACGCAGGCCACTGCTCAGACGCCATGACCGAAGACAACTGCGCAGCTCTACTGCTTCGCTCGGTTAAAGGTGACTCGGCATTTTGGTGCGCACACGAAATTATATTTTGAAAATAAATGCCGACGTTTACATTTCGGGTTTTGAAACTTTTGCACCTTCGACGGAAAATGTATAAATATAAAAGGCTAAAAATGTGTTTGTTATTTATATTTCATTTCGGCAAATATACCGTCGGCGGATCCGTAAACCAAGTTATAAGAAATCTAAGGCCTTAGTAGTCTTTTTGCCTGAACGGGGTATCTAACATGGTAAGAGTGCTGTTGCTCCGACGGGTTCTCTAATATGGTCCCACCACGCTGAAGCAATATGCTTCGTGAATGGCCGAATCAAATTTAACCATATTTGAGTGGAAACATTTTCTCCCCCATGTCCACCCCACCACCCGGGTTGGAATCTGTATCCCCCCGATCTCTTTCAAAGACTTTTTTTTAAAACCAATTTATATCTCTGCCAGAGATTTCCAACATGGACTGAAACAGTTCACGCATGTGAGAAAGTGGGAATCAAGTGACGCGTACCTTAAGAAATAAAGGTGTATTAATACACAAAAGACAACACAAATTGAGAATCTTGGAACGAAAGGTAAAATGGAACAAATGAAGGGAGAAATAAGTAAATAAATACACAATTAAAAATCCGAACGACACATAATACAGATGTATTTAAACCTATGGTGCCACCCACACTTATCCACTCACACGCAAAGGGGAGAAACCAGGCAGGGGTTTTTCAGGACATTGGTGGGCAGGTCTCCAGAATGAAGCATGGGGAAAGATGGCAGGGAGGCATAGGTAAGCCATTTGACCACCACAAAGGCGAGCTCGCTGCACATTGATGCCACTGACCCCAGAGAGAATGCAAGTGTCCCTGGCTCCAATTAACTCAACTCACCCGACTGTTGAAAGTGATTTGACTTCAAAGAGAGAGTGCAAGGGTATGTGCATACGTGTCCAGCCTTCTATCCCCTCCCTAGCGGCAATGTCTTTCACCTTTAAATGTTCTTTGCTCATGCCCAACACTGGGCAATGAGGTGGAACGTCGCCGCTGCCATAGTGATGTCTTGACGATTGGGTGTTGCCATCGGCACCGCCTGAGCCAATGACTTGACGCATTGCAACAGACCAATAGCAGCACACCCTTGAGGGTCCCTGTGATGGCCAGTGCCAGGTCAGCCCCCTTTTACTCAGAGCGTAGTCTGTGAGTGGTTGTGGGGTGGCTTATCGGGCCACACACGAACCGTCGACACCCAAATCCACAACTCTCCTTACCTTGCTTGGTGCCTTGCCTGGTTCTACAGAAGGGACACACATGGATTACACTTTCCAATCTACTCCCTTTGTCATCTATACCGCTCCTCATGCAAAAAAACAGGCCAACTTCACTGTAACGGGCTTCTGGTTACAAAAAATGTTCCTGTTCTAACCTACATGAACACATGGATCATGCTAACTTAACATACTGTACTAACGAATTTGTAC